>NC_090450.1:757367641-757679057 GCF_031143425.1 Pleurodeles waltl | reverse complement strand
CAAAAAACACCTCTGTTTTCTTTTAAAAATTTGGATGTGTCCACGTTGCGCTTCGGGGCGTTTCCTGTCGCGGGCGCTAGGCCTACCCACACAAGTGAGGTATCATTTTTATCGGGAGACTTGCAGGAACGCTGGGTGGAAGGAAATTTGTGGCTCCTCTCAGATTCCAGAACTTTCTGCCACAGAAATGTGAGGAACATGTGTTTTTTTAGCCAAATTTTGAGGTTTGCAAAGGATTCTGGGTAACCGAACCTGGTCCGAGCCCCGCAAGTCACCCCATCTTGGATTCCCCTAGGTCTCTAGTTTTCAGACATGCACAGGTTTGGTAGGTTTCCCTAGGTGCCGGCTGAGCTAGAGGCCAAAATCTACAGGTAGGCACTTCGCAAAAAACACCTCTGTTTTCTTCCAAATATGTGGATGTGTCCACGTTGCGCTTTGGGGCGTTTCCTGTCGAGGGCGCTAGGCCTACCCACACAAGTGAGGTATCATTTTTATCGGGAGACATGGGGGAACGCTGGGTGGGAGGAACTTTGTGGCTCCTCTCAGATTCCAGAACTTTCTGCCACAGAAATGTGAGGAACATGTGTTTTTTCAGCCAAATTTTGAGGTTTGCAAAGGATTCTGGGTAACCGAACCTGGTCCGAGCCCCGCAAGTCACCCCATATTGGATTCCCCTAGGTCTCTAGTTTTCAGAAATGCACAGGTTTGGTAGGTTTCCCTAGGTGCCGGCTGAGCTAGAGGCCAAAATCTACAGGTAGGCACTTCGCAAAAAACACCCCTGTTTTCTTCCAAAAATTTGGATGTGTCCACGTTGCGCTTTGGGGCGTTTCCTGTCGCGGGCGCTAGGCCTACCCACACAAGTGAGGTATCATTTTTATCGGGAGACTTGGGGGAACGCTGGGTGGAAGGAAATTTGTGGCTCCTGTCAGATTACAGAACTTTCTGCCACAGAAATGTGAGAAACATGTGTTTTTTTGCCAAATTTTGAGGTTTGCAAAGGATTCTGGGTAACAGAACCTGGTCCGAGCCCCGCAAGTCACCCCATCTTGGATTCCCCTAGGTCTCTAGTTTTCAGAAATGCACAGGTTTGGTAGGTTTCCCTAGGTGCCGGCTGAGCTAGAGGCCAAAATCTACAGGTAGGCAGTTCGCAAAAAACACCTCTGTTTTCTTCCAAAAATTTGAATGTGTCCACGTTGCGCTTTGGGGCGTTTCCTGTCGCGGGCGCTAGGCCTACCCACACAAGTGAGGTATCATTTTTATCGGGAGACTTGGGGGAACGCTGGGTGGAAGGAAATTTGTGGCTCCTCTCAGATTCCAGAACTTTCTGCCACAGAAATGTGAGGAACATGTGTTTTTTTAGCCAAATTTTGAGGTTTGCAAAGGATTCTGGGTAACAGAACCTGGTCCGAGCCCCGCAAGTCACCCCATCTTGGATTTCCCTTGGTCTCTAGTTTTCAGAAATGCACAGGTTTGGTAGGTTTCCCCAGGTGCCGGCTGAGCTAGAGGCCAGAATCTACAGGTAGGCACTTCGCAAAAAACACCTCTGTTTTCTTCCAAAAATTTGGATGTTTCCACGTTGCGCTTTGGGGCGTTTCCTGTAGCTTGCGCTAGGCCTACCCACACAAGTGAGGTATCATTTTTATCGGGAGACTTGGGGGAACGCTGGGTGGAAGGAAATTTGTGGCTCCTCTCAGATTCCAGAACTTTCTGCCACAGAAATGTGAGGAACATGTGTTTTTTTAGCCAAATTTTGAGGTTTGCAAAGGATTCTGGGTAACAGAACCTGGTCCGAGCCCCGCAAGTCACCCCATCTTGGATTCCCCTAGGTCTCTAGTTTTCAGAAATGCACAGGTTTGGTAGGTTTCCCTAGGTGCCGGCTGAGCTAGAGGCCAAAATCTACAGGTAGGCACTTCGCAAAAAACACCTCTGTTTTCTTTCAAAAATTTGGATGCGTCCACGTTGCGCTTCGGGGCGTTTCCTGTCGCGGACGCTAGTCCTACCCACACAAGTGAGGTATCATTTTTATCGGGAGACTTGCGGGAACGCTGGGTGGAAGGAAATTTGTGGCTCCTCTCAGATTCCAGAACTTTCTGCCACAGAAATGTGAGGAACATGTGTTTTTTCAGCCAAATTTTGAGGTTTGCAAAGGATTCTGGGTAACCGAACCTGGTCCGAGCCCCGCAAGTCACCCCATATTGTATTCCCCTAGGTCTCTAGTTTTCAGAAATGCACAGGTTTGGTAGGTTTCCCTAGGTGCCGGCTGAGCTAGAGGCCAAAATCTACAGGTAGGCACTTCGCAAAAAACACCTCTGTTTTCTTTCAAAAATTTGGATGCGTCCACGTTGCGCTTTGGGGCGTTTCCTGTCGCGGGCGCTAGGCCTACCCACACAAGTGAGGTATCATTTTTATCGGGAGACTTGGGGGAACGTTGGGTGGAAGGAAATTTGTGGCTCCTCTCAGATTCCAGAACTTTCTGCCACAGAAATGTGAGGAACATGTGTTTTTTCAGCCAAATTTTGAGGTTTGCAAAGGATTCTGGGTAACCGAACCTGGTCCGAGCCCCGCAAGTCACCCCATATTGGATTCCCCTAGGTCTCTAGTTTTCAGAAATGCACAGGTTTGGTAGGTTTCCCTAGGTGCCGGCTGAGCTAGAGGCCAAAATCTACAGGTAGGCACTTCGCAAAAAACACCCCTGTTTTCTTCCAAAAATTTGGATGTGTCCACGTTGCGCTTTGGGGCGTTTCCTGTCGCGGGCGCTAGGCCTACCCACACAAGTGAGGTATCATTTTTATCGGGAGACTTGGGGGAACGCTGGGTGGAAGGAAATTTGTGGCTCCTGTCAGATTACAGAACTTTCTGCCACAGAAATGTGAGAAACATGTGTTTTTTTGCCAAATTTTGAGGTTTGCAAAGGATTCTGGGTAACAGAACCTGGTCCGAGCCCCGCAAGTCACCCCATCTTGGATTCCCCTAGGTCTCTAGTTTTCAGAAATGCACAGGTTTGGTAGGTTTCCCTAGGTGCCGGCTGAGCTAGAGGCCAAAATCTACAGGTAGGCAGTTCTCAAAAAACACCTCTGTTTTCTTCCAAAAATTTGAATGTGTCCACGTTGCGCTTTGGGGCGTTTCCTGTCGCGGGCGCTAGGCCTACCCACACAAGTGAGGTATCATTTTTATCGGGAGACTTGGGGGAACGCTGGGTGGAAGGAAATTTGTGGCTCCTCTCAGATTCCAGAACTTTCTGCCACAGAAATGTGAGGAACATGTGTTTTTTTAGCCAAATTTTGAGGTTTGCAAAGGATTCTGGGTAACAGAACCTGGTCCGAGCCCCGCAAGTCACCCCATCTTGGATTTCCCTTGGTCTCTAGTTTTCAGAAATGCACAGGTTTGGTAGGTTTCCCCAGGTGCCGGCTGAGCTAGAGGCCAGAATCTACAGGTAGGCACTTCGCAAAAAACACCTCTGTTTTCTTCCAAAAATTTGGATGTTTCCACGTTGCGCTTTGGGGCGTTTCCTGTAGCTTGCGCTAGGCCTACCCACACAAGTGAGGTATAATTTTTATCGGGAGACTTGGGGGAACGCTGGGTGGAAGGAAATTTGTGGCTCCTCTCAGATTCCAGAACTTTCTGCCACAGAAATGTGAGGAACATGTGTTTTTTTAGCCAAATTTTGAGGTTTGCAAAGGATTCTGGGTAACAGAACCTGGTCCGAGCCCCGCAAGTCACCCCATCTTGGATTCCCCTAGGTCTCTAGTTTTCAGAAATGCACAGGTTTGGTAGGTTTCCCTAGGTGCCGGCTGAGCTAGAGGCCAAAATCTACAGGTAGGCACTTCGCAAAAAACACCTCTGTTTTCTTTCAAAAATTTGGATGCGTCCACGTTGCGCTTCGGGGCGTTTCCTGTCGCGGACGCTAGTCCTACCCACACAAGTGAGGTATCATTTTTATCGGGAGACTTGCGGGAACGCTGGGTGGAAGGAAATTTGTGGCTCCTCTCAGATTCCAGAACTTTCTGCCACAGAAATGTGAGGAACATGTGTTTTTTCAGCCAAATTTTGAGGTTTGCAAAGGATTCTGGGTAACCGAACCTGGTCCGAGCCCCGCAAGTCACCCCATATTGTATTCCCCTAGGTCTCTAGTTTTCAGAAATGCACAGGTTTGGTAGGTTTCCCTAGGTGCCGGCTGAGCTAGAGGCCAAAATCTACAGGTAGGCACTTCGCAAAAAACACCTCTGTTTTCTTTCAAAAATTTGGATGCGTCCACGTTGCGCTTTGGGGCGTTTCCTGTCGCGGGCGCTAGGCCTACCCACACAAGTGAGGTATCATTTTTATCGGGAGACTTGGGGGAACGTTGGGTGGAAGGAAATTTGTGGCTCCTCTCAGATTCCAGAACTTTCTGCCACAGAAATGTGAGGAACATGTGTTTTTTTAGCCAAATTTTGAGGTTTGCAAAGGATTCTGGGTAACAGAACCTGGTCCGAGCCCCGCAAGTCACCCCATCTTGGATTTCCCTTGGTCTCTAGTTTTCAGAAATGCACAGGTTTGGTAGGTTTCCCCAGGTGCCGGCTGAGCTAGAGGCCAAAATCTACAGGTAGGCACTTCGCAAAAAACACCTCTGTTTTCTTCCAAAAATGTGGATGTTTCCACGTTGCGCTTTGGGGCGTTTCCTGTAGCTTGCGCTAGGCCTACCCACACAAGTGAGGTATCATTTTTATCGGGAGACTTGGGGGAACGCTGGGTGGAAGGAAATTTGTGGCTCCTCTCAGATTCCAGAACTTTCTGCCACAGAAATGTGAGGAACATGTGTTTTTTTTAGCCAAATTTTGAGGTTTGCAAAGGATTCTGGGTAACAGAACCTGGTCCGAGCCCTGCAAGTCACCCCATCTTGGATTCCCCTAGGTCTCTAGTTTTCAGAAATGCACAGGTTTGGTAGGTTTCCCTAGGTGCCGCCTGAGCTAGAGGCCAAAATCTACAGGTAGGCAGTTCGCAAAAAACACCTCTGTTTTCTTTCAAAAATGTGGATGTGTCCACGTTGCGCTTTGGGCCATTTCCTTTCGTGGGCGCTAGGCCTACCCACAGAAGTGAGGTACCATTTTTATCGAGAGGCTTAGGGGAACGCTGGGTGGAAGGAAATTTGTGGCTCCTCTCAGATTCCAGAACTTTCTGCCACAGAAATGTGAGGAACATGTGTTTTTTTAGCCAAATTTTGAGGTTTGCAAAGGATTCTGGGTAACCGAACCTGGTCCGAGCCCCGCAAGTCACCCCATCTTGGATTCCCCTAGGTCTCTAGTTTTCAGACATGCACAGGTTTGGTAGGTTTCCCTAGGTGCCGGCTGAGCTAGAGGCCAAAATCTACAGGTAGGTACTTCGCAAAAAACACCTCTGTTTTCTTCCAAATATGTGGATGTGTCCACGTTGCGCTTTGGGGCGTTTCCTGTCGCGGGCGCTAGGCCTACCCACACAAGTGAGGTATCATTTTTATCGGGAGACTTGGGGGAACGCTGGGTGGAAGGAAATTTGTGGCTCCTCTCAGATTACAGAACTTTCTGCCACAGAAATGTGAGGAACATGTGTTTTTTTGCCAAATTTTGAGGTTTGCAAAGGATTCTGGGTAACAGAACCTGGTCCGAGCCCCGCAAGTCACCCCATCTTGGATTCCCCTAGGTCTCTAGTTTTCAGAAATGCACAGGTTTGGTAGGTTTCCCTAGGTGCCGGCTGAGCTAGAGGCCAAAATCTACAGGTAGGCACTTCGCAAAAAACACCTCTGTTTTCTTTTAAAAATTTGGATGTGTCCACGTTGCGCTTCGGGGCGTTTCCTGTCGCGGGCGCTAGGCCTACCCACACAAGTGAGGTATCATTTTTATCGGGAGACTTGCAGGAACGCTGGGTGGAAGGAAATTTGTGGCTCCTCTCAGATTCCAGAACTTTCTGCCACAGAAATGTGAGGAACATGTGTTTTTTTAGCCAAATTTTGAGGTTTGCAAAGGATTCTGGGTAACCGAACCTGGTCCGAGCCCCGCAAGTCACCCCATATTGGATTCCCCTAGGTCTCTAGTTTTCAGAAATGCACAGGTTTGGTAGGTTTCCCTAGGTGCCGGCTGAGCTAGAGGCCAAAATCTACAGGTAGGCACTTCGCAAAAAACACCCCTGTTTTCTTCCAAAAATTTGGATGTGTCCACGTTGCGCTTTGGGGCGTTTCCTGTCGCGGGCGCTAGGCCTACCCACACAAGTGAGGTATCATTTTTATCGGGAGACTTGGGGGAACGCTGGGTGGAAGGAAATTTGTGGCTCCTGTCAGATTACAGAACTTTCTGCCACAGAAATGTGAGAAACATGTGTTTTTTTGCCAAATTTTGAGGTTTGCAAAGGATTCTGGGTAACAGAACCTGGTCCGAGCCCCGCAAGTCACCCCATCTTGGATTCCCCTAGGTCTCTAGTTTTCAGAAATGCACAGGTTTGGTAGGTTTCCCTAGGTGCCGGCTGAGCTAGAGGCCAAAATCTACAGGTAGGCAGTTCTCAAAAAACACCTCTGTTTTCTTCCAAAAATTTGAATGTGTCCACGTTGCGCTTTGGGGCGTTTCCTGTCGCGGGCGCTAGGCCTACCCACACAAGTGAGGTATCATTTTTATCGGGAGACTTGGGGGAACGCTGGGTGGAAGGAAATTTGTGGCTCCTCTCAGATTCCAGAACTTTCTGCCACAGAAATGTGAGGAACATGTGTTTTTTTAGCCAAATTTTGAGGTTTGCAAAGGATTCTGGGTAACAGAACCTGGTCCGAGCCCCGCAAGTCACCCCATCTTGGATTTCCCTTGGTCTCTAGTTTTCAGAAATGCACAGGTTTGGTAGGTTTCCCCAGGTGCCGGCTGAGCTAGAGGCCAGAATCTACAGGTAGGCACTTCGCAAAAAACACCTCTGTTTTCTTCCAAAAATTTGGATGTTTCCACGTTGCGCTTTGGGGCGTTTCCTGTAGCTTGCGCTAGGCCTACCCACACAAGTGAGGTATAATTTTTATCGGGAGACTTGGGGGAACGCTGGGTGGAAGGAAATTTGTGGCTCCTCTCAGATTCCAGAACTTTCTGCCACAGAAATGTGAGGAACATGTGTTTTTTTAGCCAAATTTTGAGGTTTGCAAAGGATTCTGGGTAACAGAACCTGGTCCGAGCCCCGCAAGTCACCCCATCTTGGATTCCCCTAGGTCTCTAGTTTTCAGAAATGCACAGGTTTGGTAGGTTTCCCTAGGTGCCGGCTGAGCTAGAGGCCAAAATCTACAGGTAGGCACTTCGCAAAAAACACCTCTGTTTTCTTTCAAAAATTTGGATGCGTCCACGTTGCGCTTCGGGGCGTTTCCTGTCGCGGACGCTAGTCCTACCCACACAAGTGAGGTATCATTTTTATCGGGAGACTTGCGGGAACGCTGGGTGGAAGGAAATTTGTGGCTCCTCTCAGATTCCAGAACTTTCTGCCACAGAAATGTGAGGAACATGTGTTTTTTCAGCCAAATTTTGAGGTTTGCAAAGGATTCTGGGTAACCGAACCTGGTCCGAGCCCCGCAAGTCACCCCATATTGTATTCCCCTAGGTCTCTAGTTTTCAGAAATGCACAGGTTTGGTAGGTTTCCCTAGGTGCCGGCTGAGCTAGAGGCCAAAATCTACAGGTAGGCACTTCGCAAAAAACACCTCTGTTTTCTTTCAAAAATTTGGATGCGTCCACGTTGCGCTTTGGGGCGTTTCCTGTCGCGGGCGCTAGGCCTACCCACACAAGTGAGGTATCATTTTTATCGGGAGACTTGGGGGAACGTTGGGTGGAAGGAAATTTGTGGCTCCTCTCAGATTCCAGAACTTTCTGCCACAGAAATGTGAGGAACATGTGTTTTTTTAGCCAAATTTTGAGGTTTGCAAAGGATTCTGGGTAACAGAACCTGGTCCGAGCCCCGCAAGTCACCCCATCTTGGATTTCCCTTGGTCTCTAGTTTTCAGAAATGCACAGGTTTGGTAGGTTTCCCCAGGTGCCGGCTGAGCTAGAGGCCAAAATCTACAGGTAGGCACTTCGCAAAAAACACCTCTGTTTTCTTCCAAAAATGTGGATGTTTCCACGTTGCGCTTTGGGGCGTTTCCTGTAGCTTGCGCTAGGCCTACCCACACAAGTGAGGTATCATTTTTATCGGGAGACTTGGGGGAACGCTGGGTGGAAGGAAATTTGTGGCTCCTCTCAGATTCCAGAACTTTCTGCCACAGAAATGTGAGGAACATGTGTTTTTTTTAGCCAAATTTTGAGGTTTGCAAAGGATTCTGGGTAACAGAACCTGGTCCGAGCCCTGCAAGTCACCCCATCTTGGATTCCCCTAGGTCTCTAGTTTTCAGAAATGCACAGGTTTGGTAGGTTTCCCTAGGTGCCGCCTGAGCTAGAGGCCAAAATCTACAGGTAGGCAGTTCGCAAAAAACACCTCTGTTTTCTTTCAAAAATGTGGATGTGTCCACGTTGCGCTTTGGGCCATTTCCTTTCGTGGGCGCTAGGCCTACCCACAGAAGTGAGGTACCATTTTTATCGAGAGGCTTAGGGGAACGCTGGGTGGAAGGAAATTTGTGGCTCCTCTCAGATTCCAGAACTTTCTGCCACAGAAATGTGAGGAACATGTGTTTTTTTAGCCAAATTTTGAGGTTTGCAAAGGATTCTGGGTAACCGAACCTGGTCCGAGCCCCGCAAGTCACCCCATCTTGGATTCCCCTAGGTCTCTAGTTTTCAGACATGCACAGGTTTGGTAGGTTTCCCTAGGTGCCGGCTGAGCTAGAGGCCAAAATCTACAGGTAGGTACTTCGCAAAAAACACCTCTGTTTTCTTCCAAATATGTGGATGTGTCCACGTTGCGCTTTGGGGCGTTTCCTGTCGCGGGCGCTAGGCCTACCCACACAAGTGAGGTATCATTTTTATCGGGAGACTTGGGGGAACGCTGGGTGGAAGGAAATTTGTGGCTCCTCTCAGATTACAGAACTTTCTGCCACAGAAATGTGAGGAACATGTGTTTTTTTGCCAAATTTTGAGGTTTGCAAAGGATTCTGGGTAACAGAACCTGGTCCGAGCCCCGCAAGTCACCCCATCTTGGATTCCCCTAGGTCTCTAGTTTTCAGAAATGCACAGGTTTGGTAGGTTTCCCTAGGTGCCGGCTGAGCTAGAGGCCAAAATCTACAGGTAGGCACTTCGCAAAAAACACCTCTGTTTTCTTTTAAAAATTTGGATGTGTCCACGTTGCGCTTCGGGGCGTTTCCTGTCGCGGGCGCTAGGCCTACCCACACAAGTGAGGTATCATTTTTATCGGGAGACTTGCAGGAACGCTGGGTGGAAGGAAATTTGTGGCTCCTCTCAGATTCCAGAACTTTCTGCCACAGAAATGTGAGGAACATGTGTTTTTTTAGCCAAATTTTGAGGTTTGCAAAGGATTCTGGGTAACCGAACCTGGTCCGAGCCCCGCAAGTCACCCCATCTTGGATTCCCCTAGGTCTCTAGTTTTCAGACATGCACAGGTTTGGTAGGTTTCCCTAGGTGCCGGCTGAGCTAGAGGCCAAAATCTACAGGTAGGCACTTCGCAAAAAACACCTCTGTTTTCTTCCAAATATGTGGATGTGTCCACGTTGCGCTTTGGGGCGTTTCCTGTCGAGGGCGCTAGGCCTACCCACACAAGTGAGGTATCATTTTTATCGGGAGACATGGGGGAACGCTGGGTGGGAGGAACTTTGTGGCTCCTCTCAGATTCCAGAACTTTCTGCCACAGAAATGTGAGGAACATGTGTTTTTTCAGCCAAATTTTGAGGTTTGCAAAGGATTCTGGGTAACCGAACCTGGTCCGAGCCCCGCAAGTCACCCCATATTGGATTCCCCTAGGTCTCTAGTTTTCAGAAATGCACAGGTTTGGTAGGTTTCCCTAGGTGCCGGCTGAGCTAGAGGCCAAAATCTACAGGTAGGCACTTCGCAAAAAACACCTCTGTTTTCTTCCAAAAATTTGAATGTGTCCACGTTGCGCTTTGGGGCGTTTCCTGTCGCGGGCGCTAGGCCTACCCACACAAGTGAGGTATCATTTTTATCGGGAGACTTGGGGGAACGCTGGGTGGAAGGAAATTTGTGGCTCCTCTCAGATTCCAGAACTTTCTGCCACAGAAATGTGAGGAACATGTGTTTTTTTAGCCAAATTTTGAGGTTTGCAAAGGATTCTGGGTAACAGAACCTGGTCCGAGCCCCGCAAGTCACCCCATCTTGGATTTCCCTTGGTCTCTAGTTTTCAGAAATGCACAGGTTTGGTAGGTTTCCCCAGGTGCCGGCTGAGCTAGAGGCCAGAATCTACAGGTAGGCACTTCGCAAAAAACACCTCTGTTTTCTTCCAAAAATTTGGATGTTTCCACGTTGCGCTTTGGGGCGTTTCCTGTCGCTTGCGCTAGGCCTACCCACACAAGTGAGGTATCATTTTTATCGGGAGACTTGGGGGAACGCTGGGTGGAAGGAAATTTGTGGCTCCTCTCAGATTCCAGAACTTTCTGCCACAGAAATGTGAGGAACATGTGTTTTTTTAGCCAAATTTTGAGGTTTGCAAAGGATTCTGGGTAACAGAACCTGGTCCGAGCCCCGCAAGTCACCCCATCTTGGATTCCCCTAGGTCTCTAGTTTTCAGAAATGCACAGGTTTGGTAGGTTTCCCTAGGTGCCGGCTGAGCTAGAGGCCAAAATCTACAGGTAGGCACTTCGCAAAAAACACCTCTGTTTTCTTTCAAAAATTTGGATGCGTCCACGTTGCGCTTCGGGGCGTTTCCTGTCGCGGACGCTAGTCCTACCCACACAAGTGAGGTATCATTTTTATCGGGAGACTTGCGGGAACGCTGGGTGGAAGGAAATTTGTGGCTCCTCTCAGATTCCAGAACTTTCTGCCACAGAAATGTGAGGAACATGTGTTTTTTCAGCCAAATTTTGAGGTTTGCAAAGGATTCTGGGTAACCGAACCTGGTCCGAGCCCCGCAAGTCACCCCATATTGTATTCCCCTAGGTCTCTAGTTTTCAGAAATGCACAGGTTTGGTAGGTTTCCCTAGGTGCCGGCTGAGCTAGAGGCCAAAATCTACAGGTAGGCACTTCGCAAAAAACACCTCTGTTTTCTTTCAAAAATTTGGATGCGTCCACGTTGCGCTTTGGGGCGTTTCCTGTCGCGGGCGCTAGGCCTACCCACACAAGTGAGGTATCATTTTTATCGGGAGACTTGGGGGAACGTTGGGTGGAAGGAAATTTGTGGCTCCTCTCAGATTCCAGAACTTTCTGCCACAGAAATGTGAGGAACATGTGTTTTTTCAGCCAAATTTTGAGGTTTGCAAAGGATTCTGGGTAACCGAACCTGGTCCGAGCCCCGCAAGTCACCCCATATTGGATTCCCCTAGGTCTCTAGTTTTCAGAAATGCACAGGTTTGGTAGGTTTCCCTAGGTGCCGGCTGAGCTAGAGGCCAAAATCTACAGGTAGGCACTTCGCAAAAAACACCCCTGTTTTCTTCCAAAAATTTGGATGTGTCCACGTTGCGCTTTGGGGCGTTTCCTGTCGCGGGCGCTAGGCCTACCCACACAAGTGAGGTATCATTTTTATCGGGAGACTTGGGGGAACGCTGGGTGGAAGGAAATTTGTGGCTCCTGTCAGATTACAGAACTTTCTGCCACAGAAATGTGAGAAACATGTGTTTTTTTGCCAAATTTTGAGGTTTGCAAAGGATTCTGGGTAACAGAACCTGGTCCGAGCCCCGCAAGTCACCCCATCTTGGATTCCCCTAGGTCTCTAGTTTTCAGAAATGCACAGGTTTGGTAGGTTTCCCTAGGTGCCGGCTGAGCTAGAGGCCAAAATCTACAGGTAGGCAGTTCGCAAAAAACACCTCTGTTTTCTTCCAAAAATTTGAATGTGTCCACGTTGCGCTTTGGGGCGTTTCCTGTCGCGGGCGCTAGGCCTACCCACACAAGTGAGGTATCATTTTTATCGGGAGACTTGGGGGAACGCTGGGTGGAAGGAAATTTGTGGCTCCTCTCAGATTCCAGAACTTTCTGCCACAGAAATGTGAGGAACATGTGTTTTTTTAGCCAAATTTTGAGGTTTGCAAAGGATTCTGGGTAACAGAACCTGGTCCGAGCCCCGCAAGTCACCCCATCTTGGATTTCCCTTGGTCTCTAGTTTTCAGAAATGCACAGGTTTGGTAGGTTTCCCCAGGTGCCGGCTGAGCTAGAGGCCAGAATCTACAGGTAGGCACTTCGCAAAAAACACCTCTGTTTTCTTCCAAAAATTTGGATGTTTCCACGTTGCGCTTTGGGGCGTTTCCTGTAGCTTGCGCTAGGCCTACCCACACAAGTGAGGTATCATTTTTATCGGGAGACTTGGGGGAACGCTGGGTGGAAGGAAATTTGTGGCTCCTCTCAGATTCCAGAACTTTCTGCCACAGAAATGTGAGGAACATGTGTTTTTTTAGCCAAATTTTGAGGTTTGCAAAGGATTCTGGGTAACAGAACCTGGTCCGAGCCCCGCAAGTCACCCCATCTTGGATTCCCCTAGGTCTCTAGTTTTCAGAAATGCACAGGTTTGGTAGGTTTCCCTAGGTGCCGGCTGAGCTAGAGGCCAAAATCTACAGGTAGGCACTTCGCAAAAAACACCTCTGTTTTCTTTCAAAAATTTGGATGCGTCCACGTTGCGCTTCGGGGCGTTTCCTGTCGCGGACGCTAGTCCTACCCACACAAGTGAGGTATCATTTTTATCGGGAGACTTGCGGGAACGCTGGGTGGAAGGAAATTTGTGGCTCCTCTCAGATTCCAGAACTTTCTGCCACAGAAATGTGAGGAACATGTGTTTTTTCAGCCAAATTTTGAGGTTTGCAAAGGATTCTGGGTAACCGAACCTGGTCCGAGCCCCGCAAGTCACCCCATATTGTATTCCCCTAGGTCTCTAGTTTTCAGAAATGCACAGGTTTGGTAGGTTTCCCTAGGTGCCGGCTGAGCTAGAGGCCAAAATCTACAGGTAGGCACTTCGCAAAAAACACCTCTGTTTTCTTTCAAAAATTTGGATGCGTCCACGTTGCGCTTTGGGGCGTTTCCTGTCGCGGGCGCTAGGCCTACCCACACAAGTGAGGTATCATTTTTATCGGGAGACTTGGGGGAACGTTGGGTGGAAGGAAATTTGTGGCTCCTCTCAGATTCCAGAACTTTCTGCCACAGAAATGTGAGGAACATGTGTTTTTTTAGCCAAATTTTGAGGTTTGCAAAGGATTCTGGGTAACAGAACCTGGTCCGAGCCCCGCAAGTCACCCCATCTTGGATTTCCCTTGGTCTCTAGTTTTCAGAAATGCACAGGTTTGGTAGGTTTCCCCAGGTGCCGGCTGAGCTAGAGGCCAAAATCTACAGGTAGGCACTTCGCAAAAAACACCTCTGTTTTCTTCCAAAAATGTGGATGTTTCCACGTTGCGCTTTGGGGCGTTTCCTGTAGCTTGCGCTAGGCCTACCCACACAAGTGAGGTATCATTTTTATCGGGAGACTTGGGGGAACGCTGGGTGGAAGGAAATTTGTGGCTCCTCTCAGATTCCAGAACTTTCTGCCACAGAAATGTGAGGAACATGTGTTTTTTTTAGCCAAATTTTGAGGTTTGCAAAGGATTCTGGGTAACAGAACCTGGTCCGAGCCCTGCAAGTCACCCCATCTTGGATTCCCCTAGGTCTCTAGTTTTCAGAAATGCACAGGTTTGGTAGGTTTCCCTAGGTGCCGCCTGAGCTAGAGGCCAAAATCTACAGGTAGGCAGTTCGCAAAAAACACCTCTGTTTTCTTTCAAAAATGTGGATGTGTCCACGTTGCGCTTTGGGCCATTTCCTTTCGTGGGCGCTAGGCCTACCCACAGAAGTGAGGTACCATTTTTATCGAGAGGCTTAGGGGAACGCTGGGTGGAAGGAAATTTGTGGCTCCTCTCAGATTCCAGAACTTTCTGCCACAGAAATGTGAGGAACATGTGTTTTTTTAGCCAAATTTTGAGGTTTGCAAAGGATTCTGGGTAACAGAACCTGGTCCGAGCCCCACAAGTAACCCCATCTTGGATTCCCCTAAGTCTCTAGTTTTCAAAAATGCACAGGGTTGGTAGGTTTCCCTAGGTGCCGGCTGAGCTACAGGCCAAAATCCACAGGTAGGCGCTGTTTTCTTTCAAATAATTGGATGTGTCCATGTTGCGCTTTGGGGCGTTTCCTGTCTCAGGCGCTAAGCCTACCCACACAAGTGAGGTATCATTTTTATCAGGAGACTTGGGGGAACGCTGGGTGGAAGGAAATTTGTGGCTCCTCTCAGATTCCAGAACTTTCTGCCACAGAAATGTGAGGAACATGTGTTTTTTTAGCCAAATTTTGAGGTTTGCAAAGGATTCTGGGTAACAGAACCTGGTCCGAGCCCCGCAAGTCACCCCATCTTGGATTCCCCTAGGTCTCTAGTTTTCAGAAATGCACAGGTTTGGTAGGTTTCCCTAGGTGCCGGCTGAGCTAGAGGCCAAAATCTACAGGTAGGCACTTCGCAAAAAACACCTCTGTTTTCTTTCAAAAATGTGGATGTGTCCACGTTGCGCTTCGGGGCGTTTCCTGTCGCGGGCGCTAGGCCTACCCACACAAGTGAGGTATCATTTTTATCGGGAGACTTGCGGGAACGCTGGGTGGAAGGAAATTTGTGGCTCCTCTCAGATTCCAGAACTTTCTGCCACAGAAATGTGAGGAACATGTGTTTTTTTAGCCAAATTTTGAGGTTTGCAAAGGATTCTGGGTAACCGAACCTGGTCCGAGCCCCGCAAGTCACCCCATCTTGGATTCCCCTAGGTCTCTAGTTTTCAGAAATGCACAGGTTTGGTAGGTTTCCCTAGGTGCCGGCTGAGCTAGAGGCCAAAATCTACAGGTAGGCACTTCGCAAAAAAACACCTCTGTTTTCTTCCAAAAATGTGGATGTGTCCACGTTGCGCTTTGGGGCGTTTCCTGTCGCAGGCGCTAAGCCTACCCACACAAGTGAGGTATCATTTTTATCGGGAGACTTGGGGGAACGCTGGGTGGAAGGAAATTTGTGTCTCCTCTCAGATTCCAGAACTTTCTGCCACAGAAATGTGAGGAACATGTGTTTTTTTTAGCCAAATTTTGAGGTTTGCAAAGGATTCTGGGTAACAGAACCTGGTCCGAGCCCCGCAAGTCACCCCATCTTGGATTCCCCTAGGTCTCTAGTTTTCAGAAATGCACAGGTTTGGTAGGTTTCCCTAGGTGCCGGCTGAGCTAGAGGCCAAAATCTACGGGTAGGCAGTTCGCAAAAAACACCTCTGTTTTCTTCCAAAAATTTGAATGTGTCCACGTTGCGCTTTGGGGCGTTTCCTGTCGCGGGCGCTAGGCCTACCCACACAAGTGAGGTATCATTTTTATCGGGAGACTTGGGGGAACGCTGGGTGGAAGGAAATTTGTGGCTCCTCTCAGATTCCAGAACTTTCTGCCACAGAAATGTGAGGAACATGTGTTTTTTTAGCCAACTTTTGAGGTTTGCAAAGGATTCTGGGTAACAGAACCTGGTCCGAGCCCCGCAAGTCACCCCATCTTGGATTCCCCTCGGTCTCTAGTTTTCAGAAATGCACAGGTTTGGTAGGTTTCCCCAGGTGCCGGCTGAGCTAGAGGCCAAAATCTACAGGTAGGCACTTCGCAAAAAACACCTCTGTTTTCTTCCAAAAATTTGGATGTTTCCACGTTGCGCTTTGGGGCGTTTCCTGTAGCTTGCGCTAGGCCTACCCACACAAGTGAGGTATCATTTTTATCGGGAGACTTGGGGGAACGCTGGGTGGAAGGAAATTTGTGGCTCCTCTCAGATTCCAGAACTTTCTGCCACAGAAATGTGAGGAACATGTGTTTTTTTTAGCCAAATTTTGAGGTTTGCAAAGGATTCTGGGTAACAGAACCTGGTCCGAGCCCTGCAAGTCACCCCATCTTGGATTCCCCTAGGTCTCTAGTTTTCAGAAATGCACAGGTTTGGTAGGTTTCCCTAGTTGCCGGCTGAGCTAGAGGCCAAAATCTACAGGTAGGCAGTTCGCAAAAAACACATCTGTTTTCTTTCAAAAATGTGGATGTGTCCACGTTGCGCTTTGGGCCATTTCCTTTCGTGGGCGCTAGGCCTACCCACAGAAGTGAGGTACCATTTTGATCGAGAGGCTTAGGGGAACGCTGGGTGGAAGGAAATTTGTGGCTCCTCTCAGATTCCAGAACTTTCTGCCACGGAAATGTGAGGAACATGTGTTTTTTTAGCCAAATTTTGAGGTTTGCAAAGGATTCTGGTTAACAGAACCTGGTCCGAGCCCCACAAGTAACCCCATCTTGGATTCCCCTAAGTCTCTAGTTTTCAAAAATGCACAGGGTTGGTAGGTTTCCCTAGGTGCCGGCTGAGCTACAGGCCAAAATCCACAGGTAGGCACTGTTTTCTTTCAAAAATTTGGATGTGTCCACGTTGCGCTTTGGGGCGTTTCCTGTCGCAGGCGCTAAGCCTACCCACACAAGTGAGGTATCATTTTTATCGGGAGACTTGGGGGAACGCTGGGTGGAAGGAAATTTGTGGCTCCTCTCAGATTCCAGAACTTTCTGCCACAGAAATGTGAGGAACATGTGTTTTTTTAGCCAAATTTTGAGGTTTGCAAAGGATTCTGGGTAACAGAACCTGGTCCGAGCCCCGCAAGTCACCCCATCTTGGATTCCCCTAGGTCTCTAGTTTTCAGAAATGCACAGGTTTGGTAGGTTTCCCTAGGTGCCGGCTGAGCTAGAGGCCAAAATCTACAGGTAGGCACTTCGCAAAAAACACCTCTGTTTTCTTTCAAAAATGTGGATGTGTCCACGTTGCGCTTCGGGGCGTTTCCTGTCGCGGGCGCTAGGCCTACCCACACAAGTGAGGTATCATTTTTATCGGGAGACTTGCGGGAACGCTGGGTGGAAGGAAATTTGTGGCTCCTCTCAGATTCCAGAACTTTCTGCCACAGAAATGTGAGGAACATGTGTTTTTTTAGCCAAATTTTGAGGTTTGCAAAGGATTCTGGGTAACCGAACCTGGTCCGAGCCCCGCAAGTCACCCCATCTTGGATTCCCCTAGGTCTCTAGTTTTCAGAAATGCACAGGTTTGGTAGGTTTCCCTAGGTGCCGGCTGAGCTAGAGGCCAAAATCTACAGGTAGGCAGTTCGCAAAAAACACATCTGTTTTCTTTCAAAAATGTGGATGTGTCCACGTTGCGCTTTGGGCCATTTCCTTTCGTGGGCGCTAGGCCTACCCACAGAAGTGAGGTACCATTTTGATCGAGAGGCTTAGGGGAACGCTGGGTGGAAGGAAATTTGTGGCTCCTCTCAGATTCCAGAACTTTCTGCCACGGAAATGTGAGGAACATGTGTTTTTTTAGCCAAATTTTGAGGTTTGCAAAGGATTCTGGTTAACAGAACCTGGTCCGAGCCCCACAAGTAACCCCATCTTGGATTCCCCTAAGTCTCTAGTTTTCAAAAATGCACAGGGTTGGTAGGTTTCCCTAGGTGCCGGCTGAGCTACAGGCCAAAATCCACAGGTAGGCACTGTTTTCTTTCAAAAATTTGGATGTGTCCACGTTGCGCTTTGGGGCGTTTCCTGTCGCAGGCGCTAAGCCTACCCACACAAGTGAGGTATCATTTTTATCGGGAGACTTGGGGGAACGCTGGGTGGAAGGAAATTTGTGGCTCCTCTCAGATTCCAGAACTTTCTGCCACAGAAATGTGAGGAACATGTGTTTTTTTAGCCAAATTTTGAGGTTTGCAAAGGATTCTGGGTAACAGAACCTGGTCCGAGCCCCGCAAGTCACCCCATCTTGGATTCCCCTAGGTCTCTAGTTTTCAGAAATGCACAGGTTTGGTAGGTTTCCCTAGGTGCCGGCTGAGCTAGAGGCCAAAATCTACAGGTAGGCACTTCGCAAAAAACACCTCTGTTTTCTTTCAAAAATGTGGATGTGTCCACGTTGCGCTTCGGGGCGTTTCCTGTCGCGGGCGCTAGGCCTACCCACACAAGTGAGGTATCATTTTTATCGGGAGACTTGCGGGAACGCTGGGTGGAAGGAAATTTGTGGCTCCTCTCAGATTCCAGAACTTTCTGCCACAGAAATGTGAGGAACATGTGTTTTTTTAGCCAAATTTTGAGGTTTGCAAAGGATTCTGGGTAACCGAACCTGGTCCGAGCCCCGCAAGTCACCCCATCTTGGATTCCCCTAGGTCTCTAGTTTTCAGAAATGCACAGGTTTGGTAGGTTTCCCTAGGTGCCGGCTGAGCTAGAGGCCAAAATCTACAGGTAGGCACTTCGCAAAAAACACCTCTGTTTTCTTCCAAAAATGTGGATGTGTCCACGTTGCGCTTTGGGTCGCTCCCGGGGTGGGTGGGGGCTAGGGGGGCAAATTTATTTTAGGCCATTTCGGCCTATTATTAGGCCGATCTGGCCCCAGGGGGGGCAGAAACCTCTAGGCGCCAGGGGAAAAAAAAATATTGTTTTTTTTTTTGTTTGTTTGTTTTTTTAGAGATGGGGAGCGACCCATCAGGCAAGGGTCGCTCCCCTGGGGGGGAAATTGTATTTAGGCTATTTCTGCCCCCCTTGGGGGCAGATTGGCCGATTTTAGGTCAATCTGCCCCCAAGGGGGCAGAAACCACTAGGCACCTGGGATTTGTTTTTTGGCGCCAATGTCACGCAGGGGGAGCGACCCCGTAGGCAAGGGTCGCTCCCGGGGGGGGGGGGAATGGGGGTTGGGGGGACAAATTTATTTTAGGCCATAGGCCGATCTGCCCCCAGGGGGGGGCAGAAACCTCTAGGCACCAGGGGAATTGTTTTTTTTTGTGTTTTTTTTTTGTTTCTTTGTTTTTTTAGAGATGGGGAGCGACCCATCAGGCAAGGGTCGCTCCCCTGGGGAGCAAATTGTATTTAGGCCATTTCTGCCCCCCTTGGGAGCAGATTGGCAGATTTTAGGTCAATCTGCCCCCAAGGGGGCAGAAACCACTAGGCAACGGGGATTTGTTTTTTGGCGCCAATGTCACGCAGGGGGAGCGACCCCGTAGGCAACGGGTCGATCCCGGGGAGAGGGTGTTTGGGGGGGGGGTCAAATTTATTTTAGGGCATTTATCGAGAGACTTAGGGGAACGCTGGGTGGAAGGAAATTTGTGGCTCCTCTCAGATTCCAGAACTTTCTGCCACAGAAATGTGAGGAACTAGTGTTTTTTTAGCCAAATTTTGAGGTTTGCAAAGGATTCTGGGTAACAGAACCTGGTCCGAGCCCCACAAGTAACCCCATCTTGGATTCCCCTAAGTCTCTAGTTTTCAAAAATGCACAGGGTTGGTAGGTTTCCCTAGGTGCCAGCCGAGCTACAGGCCAAAATCCACAGGTAGGCACTGTTTTCTTTCAAAAATTTTGATGTGTCCACGTTGCGCTTTGGAGTGTTTCCTGTCGCGGGCGCTAGGCCTACCCACACAAGTGAGGTATCATTTTTATCGGGAGACTTGGGGGAACGCTGGGTGGAAGGTAATTTGTGTCTCTTCTCAGATTCCAGAACTTTCTGCCACAGAAATGTGAGGAACATGTGTTTTTTTAGCCAAATTTTGAGGTTTGCAAAGGATTCTGGGTAACAGAACCTGGTCCGAGCCCCGCAAGTCACCCCTCCTTGGATTCCCCTAGGTCTCTAGTTTTCAGAAATGCACAGGTTTGGTAGGTTTCCCTAGGTGCTGGCTGAGCTAGAGGCCAAAATCTACAGGTAGGCACTTCGCAAAAAACACCTCTGTTTTCTTCCAAAAATTTGGATGTGTCAACGTTGCGCTTTGGGGCGTTTCCTGTCGCTTGCGTTAGGCTTAACCACACAAGTGAGGTATCATTTTTATCCGGAGACTTGGGGCAACGCTGGTGGAAGGAAATTTGTGGCTCCTCTCAGGTTCCAGAACTTTCTGCCACAGAACTGTGAGGAACATGTGTTTTTTTTAGCCAAATTTTGAGGTTTGCAAAGGATTCGGGGTAACAGAACCTGGTCCGAGCCCCGCAAGTCACCCCTCCTTGGATTCCCCTAGGTCTCTAGTTTTCAGAAATGCACAGGTTTGGTAGGTTTCCCTAGGTGCTGGCTGAGTTAGAGGCCAAAATCTACAGGTAGGCACTTAGCAAAAAACACCTCTGTTTTCTTTCAAAAATTTGGATGTGTCCACGTTGCGCTTCGGGGCGTTTCCTGTCGCGGGCGCTAGGCCTACCCACACAAGTGAGGTATCATTTTTATTGGGAGACTTGGGGGAACGCTGGGTGGAAGGAAATTTGTGGCTCCTCTCAGGTTCCAGAACTTTCTGCCACAGAACTGTGAGGAACATGTGTTTTTTTTAGCCAAATTTTGAGGTTTGCAAAGGATTCGGGGTAACAGAACCTGGTCCGAGCCCCGCAAGTCACCCCTCCTTGGATTCCCCTAGGTCTCTAGTTTTCAGAAATGCACAGGTTTGGTAGGTTTCCCTAGGTGCTGGCTGAGTTAGAGGCCAAAATCTACAGGTAGGCACTTAGCAAAAAACACCTCTGTTTTCTTTCAAAAATTTGGATGTGTCCACGTTGCGCTTCGGGGCGTTTCCTGTCGCGGGCGCTAGGCCTACCCACACAAGTGAGGTATCATTTTTATTGGGAGACTTGGGGGAACGCTGGGTGGAAGGAAATTTGTGGCTCCTCTCAGATTCCAGAACTTTCTGCCACAGAAATGTGAGGAACTAGTGTTTTTTTAGCCAAATTTTGAGGTTTGCAAAGGATTCTGGGTAACAGAACCTGGTCCGAGCCCCACAAGTAACCCCATCTTGGATTCCCCTAAGTCTCTAGTTTTCAAAAATGCACAGGGTTGGTAGGTTTCCCTAGGTGCCAGCCGAGCTACAGGCCAAAATCCACAGGTAGGCACTGTTTTCTTTCAAAAATTTTGATGTGTCCACGTTGCGCTTTGGAGTGTTTCCTGTCGCGGGCGCTAGGCCTACCCACACAAGTGAGGTATCATTTTTATCGGGAGACTTGGGGGAACGCTGGGTGGAAGGAAATTTGTGTCTCTTCTCAGATTCCAGAACTTTCTGCCACAGAAATGTGAGGAACATGTGTTTTTTTAGCCAAATTTTGAGGTTTGCAAAGGATTCTGGGTAACAGAACCTGGTCCGAGCCCCGCAAGTCACCCCTCCTTGGATTCCCCTAGGTCTCTAGTTTTCAGAAATGCACAGGTTTGGTAGGTTTCCCTAGGTGCTGGCTGAGCTAGAGGCCAAAATCTACAGGTAGGCACTTCGCAAAAAACACCTCTGTTTTCTTCCAAAAATGTGGATGTGTCAACGTTGCGCTTTGGGGCGTTTCCTGTCGCTTGCGTTAGGCTTAACCACACAAGTGAGGTATCATTTTTATCCGGAGACTTGGGGGAACGCTGGGTGGAAGGAAATTTGTGGCTCCTCTCAGATTCCAGAACTTTCTGCCACAGAACTGTGAGGAACATGTGTTTTTTTTAGCCAAATTTTGAGGTTTGCAAAGGATTCGGGGTAACAGAACCTGGTCCGAGCCCCGCAAGTCACCCCTCCTTGGATTCCCCTAGGTCTCTAGTTTTCAGAAATGCACAGGTTTGGTAGGTTTCCCTAGGTGCTGGCTGAGCTAGAGGCCAAAATCTACAGGTAGGCACTTAGCAAAAAACACCTCTGTTTTCTTTCAAAAATTTGGATGTGTCCACGTTGCGCTTCGGGGCGTTTCCTGTCGCGGGTGCTAGGCCTACCCACACAAGTGAGGTATCATTTTTATCGGTAGACTTGCGGGAACGCTGGGTGGAAGGAAATTTGTGGCTCCTCTCAGATTCCAGAACTTTCTGCCACAGAAATGTGAGGAACATGTGTTTTTTTTAGCCAAATTTTGAGGTTTGCAAAGGATTCTGGCTAACAGAACCTGGTCCGAGCCCCACAAGTAACCCCATCTTGGATTCCCCTAAGTCTCTAGTTTTCAAAAATGCACAGGGTTGGTAGGTTTCCCTAGGTGCCGGCTGAGCTACAGGCCAAAATCCACAGGTAGGCACTGTTTTCTTTCAAAAATTTGGATGTGTCCACGTTGCGCTTTGGGGCGTTTCCTGTCGCAGGCGCTAAGCCTACCCACACAAGTGAGGTACCATTTTTATCGGGAGACTTGGGGGAACGCTGGGTGGAAGGAAATTTGTGGCTCCTCTCAGATTCCAGAACTTTCTGCCACAGAAATGTGAGGAACATGTGTTTTTTTAGCCAAATTTTGAGGTTTGCAAAGGATTCTGGGTAACAGAACCTGGTCCGAGCCCCACAAGTCACCCCATCTTGGATTCCCCTAGGTCTCTAGTTTTCAGAAATGCACAGGTTTGGTAGGTTTCCCTAGGTGCCGGCTGAGCTAGAGGCCAAAATCTACAGGTAGGCACTTTGCAAAAAACACCTCTGTTTTCTTTCAAAAATTTGGATGTGTCCACGTTGCGCTTCGGGGCGTTTCCTGTCGCGGGCGCTAGGCCTACCCACACAAGTGAGGTATCATTTTTATCGGTAGACTTGCGGGAACGCTGGGTGGAAGGAAATTTGTGGCTCCTCTCAGATTCCAGAACTTTCTGCCACAGAAATGTGAGGAACATGTGTTTTTTTAGCCAAATTTTGAGGTTTGCAAAGGATTCTGGGTAACCAAACCTGGCCCGAGCCCTGCAAGTCACCCCATCTTGGATTCCCCTAGGTCTCTAGTTTTCAGAAATGCACAGGTTTGGTAGGTTTCCCTAGGTGCCGGCTGAGCTAGAGGCCAAAATCTACAGGTAGGCACTTCGCAAAAAACACCTCTGTTTTCTTCCAAAAATTTGGATGTGTCCACATTGCGCTTTGGGGCGTTTCCTGTCGCGGGCGCTAGGCCTACCCACACAAGTGAGGTATCATTTTTATCGGGAGACTTGGGGGAACGCTGGGTGGAAGGAAATTTGTGGCTCCTCTCAGATTA
Organism: Pleurodeles waltl; assembly: GCF_031143425.1. NCBI lineage: Eukaryota > Metazoa > Chordata > Amphibia > Caudata > Salamandridae > Pleurodeles > Pleurodeles waltl. The sequence goes on along the minus strand of NC_090450.1, from coordinate 757,656,079 downwards.
CAGAACTTTCTGCCACAGAAATGTGAGGAACATGTGTTTTTTTAGCCAAATTTTGAGGTTTGCAAAGGATTCTGGGTAACAGAACCTGGTCCGAGCCCCGCAAGTCACCTCATCTTGGATTCCCCTAGGTCTCTAGTTTTCAGAAATGCACAGGTTTGGTAGGTTTCCCTAGGTGCCGGCTGAGCTAGAGGCCAAAATCTACAGGTAGGCACTTCGCAAAAAACACCTCTGTTTTCTTTCAAAAATGTGGATGTGTCCACGTTGCGCTTCGGGGCGTTTCCTGTCGCGGGCGCTAGGCCTACCCACACAAGTGAGGTATCATTTTTATCGGTAGACTTGCGGGAACGCTGGGTGGAAGGAAATTTGTGGCTCCTCTCAAATTCCAGAACTTTCTGCCACAGAAATGTGAGGAACATGTGTTTTTTTAGCCAAATTTTGAGGTTTGCAAAGGATTCTGGGTAACCGAACCTGGTCCGAGCCCTGCAAGTCACCCCATCTCTGATTCCCCTAGGTCTCTAGTTTTCAGAAATGCACAGGTTTGGTAGGTTTCCCTAGGTGCCGGCTGAGCTAGAGGCCAAAATCTACAGGTAGGCACTTCGCAAAAAACACCTCTGTTTTCTTCCAAAAATTTGGATGTGTCCACGTTGCGCTTTGGGGCGTTTCCTGTCGCGGGCGCTAGGCCTACCCACACAAGTGAGGTATCATTTTTATCGGGAGACTTGGGGGAACGCTGGGTGGAAGGAAATTTGTGGCTCCTCTCAGATTCCAGAACTTTCTGCCACAGAAATGTGAGGAACATGTGTTTTTTTGCCAAATTTTGAGGTTTGCAAAGGATTCTGGGTAACAGAACCTGGTCCGAGCCCCGCAAGTCACCCCATCTTGGATTCCCCTAGGTCTCTAGTTTTCAGAAATGCACAGGTTTGGTAGGTTTCCATAGGTGCCGGCTGAGCTAGAGGCCAAAATCTACAGGTAGGCACTTCGCAAAAAACACCTCTGTTTTCTTTTAAAAATTTGGATGTGTCCACGTTGCGCTTCGGGGCGTTTCCTGTCGCGGGCGCTAGGCCTACCCACACAAGTGAGGTATCATTTTTATCGGGAGACTTGCAGGAACGCTGGGTGGAAGGAAATTTGTGGCTCCTCTCAGATTCCAGAACTTTCTGCCACAGAAATGTGAGGAACATGTGTTTTTTTAGCCAAATTTTGAGGTTTGCAAAGGATTCTGGGTAACCGAACCTGGTCCGAGCCCCGCAAGTCACCCCATCTTGGATTCCCCTAGGTCTCTAGTTTTCAGACATGCACAGGTTTGGTAGGTTTCCCTAGGTGCCGGCTGAGCTAGAGGCCAAAATCTACAGGTAGGTACTTCGCAAAAAACACCTCTGTTTTCTTCCAAATATGTGGATGTGTCCACGTTGCGCTTTGGGGCGTTTCCTGTCGAGGGCGCTCGGCCTACCCACTCAAGTGAGGTATCATTTTTATCGGGAGACATGGGGGAACGCTGGGTGGGAGGAAATTTGTGGCTCCTCTCAGATTCCAGAACTTTCTGCCACAGAAATGTGAGGAACATGTGTTCTTTTAGCCAAATTTTGAGGTTTGCAAAGGATTCTGGGTAACAGAACCTGGTCCGAGCGCCGCAAGTCACCCCATCTTGGATTCCCCTAGGTCTCTAGTTTTCAGAAATGCACAGGTTTGGTAGGTTTCCCTAGGTGCCGGCTGAGCTAGAGGCCAAAATCTACAGGTAGGCACTTCGCAAAAAACACCTCTGTTTTCTTTCAAAAATTTGGATGTGTCCACGTTGCGCTTCGGGGCGTTTCCTGTCGCGGGCGCTAGGCCTACCCACACAAGTGAGGTATCATTTTTATCGGGAGACTTGCGGGAACGCTGGGTGGAAGGAAATTTGTGGCTCCTCTCAGATTCCAGAACTTTCTGCCACAGAAATGTGAGGAACATGTTTTTTTTCAGCCAAATTTTGAGGTTTGCAAAGGATTCTGGGTAACCGAACCTGGTCCGAGCCCCGCAAGTCACCCCATATTGGATTCCCCTAGGTCTCTAGTTTTCAGAAATGCACAGGTTTGGTAGGTTTCCCCAGGTGCCGGCTGAGCTAGAGGCCAGAATCTACAGGTAGGCACTTCGCAAAAAACACCTCTGTTTTCTTCCAAAAATTTGGATGTTTCCACGTTGCGCTTTGGGGCGTTTCCTGTAGCTTGCGCTAGGCCTACCCACACAAGTGAGGTATCATTTTTATCGGGAGACTTGGGGGAACGCTGGGTGGAAGGAAATTTGTGGCTCCTCTCAGATTCCAGAACTTTCTGCCACAGAAATGTGAGGAACATGTGTTTTTTTAGCCAAATTTTGAGGTTTGCAAAGGATTCTGGGTCTCAGAACCTGGTCCGAGCCCCGCAAGTCACCCCATCTTGGATTCCCCTAGGTCTCTAGTTTTCAGAAATGCACAGGTTTGGTAGGTTTCCCTAGGTGCCGGCTGAGCTAGAGGCCAAAATCTACAGGTAGGCACTTCGCAAAAAACACCTCTGTTTTCTTTCAAAAATTTGGATGCGTCCACGTTGCGCTTCGGGGCGTTTCCTGTCGCGGACGCTAGTCCTACCCACACAAGTGAGGTATCATTTTTATCGGGAGACTTGCGGGAACGCTGGGTGGAAGGAAATTTGTGGCTCCTCTCAGATTCCAGAACTTTCTGCCACAGAAATGTGAGGAACATGTGTTTTAGCCAAATTTTGAGGTTTGCAAAGGATTCTGGGTAACAGAACCTGGTCCGAGCCCCGCAAGTCACCCCATCTTGGATTCCCCTAGGTCTCTAGTTTTCAGAAATGCACAGGTTTGGTAGGTTTCCCTAGGTGCCGGCTGAGCTAGAGGCCAAAATCTACAGGTAGGCACTTCGCAAAAAACACCTCTGTTTTCTTTCAAAAATGTGGATGCGTCCACGTTGCGCTTTGGGGCGTTTCCTGTCGCAGGCGCTAAGCCTACCCACACAAGTGAGGTATCATTTTTATCGGGAGACTTGGGGGAACGCTGGGTGGAAGGAAATTTGTGGCTCCTCTCAGATTCCAGAACTTTCTGCCACAGAAATGTGAGGAACATGTGTTTTTTTTAGCCAAATTTTGAGGTTTGCAAAGGATTCTGGGTAACAGAACCTGGTCCGAGCCCCGCAAGTCACCCCATCTTGGATTCCCCTAGGTCTCTAGTTTTCAGAAATGCACAGGTTTGGTAGGTTTCCCTAGGTGCCGGCTGAGCTAGAGGCCAAAATCTACGGGTAGGCAGTTCGCAAAAAACACCTCTGTTTTCTTCCAAAAATTTGAATGTGTCCACGTTGCGCTTTGGGGCGTTTCCTGTCGCGGGCGCTAGGCCTACCCACACAAGTGAGGTATCATTTTTATCGGGAGACTTGGGGGAACGCTGGGTGGAAGGAAATTTGTGGCTCCTCTCAGATTCCAGAACTTTCTGCCACAGAAATGTGAGGAACATGTGTTTTTTTAGCCAAATTTTGATGTTTGCAAAGGATTCTGGGTAACAGAACCTGGTCCGAGCCCCGCAAGTCACCCCATCTTGGATTCCCCTCGGTCTCTAGTTTTCAGAAATGCACAGGTTTGGTAGGTTTCCCCAGGTGCCGGCTGAGCTAGAGGCCAAAATCTACAGGTAGGCACTTCGCAAAAAACACCTCTGTTTTCTTCCAAAAATTTGGATGTTTCCACGTTGCGCTTTGGGGCGTTTCCTGTAGCTTGCGCTAGGCCTACCCACACAAGTGAGGTATCATTTTTATCGGGAGACTTGGGGGAACGCTGGGTGGAAGGAAATTTGTGGCTCCTCTCAGATTCCAGAACTTTCTGCCACAGAAATGTGAGGAACATGTGTTTTTTTTAGCCAAATTTTGAGGTTTGCAAAGGATTCTGGGTAACAGAACCTGGTCCGAGCCCTGCAAGTCACCCCATCTTGGATTCCCCTAGGTCTCTAGTTTTCAGAAATGCACAGGTTTGGTAGGTTTCCCTAGTTGCCGGCTGAGCTAGAGGCCAAAATCTACAGGTAGGCAGTTCGCAAAAAACACATCTGTTTTCTTTCAAAAATGTGGATGTGTCCACGTTGCGCTTTGGGCCATTTCCTTTCGTGGGCGCTAGGCCTACCCACAGAAGTGAGGTACCATTTTGATCGAGAGGCTTAGGGGAACGCTGGGTGGAAGGAAATTTGTGGCTCCTCTCAGATTCCAGAACTTTCTGCCACAGAAATGTGAGGAACATGTGTTTTTTTAGCCAAATTTTGAGGTTTGCAAAGGATTCTGGGTAACAGAACCTGGTCCGAGCCCCACAAGTAACCCCATCTTGGATTCCCCTAAGTCTCTAGTTTTCAAAAATGCACAGGGTTGGTAGGTTTCCCTAGGTGCCGGCTGAGCTACAGGCCAAAATCCACAGGTAGGCACTGTTTTCTTTCAAAAATTTGGATGTGTCCACGTTGCGCTTTGGGGCGTTTCCTGTCGCAGGCGCTAAGCCTACCCACACAAGTGAGGTATCATTTTTATCGGGAGACTTGGGGGAACGCTGGGTGGAAGGAAATTTGTGGCTCCTCTCAGATTCCAGAACTTTCTGCCACAGAAATGTGAGGAACATGTGTTTTTTTAGCCAAATTTTGAGGTTTGCAAAGGATTCTGGGTAACAGAACCTGGTCCGAGCCCCGCAAGTCACCCCATCTTGGATTCCCCTAGGTCTCTAGTTTTCAGAAATGCACAGGTTTGGTAGGTTTCCCTAGGTGCCGGCTGAGCTAGAGGCCAAAATCTACAGGTAGGCACTTCGCAAAAAACACCTCTGTTTTCTTTCAAAAATGTGGATGTGTCCACGTTGCGCTTCGGGGCGTTTCCTGTCGCGGGCGCTAGGCCTACCCACACAAGTGAGGTATCATTTTTATCGGGAGACTTGCGGGAACGCTGGGTGGAAGGAAATTTGTGGCTCCTCTCAGATTCCAGAACTTTCTGCCACAGAAATGTGAGGAACATGTGTTTTTTTAGCCAAATTTTGAGGTTTGCAAAGGATTCTGGGTAACCGAACCTGGTCCGAGCCCCGCAAGTCACCCCATCTTGGATTCCCCTAGGTCTCTAGTTTTCAGAAATGCACAGGTTTGGTAGGTTTCCCTAGGTGCCGGCTGAGCTAGAGGCCAAAATCTACAGGTAGGCACTTCGCAAAAAACACCTCTGTTTTCTTCCAAAAATGTGGATGTGTCCACGTTGCGCTTTGGGGCGTTTCCTGTCGCAGGCGCTAAGCCTACCCACACAAGTGAGGTATCATTTTTATCGGGAGACTTGGGGGAACGCTGGGTGGAAGGAAATTTGTGGCTCCTCTCAGATTCCAGAACTTTCTGCCACAGAAATGTGAGGAACATGTGTTTTTTTTAGCCAAATTTTGAGGTTTGCAAAGGATTCTGGGTAACAGAACCTGGTCCGAGCCCCGCAAGTCACCCCATCTTGGATTCCCCTAGGTCTCTAGTTTTCAGAAATGCACAGGTTTGGTAGGTTTCCCTAGGTGCCGGCTGAGCTAGAGGCCAAAATCTACGGGTAGGCAGTTCGCAAAAAACACCTCTGTTTTCTTCCAAAAATTTGAATGTGTCCACGTTGCGCTTTGGGGCGTTTCCTGTCGCGGGCGCTAGGCCTACCCACACAAGTGAGGTATCATTTTTATCGGGAGACTTGGGGGAACGCTGGGTGGAAGGAAATTTGTGGCTCCTCTCAGATTCCAGAACTTTCTGCCACAGAAATGTGAGGAACATGTGTTTTTTTAGCCAAATTTTGAGGTTTGCAAAGGATTCTGGGTAACAGAACCTGGTCCGAGCCCCGCAAGTCACCCCATCTTGGATTCCCCTCGGTCTCTAGTTTTCAGAAATGCACAGGTTTGGTAGGTTTCCCCAGGTGCCGGCTGAGCTAGAGGCCAAAATCTACAGGTAGGCACTTCGCAAAAAACACCTCTGTTTTCTTCCAAAAATTTGGATGTTTCCACGTTGCGCTTTGGGGCGTTTCCTGTAGCTTGCGCTAGGCCTACCCACACAAGTGAGGTATCATTTTTATCGGGAGACTTGGGGGAACGCTGGGTGGAAGGAAATTTGTGGCTCCTCTCAGATTCCAGAACTTTCTGCCACAGAAATGTGAGGAACATGTGTTTTTTTTAGCCAAATTTTGAGGTTTGCAAAGGATTCTGGGTAACAGAACCTGGTCCGAGCCCTGCAAGTCACCCCATCTTGGATTCCCCTAGGTCTCTAGTTTTCAGAAATGCACAGGTTTGGTAGGTTTCCCTAGTTGCCGGCTGAGCTAGAGGCCAAAATCTACAGGTAGGCAGTTCGCAAAAAACACATCTGTTTTCTTTCAAAAATGTGGATGTGTCCACGTTGCGCTTTGGGCCATTTCCTTTCGTGGGCGCTAGGCCTACCCACAGAAGTGAGGTACCATTTTGATCGAGAGGCTTAGGGGAACGCTGGGTGGAAGGAAATTTGTGGCTCCTCTCAGATTCCAGAACTTTCTGCCACAGAAATGTGAGGAACATGTGTTTTTTTAGCCAAATTTTGAGGTTTGCAAAGGATTCTGGGTAACAGAACCTGGTCCGAGCCCCACAAGTAACCCCATCTTGGATTCCCCTAAGTCTCTAGTTTTCAAAAATGCACAGGGTTGGTAGGTTTCCCTAGGTGCCGGCTGAGCTACAGGCCAAAATCCACAGGTAGGCACTGTTTTCTTTCAAAAATTTGGATGTGTCCACGTTGCGCTTTGGGGCGTTTCCTGTCGCAGGCGCTAAGCCTACCCACACAAGTGAGGTATCATTTTTATCGGGAGACTTGGGGGAACGCTGGGTGGAAGGAAATTTGTGGCTCCTCTCAGATTCCAGAACTTTCTGCCACAGAAATGTGAGGAACATGTGTTTTTTTAGCCAAATTTTGAGGTTTGCAAAGGATTCTGGGTAACAGAACCTGGTCCGAGCCCCGCAAGTCACCCCATCTTGGATTCCCCTAGGTCTCTAGTTTTCAGAAATGCACAGGTTTGGTAGGTTTCCCTAGGTGCCGGCTGAGCTAGAGGCCAAAATCTACAGGTAGGCACTTCGCAAAAAACACCTCTGTTTTCTTTCAAAAATGTGGATGTGTCCACGTTGCGCTTCGGGGCGTTTCCTGTCGCGGGCGCTAGGCCTACCCACACAAGTGAGGTATCATTTTTATCGGGAGACTTGCGGGAACGCTGGGTGGAAGGAAATTTGTGGCTCCTCTCAGATTCCAGAACTTTCTGCCACAGAAATGTGAGGAACATGTGTTTTTTTAGCCAAATTTTGAGGTTTGCAAAGGATTCTGGGTAACCGAACCTGGTCCGAGCCCCGCAAGTCACCCCATCTTGGATTCCCCTAGGTCTCTAGTTTTCAGAAATGCACAGGTTTGGTAGGTTTCCCTAGGTGCCGGCTGAGCTAGAGGCCAAAATCTACAGGTAGGCACTTCGCAAAAAACACCTCTGTTTTCTTCCAAAAATGTGGATGTGTCCACGTTGCGCTTTGGGTCGCTCCCGGGGTGGGTGGGGGCTAGGGGGGCAAATTTATTTTAGGCCATTTCGGCCTATTATTAGGCCGATCTGGCCCCAGGGGGGGCAGAAACCTCTAGGCGCCAGGGGAAAAAAAAATATTGTTTTTTTTTTGTTTGTTTGTTTTTTTAGAGATGGGGAGCGACCCATCAGGCAAGGGTCGCTCCCCTGGGGAGCAAATTGTATTTAGGCCATTTCTGCCCCCCTTGGGGGCAGATTGGCAGATTTTAGGTCAATCTGCCCCCAAGGGGGCAGAAACCACTAGGCAACGGGGATTTGTTTTTTGGCGCCAATGTCACGCAGGGGGAGCGACCCCGTAGGCAACGGGTCGATCCCGGGGAGAGGGTGTTTGGGGGGGGGGTCAAATTTATTTTAGGGCATTTATCGAGAGACTTAGGGGAACGCTGGGTGGAAGGAAATTTGTGGCTCCTCTCAGATTCCAGAACTTTCTGCCACAGAAATGTGAGGAACTAGTGTTTTTTTAGCCAAATTTTGAGGTTTGCAAAGGATTCTGGGTAACAGAACCTGGCCCGAGCCCCACAAGTAACCCCATCTTGGATTCCCCTAAGTCTCTAGTTTTCAAAAATGCACAGGGTTGGTAGGTTTCCCTAGGTGCCAGCCGAGCTACAGGCCAAAATCCACAGGTAGGCACTGTTTTCTTTCAAAAATTTTGATGTGTCCACGTTGCGCTTTGGAGTGTTTCCTGTCGCGGGCGCTAGGCCTACCCACACAAGTGAGGTATCATTTTTATCGGGAGACTTGGGGGAACGCTGGGTGGAAGGAAATTTGTGTCTCTTCTCAGATTCCAGAACTTTCTGCCACAGAAATGTGAGGAACATGTGTTTTTTTAGCCAAATTTTGAGGTTTGCAAAGGATTCTGGGTAACAGAACCTGGTCCGAGCCCCGCAAGTCACCCCTCCTTGGATTCCCCTAGGTCTCTAGTTTTCAGAAATGCACAGGTTTGGTAGGTTTCCCTAGGTGCTGGCTGAGCTAGAGGCCAAAATCTACAGGTAGGCACTTAGCAAAAAACACCTCTGTTTTCTTTCAAAAATTTGGATGTGTCCACGTTGCGCTTCGGGGCGTTTCCTGTCGCGGGCGCTAGGCCTACCCACACAAGTGAGGTATCATTTTTATCGGTAGACTTGCGGGAACGCTGGGTGGAAGGAAATTTGTGGCTCCTCTCAGATTCCAGAACTTTCTGCCACAGAAATGTGAGGAACATGTGTTTTTTTTAGCCAAATTTTGAGGTTTGCAAAGGATTCTGGGTAACAGAAACTGGTCCGAGCCCCACAAGTAACCCCATCTTGGATTCCCCTAAGTCTCTAGTTTTCAAAAATGCACAGGGTTGGTAGGTTTCCCTAGGTGCCGGCTGAGCTACAGGCCAAAATCCACAGGTAGGCACTGTTTTCTTTCAAAAATTTGGATGTGTCCACGTTGCGCTTTGGGGCGTTTCCTGTCGCAGGCGCTAAGCCTACCCACACAAGTGAGGTACCATTTTTATCGGGAGACTTGGGGGAACGCTGGGTGGAAGGAAATTTGTGGCTCCTCTCAGATTCCAGAACTTTCTGCCACAGAAATGTGAGGAACATGTGTTTTTTTAGCCAAATTTTGAGGTTTGCAAAGGATTCTGGGTAACAGAACCTGGTCCGAGCCCCACAAGTCACCCCATCTTGGATTCCCCTAGGTCTCTAGTTTTCAGAAATGCACAGGTTTGGTAGGTTTCCCTAGGTGCCGGCTGAGCTAGAGGCCAAAATCTACAGGTAGGCACTTTGCAAAAAACACCTCTGTTTTCTTTCAAAAATTTGGATGTGTCCACGTTGCGCTTCGGGGCGTTTCCTGTCGCGGGCGCTAGGCCTACCCACACAAGTGAGGTATCATTTTTATCGGTAGACTTGCGGGAACGCTGGGTGGAAGGAAATTTGTGGCTCCTCTCAGATTCCAGAACTTTCTGCCACAGAAATGTGAGGAACATGTGTTTTTTTTAGCCAAATTTTGAGGTTTGCAAAGGATTCTGGGTAACCAAACCTGGTCCGAGCCCTGCAAGTCACCCCATCTTGGATTCCCCTAGGTCTCTAGTTTTCAGAAATGCACAGGTTTGGTAGGTTTCCCTAGGTGCCGGCTGAGCTAGAGGCCAAAATCTACAGGTAGGCACTTCGCAAAAAACACCTCTGTTTTCTTCCAAAAATTTGGATGTGTCCACGTTGCGCTTTGGGGCGTTTCCTGTCGCGGGCGCTAGGCCTACCCACACAAGTGAGGTATCATTTTTATCGGGAGACTTGGGGGAACGCTGGGTGGAAGGAAATTTGTGGCTCCTCTCAGATTACAGAACTTTCTGCCACAGAAATGTGAGGAACATGTGTTTTTTTAGCCAAATTTTGAGGTTTGCAAAGGATTCTGGGTAACAGAACCTGGTCCGAGCCCCGCAAGTCACCCCATCTTGGATTCCCCTAGGTCTCTAGTTTTCAGAAATGCACAGGATTGGTAGGTTTCCCTAGGTGCCGGCTGAGCTAGAGGCCAAAATCTACAGGTAGGCACTTCGCAAAAAACACCTCTGTTTTCTTTCAAAAATGTGGATGTGTCTACGTTGCGCTTCGGGGCGTTTCCTGTCGCGGGCGCTAGGCCTACCCACACAAGTGAGGTATCATTTTTATCGGTAGACTTGCGGGAACGCTGGGTGGAAGGAAATTTGTGGCTCCTCTCAAATTCCAGAACTTTCTGCCACAGAAATGTGAGGAACATGTGTTTTTTTAGCCAAATTTTGAGGTTTGCAAAGGATTCTGGGTAACCGAACCTGGTCCGAGCCCTGCAAGTCACCCCATCTCTGATTCCCCTAGGTCTCTAGTTTTCAGAAATGCACAGGTTTGGTAGGTTTCCCTAGGTGCCGGCTGAGCTAGAGGCCAAAATCTACAGGTAGGCACTTCGTAAAAAACACCTCTGTTTTCTTCCAAAAATGTGGATGTGTCCACGTTGCGCTTTGGGGCGTTTCCTGTCGCAGGCGCTAAGCCTACCCACACAAGTGAGGTATCATTTTTATCGGGAGACTTGGGGGAACGCTGGGTGGAAGGAAATTTGTGGCTCCTCTCAGATTCCAGAACTTTCTGCCACAGAAATGTGAGGAACATGTGTTTTTTTTAGCCAAATTTTGAGGTTTGCAAAGGATTCTGGGTAACAGAACCTGGTCCGAGCCCCGCAAGTCACCCCATCTTGGATTCCCCTAGGTCTCTAGTTTTCAGAAATGCACAGGTTTGGTAGGTTTCCCTAGGTGCCGGCTGAGCTAGAGGCCAAAATCTACGGGTAGGCAGTTCGCAAAAAACACCTCTGTTTTCTTCCAAAAATTTGAATGTGTCCACGTTGCGCTTTGGGGCGTTTCCTGTCGCGGGCGCTAGGCCTACCCACACAAGTGAGGTATCATTTTTATCGGGAGACTTGGGGGAACGCTGGGTGGAAGGAAATTTGTGGCTCCTCTCAGATTCCAGAACTTTCTGCCACAGAAATGTGAGGAACATGTGTTTTTTTAGCCAAATTTTGAGGTTTGCAAAGGATTCTGGGTAACAGAACCTGGTCCGAGCCCCGCAAATCACCCCATCTTGGATTCCCCTCGGTCTCTAGTTTTCAGAAATGCACAGGTTTGGTAGGTTTCCCCAGGTGCCGGCTGAGCTAGAGGCCAAAATCTACAGGTAGGCACTTCGCAAAAAACACCTCTGTTTTCTTCCAAAAATTTGGATGTTTCCACGTTGCGCTTTGGGGCGTTTCCTGTAGCTTGCGCTAGGCCTACCCACACAAGTGAGGTATCATTTTTATCGGGAGACTTGGGGGAACGCTGGGTGGAAGGAAATTTGTGGCTCCTCTCAGATTCCAGAACTTTCTGCCACAGAAATGTGAGGAACATGTGTTTTTTTTAGCCAAATTTTGAGGTTTGCAAAGGATTCTGGGTAACAGAACCTGGTCCGAGCCCTGCAAGTCACCCCATCTTGGATTCCCCTAGGTCTCTAGTTTTCAGAAATGCACAGGTTTGGTAGGTTTCCCTAGTTGCCGGCTGAGCTAGAGGCCAAAATCTACAGGTAGGCAGTTCGCAAAAAACACATCTGTTTTCTTTCAAAAATGTGGATGTGTCCACGTTGCGCTTTGGGCCATTTCCTTTCGTGGGCGCTAGGCCTACCCACAGAAGTGAGGTACCATTTTGATCGAGAGGCTTAGGGGAACGCTGGGTGGAAGGAAATTTGTGGCTCCTCTCAGATTCCAGAACTTTCTGCCACAGAAATGTGAGGAACATGTGTTTTTTTAGCCAAATTTTGAGGTTTGCAAAGGATTCTGGGTAACAGAACCTGGTCCGAGCCCCACAAGTAACCCCATCTTGGATTCCCCTAAGTCTCTAGTTTTCAAAAATGCACAGGGTTGGTAGGTTTCCCTAGGTGCCGGCTGAGCTACAGGCCAAAATCCACAGGTAGGCACTGTTTTCTTTCAAAAATTTGGATGTGTCCACGTTGCGCTTTGGGGCGTTTCCTGTCGCAGGCACTAAGCCTACCCACACAAGTGAGGTATCATTTTTATCGGGAGACTTGGGGGAACGCTGGGTGGAAGGAAATTTGTGGCTCCTCTCAGATTCCAGAACTTTCTGCCACAGAAATGTGAGGAACATGTGTTTTTTTAGCCAAATTTTGAGGTTTGCAAAGGATTCTGGGTAACAGAACCTGGTCCGAGCCCCGCAAGTCACCCCATCTTGGATTCCCCTAGGTCTCTAGTTTTCAGAAATGCACAGGTTTGGTAGGTTTCCCTAGGTGCCGGCTGAGCTAGAGGCCAAAATCTACAGGTAGGCACTTCGCAAAAAACACCTCTGTTTTCTTTCAAAAATGTGGATGTGTCCACGTTGCGCTTCGGGGCGTTTCCTGTCGCGGGCGCTAGGCCTACCCACACAAGTGAGGTATCATTTTTATCGGGAGACTTGCGGGAACGCTGGGTGGAAGGAAATTTGTGGCTCCTCTCAGATTCCAGAACTTTCTGCCACAGAAATGTGAGGAACATGTGTTTTTTTAGCCAAATTTTGAGGTTTGCAAAGGATTCTGGGTAACCGAACCTGGTCCGAGCCCCGCAAGTCACCCCATCTTGGATTCCCCTAGGTCTCTAGTTTTCAGAAATGCACAGGTTTGGTAGGTTTCCCTAGGTGCCGGCTGAGCTAGAGGCCAAAATCTACAGGTAGGCACTTCGCAAAAAACACCTCTGTTTTCTTCCAAAAATGTGGATGTGTCCACGTTGCGCTTTGGGGCGTTTCCTGTCGCAGGCGCTAAGCCTACCCACACAAGTGAGGTATCATTTTTATCGGGAGACTTGGGGGAACGCTGGGTGGAAGGAAATTTGTGGCTCCTCTCAGATTCCAGAACTTTCTGCCACAGAAATGTGAGGAACATGTGTTTTTTTTAGCCAAATTTTGAGGTTTGCAAAGGATTCTGGGTAACAGAACCTGGTCCGAGCCCCGCAAGTCACCCCATCTTGGATTCCCCTAGGTCTCTAGTTTTCAGAAATGCACAGGTTTGGTAGGTTTCCCTAGGTGCCGGCTGAGCTAGAGGCCAAAATCTACGGGTAGGCAGTTCGCAAAAAACACCTCTGTTTTCTTCCAAAAATTTGAATGTGTCCACGTTGCACTTTGGGGCGTCTCCTGTCGCGGGCGCTAGGCCTACCCACACAAGTGAGGTATCATTTTTATCGGGAGACTTGGGGGAACGCTGGGTGGAAGGAAATTTGTGGCTCCTCTCAGATTCCAGAACTTTCTGCCACAGAAATGTGAGGAACATGTGTTTTTTTAGCCAAATTTTGAGGTTTGCAAAGGATTCTGGGTAACAGAACCTGGTCCGAGCCCCGCAAGTCACCCCATCTTGGATTCCCCTCGGTCTCTAGTTTTCAGAAATGCACAGGTTTGGTAGGTTTCCCCAGGTGCCGGCTGAGCTAGAGGCCAAAATCTACAGGTAGGCACTTCGCAAAAAACACCTCTGTTTTCTTCCAAAAATTTGGATGTTTCCACGTTGCGCTTTGGGGCGTTTCCTGTAGCTTGCGCTAGGCCTACCCACACAAGTGAGGTATCATTTTTATCGGGAGACTTGGGGGAACGCTGGGTGGAAGGAAATTTGTGGCTCCTCTCAGATTCCAGAACTTTCTGCCACAGAAATGTGAGGAACATGTGTTTTTTTTAGCCAAATTTTGAGGTTTGCAAAGGATTCTGGGTAACAGAACCTGGTCCGAGCCCTGCAAGTCACCCCATCTTGGATTCCCCTAGGTCTCTAGTTTTCAGAAATGCACAGGTTTGGTAGGTTTCCCTAGTTGCTGGCTGAGCTAGAGGCCAAAATCTACAGGTAGGCAGTTCGCAAAAAACACATCTGTTTTCTTTCAAAAATGTGGATGTGTCCACGTTGCGCTTTGGGCCATTTCCTTTCGTGGGCGCTAGGCCTACCCACAGAAGTGAGGTACCATTTTGATCGAGAGGCTTAGGGGAACGCTGGGTGGAAGGAAATTTGTGGCTCCTCTCAGATTCCAGAACTTTCTGCCACAGAAATGTGAGGAACATGTGTTTTTTTAGCCAAATTTTGAGGTTTGCAAAGGATTCTGGGTAACAGAACCTGGTCCGAGCCCCACAAGTAACCCCATCTTGGATTCCCCTAAGTCTCTAGTTTTCAAAAATGCACAGGGTTGGTAGGTTTCCCTAGGTGCCGGCTGAGCTACAGGCCAAAATCCACAGGTAGGCACTGTTTTCTTTCAAAAATGTGGATGTGTCCACGTTGCGCTTTGGGGCGTTTCCTGTCGCAGGCGCTAAGCCTACCCACACAAGTGAGGTATCATTTTTATCGGGAGACTTGGGGGAACGCTGGGTGGAAGGAAATTTGTGGCTCCTCTCAGATTCCAGAACTTTCTGCCACAGAAATGTGAGGAACATGTGTTTTTTTAGCCAAATTTTGAGGTTTGCAAAGGATTCTGGGTAACAGAACCTGGTCCGAGCCCCGCAAGTCACCCCATCTTGGATTCCCCTAGGTCTCTAGTTTTCAGAAATGCACAGGTTTGGTAGGTTTCCCTAGGTGCCGGCTGAGCTAGAGGCCAAAATCTACAGGTAGGCACTTCGCAAAAAACACCTCTGTTTTCTTTCAAAACTGTGGATGTGTCCACGTTGCGCTTCGGGGCGTTTCCTGTCGCGGGCGCTAGGCCTACCCACACAAGTGAGGTATCATTTTTATCGGGAGACTTGCGGGAACGCTGGGTGGAAGGAAATTTGTGGCTCCTCTCAGATTCCAGAACTTTCTGCCACAGAAATGTGAGGAACATGTGTTTTTTTAGCCAAATTTTGAGGTTTGCAAAGGATTCTGGGTAACCGAACCTGGTCCGAGCCCCGCAAGTCACCCCATCTTGGATTCCCCTAGGTCTCTAGTTTTCAGAAATGCACAGGTTTGGTAGGTTTCCCTAGGTGCCGGCTGAGCTAGAGGCCAAAATCTACAGGTAGGCACTTCGCAAAAAACACCTCTGTTTTCTTCCAAAAATGTGGATGTGTCCACGTTGCGCTTTGGGGCGTTTCCTGTCGCAGGCGCTAAGCCTACCCACACAAGTGAGGTATCATTTTTATCGGGAGACTTGGGGGAACGCTGGGTGGAAGGAAATTTGTGGCTCCTCTCAGATTCCAGAACTTTCTGCCACAGAAATGTGAGGAACATGTGTTTTTTTTAGCCAAATTTTGAGGTTTGCAAAGGATTCTGGGTAACAGAACCTGGTCCGAGCCCCGCAAGTCACCCCATCTTGGATTCCCCTAGGTCTCTAGTTTTCAGAAATGCACAGGTTTGGTAGGTTTCCCTAGGTGCCGGCTGAGCTAGAGGCCAAAATCTACAGGTAGGCATTTTGCAAAAAACACCTCTGTTTTCTTTCAAAAATTTGGATGTGTCCACGTTGCGCTTCGGGGCGTTTCCTGTCGCGGGCGCTAGGCCTACCCACACAAGTGAGGTATCATTTTTATCGGTAGACTTGCGGGAACGCTGGGTGGAAGGAAATTTGTGGCTCCTCTCAGATTCCAGAACTTTCTGCCACAGAAATGTGAGGAACATGTGTTTTTTTAGCCAAATTTTGAGGTTTGCAAAGGATTCTGGGTAACCGAACCTGGTCCGAGCCCTGCAAGTCACCCCATCTTGGATTCCCCTATGTCTCTAGTTTTCAGAAATGCACAGGTTTGGTAGGTTTCCCTAGGTGCCGGCTGAGCTAGAGGCCAAAATCTACAGGTAGGCACTTCGCAAAAAACACCTCTGTTTTCTTCCAAAAATTTGGATGTGTCCACGTTGCGCTTTGGGGCGTTTCCTGTCGCGGGCGCTAGGCCTACCCACACAAGTGAGGTATCATTTTTATCGGGAGACTTGGGGGAACGCTGGGTGGAAGGAAATTTGTGGCTCCTCTCAGATTACAGAACTTTCTGCCACAGAAATGTGAGGAACATGTGTTTTTTTAGCCAAATTTTGAGGTTTGCAAAGGATTCTGGGTAACAGAACCTGGTCCGAGCCCCGCAAGTCACCCCATCTTGGATTCCCCTAGGTCTCTAGTTTTCAGAAATGCACAGGTTTGGTAGGTTTCCCTAGGTGCCGGCTGAGCTAGAGGCCAAAATCTACAGGTAGGCACTTCGCAAAAAACACCTCTGTTTTCTTTCAAAAATGTGGATGTGTCCACGTTGCGCTTCGGGGCGTTTCCTGTCGCGGGCGCTAGGCCTACCCACACAAGTGAGGTATCATTTTTATCGGTAGACTTGCGGGAACGCTGGGTGGAAGGAAATTTGTGGCTCCTCTCAAATTCCAGAACTTTCTGCCACAGAAATGTGAGGAACATGTGTTTTTTTAGCCAAATTTTGAGGTTTGCAAAGGATTCTGGGTAACCGAACCTGGTCCGAGCCCTGCAAGTCACCCCATCTCTGATTCCCCTAGGTCTCTAGTTTTCAGAAATGCACAGGTTTGGTAGGTTTCCCTAGGTGCCGGCTGAGGTAGAGGCCAAAATCTACAGGTAGGCACTTCGCAAAAAACACCTCTGTTTTCTTCCAAATATGTGGATGTGTCCACGTTGCGCTTTGGGGCGTTTCCTGTCGAGGGCGCTAGGCCTACCCACACAAGTGAGGTATCATTTTTATCGGGAGACATGGGGGAACGCTGGGTGGGAGGAAATTTGTGGCTCCTCTCAGATTCCAGAACTTTCTGCCACAGAAATGTGAGGAACATGTGTTCTTTTAGCCAAATTTTGAGGTTTGCAAAGGATTCTGGGTAACAGAACCTGGTCCGAGCCCCGCAAGTCACCCCATCTTGGATTCCCCTAGGTCTCTAGTTTTCAGAAATGCACAGGTTTGGTAGGTTTCCCTAGGTGCCGGCTGAGCTAGAGGCCAAAATCTACAGGTAGGCACTTCGCAAAAAACACCTCTGTTTTCTTTCAAAAATTTGGATGTGTCCACGTTGCGCTTCGGGGCGTTTCCTGTCGCGGGCGCTAGGCCTACCCACACAAGTGAGGTATCATTTTTATCGGGAGACTTGCGGGAACGCTGGGTGGAAGGAAATTTGTGGCTCCTCTCAGATTCCAGAACTTTCTGCCACAGAAATGTGAGGAACATGTGTTTTTTCAGCCAAATTTTGAGGTTTGCAAAGGATTCTGGGTAACCGAACCTGGTCCGAGCCCCGCAAGTCACCCCATATTGGATTCCCCTAGGTCTCTAGTTTTCAGAAATGCACAGGTTTGGTAGGTTTCCCTAGGTGCCGGCTGAGCTAGAGGCCAAAATCTACAGGTAGGCACTTCGCAAAAAACACCCCTGTTTTCTTCCAAAAATTTGGATGTGTCCACGTTGCGCTTTGGGGCGTTTCCTGTCGCGGGCGCTAGGCCTACCCACACAAGTGAGGTATCATTTTTATCGGGAGACTTGGGGGAACGCTGGGTGGAAGGAAATTTGTGGCTCCTCTCAGATTACAGAACTTTCTGCCACAGAAATGTGAGGAACATGTATTTTTTTGCCAAATTTTGAGGTTTGCAAAGGATTCTGGGTAACAGAACCTGGTCCGAGCCCCGCAAGTCACCCCATCTTGGATTCCCCTAGGTCTCTAGTTTTCAGAAATGCACAGGTTTGGTAGGTTTCCCTAGGTGCCGGCTGAGCTAGAGGCCAAAATCTACAGGTAGGCACTTCGCAAAAAACACCTCTGTTTTCTTTCAAAAATTTGGATGTGTCCACGTTGCGCTTCGGGGCGTTTCCTGTCGCGGGCGCTAGGCCTACCCACACAAGTGAGGTATCATTTTTATCGGGAGACTTGCAGGAACGCTGGGTGGAAGGAAATTTGTGGCTCCTCTCAGATTCCAGAACTTTCTGCCACAGAAATGTGAGGAACATGTGTTTTTTTAGCCAAATTTTGAGGTTTGCAAAGGATTCTGGGTAACCGAACCTGGTCCGAGCCCCGCAAGTCACCCCATCTTGGATTCCCCTAGGTCTCTAGTTTTCAGACATGCACAGGTTTGGTAGGTTTCCCTAGGTGCCGGCTGAGCTAGAGGCCAAAATCTACAGGTAGGCACTTCGCAAAAAACACCTCTGTTTTCTTCCAAATATGTGGATGTGTCCACGTTGCGCTTTGGGGCGTTTCCTGTCGAGGGCGCTAGGCCTACCCACACAAGTGAGGTATCATTTTTATCGGGAGACATGGGGGAACGCTGGGTGGGAGGAAATTTGTGGCTCCTCTCAGATTCCAGAACTTTCTGCCACAGAAATGTGAGGAACATGTGTTCTTTTAGCCAAATTTTGAGGTTTGCAAAGGATTCTGGGTAACAGAACCTGGTCCGAGCCCCGCAAGTCACCCCATCTTGGATTCCCCTAGGTCTCTAGTTTTCAGAAATGCACAGGTTTGGTAGGTTTCCCTAGGTGCCGGCTGAGCTAGAGGCCAAAATCTACAGGTAGGCACTTCGCAAAAAACACCTCTGTTTTCTTTCAAAAATTTGGATGTGTCCACGTTGCGCTTCGGGGCGTTTCCTGTCGCGGGCGCTAGGCCTACCCACACAAGTGAGGTATCATTTTTATCGGGAGACTTGCGGGAACGCTGGGTGGAAGGAAATTTGTGGCTCCTCTCAGATTCCAGAACTTTCTGCCACAGAAATGTGAGGAACATGTGTTTTTTCAGCCAAATTTTGAGGTTTGCAAAGGATTCTGGGTAACCGAACCTGGTCCGAGCCCCGCAAGTCACCCCATATTGGATTCCCCTAGGTCTCTAGTTTTCAGAAATGCACAGGTTTGGTAGGTTTCCCTAGGTGCCGGCTGAGCTAGAGGCCAAAATCTACAGGTAGGCACTTCGCAAAAAACACCCCTGTTTTCTTCCAAAAATTTGGATGTGTCCACGTTGCGCTTTGGGGCGTTTCCTGTCGCGGGCGCTAGGCCTACCCACACAAGTGAGGTATCATTTTTATCGGGAGACTTGGGGGAACGCTGGGTGGAAGGAAATTTGTGGCTCCTGTCAGATTACAGAACTTTCTGCCACAGAAATGTGAGAAACATGTGTTTTTTTGCCAAATTTTGAGGTTTGCAAAGGATTCTGGGTAACAGAACCTGGTCCGAGCCCCGCAAGTCACCCCATCTTGGATTCCCCTAGGTCTCTAGTTTTCAGAAATGCACAGGTTTGGTAGGTTTCCCTAGGTGCCAGCTGAGCTAGAGGCCAAAATCTACAGGTAGGCAGTTCGCAAAAAACACCTCTGTTTTCTTCCAAAAATTTGAATGTGTCCACGTTGCGCTTTGGGGCGTTTCCTGTCGCGGGCGCTAGGCCTACCCACACAAGTGAGGTATCATTTTTATCGGGAGACTTGGGGGAACGCTCGGTGGAAGGAAATTTGTGGCTCCTCTCAGATTCCAGAACTTTCTGCCACAGAAATGTGAGGAACATGTGTTTTTTTAGCCAAATTTTGAGGTTTGCAAAGGATTCTGGGTCTCAGAACCTGGTCCGAGCCCCGCAAGTCACCCCATCTTGGATTCCCCTAGGTCTCTAGTTTTCAGAAATGCACAGGTTTGGTAGGTTTCCCTAGGTGCCGGCTGAGCTAGAGGCCAAAATCTACAGGTAGGCACTTCGCAAAAAACACCTCTGTTTTCTTTCAAAAATTTGGATGCGTCCACGTTGCGCTTCGGGGCGTTTCCTGTCGCGGACGCTAGTCCTACCCACACAAGTGAGGTATCATTTTTATCGGGAGACTTGCGGGAACGCTGGGTGGAAGGAAATTTGTGGCTCCTCTCAGATTCCAGAACTTTCTGCCACAGAAATGTGAGGAACATGTGTTTTTTTAGCCAAATTTTGAGGTTTGCAAAGGATTCTGGGTAACCGAACCTGGTCCGAGCCCTGCAAGTCACCCCATCTTGGATTCCCCTATGTCTCTAGTTTTCAGAAATGCACAGGTTTGGTAGGTTTCCCTAGGTGCCGGCTGAGCTAGAGGCCAAAATCTACAGGTAGGCACTTCGCAAAAAACACCTCTGTTTTCTTCCAAAAATTTGGATGTGTCCACGTTGCGCTTTGGGGCGTTTCCTGTCGCGGGCGCTAGGCCTACCCACACAAGTGAGGTATCATTTTTATCGGGAGACTTGGGGGAACGCTGGGTGGAAGGAAATTTGTGGCTCCTCTCAGATTACAGAACTTTCTGCCACAGAAATGTGAGGAACATGTGTTTTTTTAGCCAAATTTTGAGGTTTGCAAAGGATTCTGGGTAACAGAACCTGGTCCGAGCCCCGCAAGTCACCCCATCTTGGATTCCCCTAGGTCTCTAGTTTTCAGAAATGCACAGGTTTGGTAGGTTTCCCTAGGTGCCGGCTGAGCTAGAGGCCAAAATCTACAGGTAGGCACTTCGCAAAAAACACCTCTGTTTTCTTTCAAAAATGTGGATGTGTCCACGTTGCGCTTCGGGGCGTTTCCTGTCGCGGGCGCTAGGCCTACCCACACAAGTGAGGTATCATTTTTATCGGTAGACTTGCGGGAACGCTGGGTGGAAGGAAATTTGTGGCTCCTCTCAAATTCCAGAACTTTCTGCCACAGAAATGTGAGGAACATGTGTTTTTTTAGCCAAATTTTGAGGTTTGCAAAGGATTCTGGGTAACCGAACCTGGTCCGAGCCCTGCAAGTCACCCCATCTCTGATTCCCCTAGGTCTCTAGTTTTCAGAAATGCACAGGTTTGGTAGGTTTCCCTAGGTGCCGGCTGAGGTAGAGGCCAAAATCTACAGGTAGGCACTTCGCAAAAAACACCTCTGTTTTCTTCCAAAAATTTGGATGTGTCCACGTTGCGCTTTGGGGCGTTTCCTGTCGCGGGCGCTAGGCCTACCCACACAAGTGAGGTATAATTTTTATCGGGAGACTTGGGGGAACGCTGGGTGGAAGGAAATTTGTGGCTCCTCTCAGATTACAGAACTTTCTGCCACAGAAATGTGAGGAACATGTATTTTTTTGCCAAATTTTGAGGTTTGCAAAGGATTCTGGGTAACAGAACCTGGTCCGAGCCCCGCAAGTCACCCCATCTTGGATTCCCCTAGGTCTCTAGTTTTCAGAAATGCACAGGTTTGGTAGGTTTCCCTAGGTGCCGGCTGAGCTAGAGGCCAAAATCTACAGGTAGGCACTTCGCAAAAAACACCTCTGTTTTCTTTTAAAAATGTGGATGTGTCCACGTTGCGCTTCGGGGCGTTTCCTGTCGCGGGCGCTAGGCCTACCCACACAAGTGAGGTATCATTTTTATCGGGAGACTTGCAGGAACGCTGGGTGGAAGGAAATTTGTGGCTCCTCTCAGATTCCAGAACTTTCTGCCACAGAAATGTGAGGAACATGTGTTTTTTTAGCCAAATTTTGAGGTTTGCAAAGGATTCTGGGTAACCGAACCTGGTCCGAGCCCCGCAAGTCACCCATCTTGGATTCCCCTAGGTCTCTAGTTTTCAGACATGCACAGGTTTGGTAGGTTTCCCTAGGTGCCGGCTGAGCTAGAGGCCAAAATCTACAGGTAGGCACTTCGCAAAAAACACCTCTGTTTTCTTCCAAATATGTGGATGTGTCCACGTTGCGCTTTGGGGCGTTTCCTGTCGAGGGCGCTAGGCCTACCCACACAAGTGAGGTATCATTTTTATCGGGAGACATGGGGGAACGCTGGGTGGGAGGAAATTTGTGGCTCCTCTCAGATTCCAGAACTTTCTGCCACAGAAATGTGAGGAACATGTGTTCTTTTAGCCAAATTTTGAGGTTTGCAAAGGATTCTGGGTAACAGAACCTGGTCCGAGCCCCGCAAGTCACCCCATCTTGGATTCCCCTAGGTCTCTAGTTTTCAGAAATGCACAGGTTTGGTAGGTTTCCCTAGGTGCCGGCTGAGCTAGAGGCCAAAATCTACAGGTAGGCACTTCGCAAAAAACACCTCTGTTTTCTTTCAAAAATTTGGATGTGTCCACGTTGCGCTTCGGGGCGTTTCCTGTCGCGGGCGCTAGGCCTACCCACACAAGTGAGGTATCATTTTTATCGGGAGACTTGCGGGAACGCTGGGTGGAAGGAAATTTGTGGCTCCTCTCAGATTCCAGAACTTTCTGCCACAGAAATGTGAGGAACATGTGTTTTTTCAGCCAAATTTTGAGGTTTGCAAAGGATTCTGGGTAACCGAACCTGGTCCGAGCCCCGCAAGTCACCCCATATTGGATTCCCCTAGGTCTCTAGTTTTCAGAAATGCACAGGTTTGGTAGGTTTCCCTAGGTGCCGGCTGAGCTAGAGGCCAAAATCTACAGGTAGGCACTTCGCAAAAAACACCCCTGTTTTCTTCCAAAAATTTGGATGTGTCCACGTTGCGCTTTGGGGCGTTTCCTGTCGCGGGCGCTAGGCCTACCCACACAAGTGAGGTATCATTTTTATCGGGAGACTTGGGGGAACGCTGGGTGGAAGGAAATTTGTGGCTCCTCTCAGATTACAGAACTTTCTGCCACAGAAATGTGAGGAACATGTATTTTTTTGCCAAATTTTGAGGTTTGCAAAGGATTCTGGGTAACAGAACCTGGTCCGAGCCCCGCAAGTCACCCCATCTTGGATTCCCCTAGGTCTCTAGTTTTCAGAAATGCACAGGTTTGGTAGGTTTCCCTAGGTGCCGGCTGAGCTAGAGGCCAAAATCTACAGGTAGGCACTTCGCAAAAAACACCTCTGTTTTCTTTTAAAAATTTGGATGTGTCCACGTTGCGCTTCGGGGCGTTTCCTGTCGCGGGCGCTAGGCCTACCCACACAAGTGAGGTATCATTTTTATCGGGAGACTTGCAGGAACGCTGGGTGGAAGGAAATTTGTGGCTCCTCTCAGATTCCAGAACTTTCTGCCACAGAAATGTGAGGAACATGTGTTTTTTTAGCCAAATTTTGAGGTTTGCAAAGGATTCTGGGTAACCGAACCTGGTCCGAGCCCCGCAAGTCACCCCATCTTGGATTCCCCTAGGTCTCTAGTTTTCAGACATGCACAGGTTTGGTAGGTTTCCCTAGGTGCCGGCTGAGCTAGAGGCCAAAATCTACAGGTAGGCACTTCGCAAAAAACACCTCTGTTTTCTTCCAAATATGTGGATGTGTCCACGTTGCGCTTTGGGGCGTTTCCTGTCGAGGGCGCTAGGCCTACCCACACAAGTGAGGTATCATTTTTATCGGGAGACATGGGGGAACGCTGGGTGGGAGGAAATTTGTGGCTCCTCTCAGATTCCAGAACTTTCTGCCACAGAAATGTGAGGAACATGTGTTCTTTTAGCCAAATTTTGAGGTTTGCAAAGGATTCTGGGTAACAGAACCTGGTCCGAGCCCCGCAAGTCACCCCATCTTGGATTCCCCTAGGTCTCTAGTTTTCAGAAATGCACAGGTTTGGTAGGTTTCCCTAGGTGCCGGCTGAGCTAGAGGCCAAAATCTACAGGTAGGCACTTCGCAAAAAACACCTCTGTTTTCTTTCAAAAATTTGGATGTGTCCACGTTGCGCTTCGGGGCGTTTCCTGTCGCGGGCGCTAGGCCTACCCACACAAGTGAGGTATCATTTTTATCGGGAGACTTGCGGGAACGCTGGGTGGAAGGAAATTTGTGGCTCCTCTCAGATTCCAGAACTTTCTGCCACAGAAATGTGAGGAACATGTGTTTTTTCAGCCAAATTTTGAGGTTTGCAAAGGATTCTGGGTAACCGAACCTGGTCCGAGCCCCGCAAGTCACCCCATATTGGATTCCCCTAGGTCTCTAGTTTTCAGAAATGCACAGGTTTGGTAGGTTTCCCTAGGTGCCGGCTGAGCTAGAGGCCAAAATCTACAGGTAGGCACTTCGCAAAAAACACCCCTGTTTTCTTCCAAAAATTTGGATGTGTCCACGTTGCGCTTTGGGGCGTTTCCTGTCGCGGGCGCTAGGCCTACCCACACAAGTGAGGTATCATTTTTATCGGGAGACTTGGGGGAACGCTGGGTGGAAGGAAATTTGTGGCTCCTGTCAGATTACAGAACTTTCTGCCACAGAAATGTGAGAAACATGTGTTTTTTTGCCAAATTTTGAGGTTTGCAAAGGATTCTGGGTAACAGAACCTGGTCCGAGCCCCGCAAGTCACCCCATCTTGGATTCCCCTAGGTCTCTAGTTTTCAGAAATGCACAGGTTTGGTAGGTTTCCCTAGGTGCCAGCTGAGCTAGAGGCCAAAATCTACAGGTAGGCAGTTCGCAAAAAACACCTCTGTTTTCTTCCAAAAATTTGAATGTGTCCACGTTGCGCTTTGGGGCGTTTCCTGTCGCGGGCGCTAGGCCTACCCACACAAGTGAGGTATCATTTTTATCGGGAGACTTGGGGGAACGCTCGGTGGAAGGAAATTTGTGGCTCCTCTCAGATTCCAGAACTTTCTGCCACAGAAATGTGAGGAACATGTGTTTTTTTAGCCAAATTTTGAGGTTTGCAAAGGATTCTGGGTCTCAGAACCTGGTCCGAGCCCCGCAAGTCACCCCATCTTGGATTCCCCTAGGTCTCTAGTTTTCAGAAATGCACAGGTTTGGTAGGTTTCCCTAGGTGCCGGCTGAGCTAGAGGCCAAAATCTACAGGTAGGCACTTCGCAAAAAACACCTCTGTTTTCTTTCAAAAATTTGGATGCGTCCACGTTGCGCTTCGGGGCGTTTCCTGTCGCGGACGCTAGTCCTACCCACACAAGTGAGGTATCATTTTTATCGGGAGACTTGCGGGAACGCTGGGTGGAAGGAAATTTGTGGCTCCTCTCAGATTCCAGAACTTTCTGCCACAGAAATGTGAGGAACATGTGTTTTTTCAGCCAAATTTTGAGGTTTGCAAAGGATTCTGGGTAACCGAACCTGGTCCGAGCCCCGCAAGTCACCCCATATTGTATTCCCCTAGGTCTCTAGTTTTCAGAAATGCACAGGTTTGGTAGGTTTCCCTAGGTGCCGGCTGAGCTAGAGGCCAAAATCTACAGGTAGGCACTTCGCAAAAAACACCTCTGTTTTCTTTCAAAAATTTGGATGCGTCCACGTTGCGCTTTGGGGCGTTTCCTGTCGCGGGCGCTAGGCCTACCCACACAAGTGAGGTATCATTTTTATCGTGAGACTTGGGGGAACGTTGGGTGGAAGGAAATTTGTGGCTCCTCTCAGATTCCAGAACTTTCTGCCACAGAAATGTGAGGAACGTGTGTTTTTTTAGCCAAATTTTGAGGTTTGCAAAGGATTCTGGGTAACAGAACCTGGTCCGAGCCCCGCAAGTCACCCCATCTTGGATTTCCCTTGGTCTCTAGTTTTCAGAAATGCACAGGTTTGGTAGGTTTCCCCAGGTGCCGGCTGAGCTAGAGGCCAAAATCTACAGGTAGGCACTTCGCAAAAAACACCTCTGTTTTCTTCCAAAAATTTGGATGTTTCCACGTTGCGCTTTGGGGCGTTTCCTGTAGCTTGCGCTAGGCCTACCCACACAAGTGAGGTATCATTTTTATCGGGAGACTTGGGGGAACGCTGGGTGGAAGGAAATGTGTGGCTCCTCTCAGATTCCAGAACTTTCTGCCACAGAAATGTGAGGAACATGTGTTTTTTTTAGCCAAATTTTGAGGTTTGCAAAGGATTCTGGGTAACAGAACCTGGTCCGAGCCCTGCAAGTCACCCCATCTTGGATTCCCCTAGGTCTCTAGTTTTCGGAAATGCACAGGTTTGGTAGGTTTCCCTAGGTGCCGGCTGAGCTAGAGGCCAAAATCTACAGGTAGGCAGTTCGCAAAAAACACCTCTGTTTTCTTTCAAAAATGTGGATGTGTCCATGTTGCGCTTTGGGCCATTTCCTTTCGTGGGCGCTAGGCCTACCCACAGAAGTGAGGTACCATTTTTATCGAGAGGCTTAGGGGAACGCTGGGTGGAAGGAAATTTGTGGCTCCTCTCAGATTCCAGAACTTTGTGCCACAGAAATGTGAGGAACATGTGTTTTTTTAGCCAAATTTTGAGGTTTGCAAAGGATTCTGGGTAACAGAACCTGGTCCGAGCCCCGCAAGTCACCCCATCTTGGATTCCCCTAGGTCTCTAGTTTTCAGAAATGCACAGGTTTGGTAGGTTTCCCTAGGTGCCGGCTGAGCTAGAGGCCAAAATCTACAGGTAGGCACTTCGCAAAAAACACCTCTGTTTTCTTTAAAAAATGTGGATGTGTCCACGTTGCGCTTCGGGGCGTTTCCTGTCGCGGGCGCTAGGCCTACCCACACAAGTGAGGTATCATTTTTATCGGGAGACTTGCGGGAACGCTGGGTGGAAGGAAATTTGTGGCTCCTCTCAGATTCCAGAACTTTCTGCCACAGAAATGTGAGGAACATGTGTTTTTTTAGCCAAATTTTGAGGTTTGCAAAGGATTCTGGGTAACCGAACCTGGTCCGAGCCCCGCAAGTCACCCCATCTTGGATTCCCCTAGGTCTCTAGTTTTCAGAAATGCACAGGTTTGGTAGGTTTCCCTAGGTGCCGGCTGAGCTAGAGGCCAAAATCTACAGGTAGGCACTTCGCAAAAAACACCTCTGTTTTCTTCCAAAAATGTGGATGTGTCCACGTTGCGCTTTGGGGCGTTTCCTGTCGCAGGCGCTAAGCCTACCCACACAAGTGAGGTATCATTTTTATCGGGAGACTTGGGGGAACGCTGGGTGGAAGGAAATTTGTGGCTCCTCTCAGATTCCAGAACTTTCTGCCACAGAAATGTGAGGAACATGTGTTTTTTTTAGCCAAATTTTGAGGTTTGCAAAGGATTCTGGGTAACAGAACCTGGTCCGAGCCCCGCAAGTCACCCCATCTTGGATTCCCCTAGGTCTCTAGTTTTCAGAAATGCACAGGTTTGGTAGGTTTCCCTAG
The DNA here is from genome assembly GCF_031143425.1 of Pleurodeles waltl. Taxonomy (NCBI): domain Eukaryota; kingdom Metazoa; phylum Chordata; class Amphibia; order Caudata; family Salamandridae; genus Pleurodeles; species Pleurodeles waltl. The sequence goes on along the minus strand of NC_090450.1, from coordinate 757,629,228 downwards.
GTGCCGGCTGAGCTAGAGGCCAAAATCTACGGGTAGGCAGTTCGCAAAAAACACCTCTGTTTTCTTCCAAAAATTTGAATGTGTCCACGTTGCGCTTTGGGGCGTTTCCTGTCGCGGGCGCTAGGCCTACCCACACAAGTGAGGTATCATTTTTATCGGGAGACTTGGGGGAACGCTGGGTGGAAGGAAATTTGTGGCTCCTCTCAGATTCCAGAACTTTCTGCCACAGAAATGTGAGGAACATGTGTTTTTTTAGCCAAATTTTGAGGTTTGCAAAGGATTCTGGGTAACAGAACCTGGTCCGAGCCCCGCAAGTCACCCCATCTTGGATTCCCCTCGGTCTCTAGTTTTCAGAAATGCACAGGTTTGGTAGGTTTCCCCAGGTGCCGGCTGAGCTAGAGGCCAAAATCTACAGGTAGGCACTTCGCAAAAAACACCTCTGTTTTCTTCCAAAAATTTGGATGTTTCCACGTTGCGCTTTGGGGCGTTTCCTGTAGCTTGCGCTAGGCCTACCCACACAAGTGAGGTATCATTTTTATCGGGAGACTTGGGGGAACGCTGGGTGGAAGGAAATTTGTGGCTCCTCTCAGATTCCAGAACTTTCTGCCACAGAAATGTGAGGAACATGTGTTTTTTTTAGCCAAATTTTGAGGTTTGCAAAGGATTCTGGGTAACAGAACCTGGTCCGAGCCCTGCAAGTCACCCCATCTTGGATTCCCCTAGGTCTCTAGTTTTCAGAAATGCACAGGTTTGGTAGGTTTCCCTAGTTGCCGGCTGAGCTAGAGGCCAAAATCTACAGGTAGGCAGTTCGCAAAAAACACATCTGTTTTCTTTCAAAAATGTGGATGTGTCCACGTTGCGCTTTGGGCCATTTCCTTTCGTGGGCGCTAGGCCTACCCACAGAAGTGAGGTACCATTTTGATCGAGAGGCTTAGGGGAACGCTGGGTGGAAGGAAATTTGTGGCTCCTCTCAGATTCCAGAACTTTCTGCCACAGAAATGTGAGGAACATGTGTTTTTTTAGCCAAATTTTGAGGTTTGCAAAGGATTCTGGGTAACAGAACCTGGTCCGAGCCCCACAAGTAACCCCATCTTGGATTCCCCTAAGTCTCTAGTTTTCAAAAATGCACAGGGTTGGTAGGTTTCCCTAGGTGCCGGCTGAACTACAGGCCAAAATCCACAGGTAGGCACTGTTTTCTTTCAAAAATTTGGATGTGTCCACGTTGCGCTTTGGGGCGTTTCCTGTCGCAGGCGCTAAGCCTACCCACACAAGTGAGGTATCATTTTTATCGGGAGACTTGGGGGAACGCTGGGTGGAAGGAAATTTGTGGCTCCTCTCAGATTCCAGAACTTTCTGCCACAGAAATGTGAGGAACATGTGTTTTTTTAGCCAAATTTTGAGGTTTGCAAAGGATTCTGGGTAACAGAACCTGGTCCGAGCCCCGCAAGTCACCCCATCTTGGATTCCCCTAGGTCTCTAGTTTTCAGAAATGCACAGGTTTGGTAGGTTTCCCTAGGTGCCGGCTGAGCTAGAGGCCAAAATCTACAGGTAGGCACTTCGCAAAAAACACCTCTGTTTTCTTTCAAAAATGTGGATGTGTCCACGTTGCGCTTCGGGGCGTTTCCTGTCGCGGGCGCTAGGCCTACCCACACAAGTGAGGTATCATTTTTATCGGGAGACTTGGGGGAACATAGATTAGCAAAACAAGTGTTATTGCCCCTTGTCTTTCTCTACATTTTTTCCTTCCAAATATAGGAGAGTGTGTAAAAAAGACATCTATTTGAGAAATGCCCTGTAATTCACATGCTATTATGGTCACCCCGGAATTCAGAGATGTGCAAATAACCACTGCTCCTCAACACCTTCTCTTGTGCCCTTTTTGGAAATACAAAGGTTTTCTTGATAGCAATTTTTTACTCTTTATATTTCAGCAAATGAATTGCTGTATACCCGGTATAGAATGAAAACGCTCTGCAGGGTGCAGCTCATTTATTGGCTCTGGATTCCTTGGGTTCTTGATGAAACTACAAGCCCTATATATCCCCGCAACCAGAGGAGTCCATCAGACGTAACGGTATATTGCTTTCGATAATCTGACATTGCAGGGAAAAGTTACAGAGTAAAACGTAGAGAAACATTTATGTTTTTTTCACGTCAATTTCAATATTTTTGTTTTTCAGTTGTTATTTTCTGTAGGAAACCCTTGTAGGATCTACACAAATGACCCCTTGCTGAATTCAGAATTTTGTCTACTTTTCAGAAATGTTTAGGTTTCTGGGATCCAGCATTGGTTTCTTGCCCATTTCTGTCACTGACTGGAAGGAGGCTGAAAGCACAAAAAATTGCAAAAATTGGGTATGTCCCAGTAAAATGCCAAAATTGTGTTGAAAAATTGGGTTTTCTGATTCAAGTCTGCCTGTTCCTGAAAGCTGGGAATCTGCTGAGTTTAGCACCGCAATCCCTTTGTTTTCAGGGGAAAGACCACAAGCCTTCTTCTGCAGCCACTTTTTCCATTTTAAAAAAAAAAAACGAAATTTCCCCTGTATTTTGGCCAATTTCTTGGCCTCCTTCAGGGGAACCCACAAAGTCTGGGTACCTCTAGAATCCCCTGGATGTTGGAAAAAAAGGACACAAATTTGGCTTGGTTAGCTTATGTGGACAAAAAGTTATGAGGGCCTAAGCGCGAACTGCCCCAAATAGGCAAAAAAAGGCCTGGCACAGGAGGGGGAAAAGGCCTGGCAGCGAAGGGGTTAATATCTCATATAGGAGGTTGCAACCCATTAGAACTCCTTCTTCTACATGTAAAACACCTGTTTGAACAGTACACGTCTATCAATGATTACATACTACCAAGGAGAGTGGATCCAACTGTGAAAGCCACAATGAGGAAGGTTGACAAATGGAGGTTAGTAAAGCATTCCAAATGCTACTGCCTGTTGAGATTTTGTCACATGAGGTCAGAAAGGGTCTTGTACTATAAGCCCAGCCACACATTGCTGCACATGCTGCAGCACCATTTCCAAAGAGTACAGTAGAGCAAGCATGCACAGGTATCAATGATGAAGTAGTTGTTTAGCAAAACAGCTTCATCATTAGTGTGAATGCAAATCGAAGGCTGCAGAAAAGTGATTGTGAGCTGTGAAGAATACATATGTGACAAGTGCTGAATCCACAGTACAACTAAAGGCTACCTACCTTTATCCATTTTGTATCAGTGGATGCCTCAATTAATATGATTTGAATCATCAGGAAATCCAGTGACCTTGAAGATGAAAGACTAAGGGGGTCATTACAACATTGGCGGTAAAAGGCGCTTACCGCCGTGCAGAGGACCACCAATACACCGCCGCGGCGGCGGCATTCCGCCACAGCTATTATGACACACATCTTGTAATCCGCCGAAATTCAGACACCCACACAACACCGCCACACCAAAGGTCAGTGATAAACTGGCGGAAACAAATCCTCCACCTCCATGCCAACAGAAACACGCCCATGCTATTACGACCCATGAATCCACGCGGTGGTCTTTCAACCGCGGTATTCCATTGGCGGTACACACCGCCGCGCTCAAAATACACATACATCTCCAAAACACAGCCACATTGGACAATTACAAATACACACACCTGATACACATACAAACAACACTCCCACACACCAAATACAATATAAAACACCCCCCCACATCACCCACAAACCCCTACGACCAAAAATTAGACACAAAGGTGACAGAGAGAGAGCACAGAATAGACAACCCCACTACACAGAGGCACACAACACCATCACCCACACAACATCCACACACAAAACACCACACACCACTACACTCACCACACTCATCACCACATACACCACCCCACACATCACCCACACCACCCCATGGCATGCCAAAGACAGCCCCGCTTCTCTGAGGAGGAGCTCAGGGTCATGGTGGAGGAAATCGTCCGGGTAGAGCCACATCTATTTGGCTCACAGGTACAGCACACATCAATAGCCAGGAAGATGGAGTTATGGTGCAGAATAGTGGACAGGGTGAACGCCGTGGGACAGCACCCAAGAAATAGGGAGGACATCAGGAAGAGGTGGAACGACCTACGGGGGAAGGTGCGTTCAACGGTCTCCAGGCACAACATTGCAGTACAGCGGACTGGCGGCGGACCCCCACCTCCTCCCCCACAACTAACAACATGGGAGGAGCAAGTCTTGACCATCTTGCATCCTGATGGCCTCGCAGGAGTTGGTGGAGGATGGGACACTGGTAAGTCAAATCTTAACTATCATATCCCCCACCCTACCTGCATGCTATCACACACCCCCCCTCACCCCTTCCCCTATCACTACAACTTCACACTAATGTACCCATGACACAAACCACCCATCCCAACACCAAGCCCTGCATGACACAACTAAGCATGGGCACCCCTCACTAAAGCATGCCCACTGCACATACCCAGTACACCCCCCCAACCATCACCACACAAACTCACACACAGGAATGCATGCACTGGGGTACACAAACACCCACCTATTGCACACCATTACACACACATGCAATAATCATGTTCTTATGCCCCTGCAGAAACCCGAAGGACCATCACCACACCAGAGGGTCCAGACAACACCACTCCACCCCCAGAAGAGGCACACAGTGACGAGAGCAGCTCTGCCCTACTGGATCCTGATGACCAGCCCGGACCATTGTGGGCCTCGGGACAGTCGGTTCCCCTTGAACAGGCACAGCCCAACACCGACCTTCCATCCTCTGGTAACACCAGCACAGCACCCACCCAGCAGGCCCAAACCTCCCTACCCAGGACAGGTCAATCAGCGGTGTGTCCACCACTACAGGGCACCCAGGCTAACCCACCACCCCAATAACAAGAGGGACCTGGGGGCAGTGGTAGTGGGCACAAGGTCCAGGGGACAGAGGCACAGGAACACAGGGGAACTGGGAGGGCTGCTGTGCGACAGGGGGCGGACAGGCCAAGGGAACCCACTCTCCACGAGGCCCTCTCCTCCATCATGGGAGCATACCACCATTCCCAGGAGACGATGGCGACGGTTCTGGACAAGTTTCAGGAGATCCTGCGCCTGCAGGACGAACTGTATTTGGGGTTCAGGGAGGAACTCGGGACCATCAGCTCCGCCCTGGGCACCATCGTAGGGGTGCTGAAGGACATGCAGCAGACCTTGAGGGACACCGTGGCACTCCAAGGGGCCCCTGACACTAGCCAGGACGATGAAATGCCCACCACCTCCGCCGGCGCTAGTGGACAGGACGCCCCGCCACAGGACCAACACACCAGCACCCCACCCCTGCAGACGGACAACCACCACGCAAGCGGTCCCTGAGATCCAGGAACATGACAGAGCAAGATGGCAAGACCCCCACCAGGAAATGACACCACCCTGATTGTCCTCCCACTGTCCCACTTTGTTACCCTGTCCATACTTTAACTGCCCCAGCTCCTCTTCCTATGCCCAGATGGGCAGTGCACCTGTGAGACTTATAGACTGTACTCTGCCATGGACATTCCTCCACCATCACTCATCCTCATTTTACAACCCCCTCCCATTTCTGAGCACTTCAATAAACACCCTTGAAACACAAAATAATCTGGAGTCAGTGTGTGATTTAGTAAAAATGTATTATCAATGACAGTGTCATAATGGGTGTACCATTCTAAAGCTAACATACCTATGTCACACATCACAAGCCCTTGAAGGATGCAAGCAGTTGACACGTAGGTACCCACACCTGTGAAACCGTAATGGAAGGGTACAACTCAGTTACCAAATGTTGACTTAAGTCGAAAAACAGGATAGAGGTAGACGTGTGAAAGTTAATGTAATGCTACAAATGAAAATGTTCTCACCTGTGTCTCACTGGAAATATTGCTGAATGACTGACTGCCAGTTGTCTTTGTCTTCTTCCTCAGCTTCATCCTCATCAGGCTCCACAGCTGCTACAGCACTGTCATCTGGATCATCCTCCTGCAGAAAAGGCACCTGGCGTCGCAATGCCAAATTATGGAGCATGGAGCAGGCGATGATGATGTCGCACACCTTCTTTGGTGAGTGGAATAGGGATCCACCTGTCATATGGAGGCACCTGAACCTGGCCTTCAGGAGGCCGAAGGTGCGTTCGATCACCCTCCTAGTCCGCCCATGGGCCTCATTGTAGCGTTCCTCTGCCCTAGTCCTGGGATTCCTCACTGGGGTCAATAGCCACGAAAGGTTGGGGTAACCAGAGTCCCCCAAAAGCCATACACAGTGCCTCTGGAGTTGACCCATCATATCAGGGATGCTGCTATTCCGCAGGATGTAGGCGTCATGCACTGAGCCAGGGAACATAGCATTTACCTGCGAGATGTACTGGTCTGCCAAACATACCATCTGTACATTCATGGAATGATAACTCTTCCAGTTCCTGTACACCTGTTCACGCCTGTAGGGGGGGGACCAGAGCTGCATGGGTCCCATCAATAGCACCTATGACGTTGGGGATATGTCCAAGGGCATAGAAGTCACCTTTCACTGTAGGCAAATCCTCCACCTCAGGAAAAATGATGTATCTCCTTACGTGTTTCAGCAGGGCAGCCAACACTCCTGACAAGACGTTGGAAAACATAGGCCACTGTTGTCTGAAAAGACCCACTTCTAAGGAAATGGAGCACTGACAGCACCTGCACGTCAGGGGGGATTCAAGTCGGATGGCGGATTGGTGATATCAGGTCTGGCTCCAACTGGGTACATAGTTCCTGGATTGTGGCACAGTCAAACCGGTAGGTTACGATGACATGTCGCTCTTCCATTGTCAACAGGTCCACCAGCGGGCAGTACACCGGAGGATTCTGCCATCTTCTCATATGTCCCAGCAGACGGTGCCTACGAAGGACAACAGCGAAGAATCAGTCATTAGTCCTCCAGGTATGTACCCACAGTCACACACAAGACTACACCACTCACATAACCCTTCCTGTATGTGTGTTGAGTGTAGGCCTAGCTATGTGTGACGCAGTATGAAATGAAGCCATGTGGGCCCCTGAAATGGCGGCTGCCTGACCTCTAAACTGGGACAATGGGATTGTGGGGTAACTGCGCTGGCGTTACACACCGTCGCGGTAGGCGGTCGTAGACCGCGGCTCAATGCTGCATTGGTTAACATTGGACCCTATGGGTCCCAGGAGCTAATGAACAGGTGCGCCGGCGGTGATGATGCGCACCGCCGCGGACGTCACCGCCGCGGACATCACTGCCATTTTCTATCTGTTCAATCACTACATACCTGACCTTCGACAAGAGAGGACCTACACTGCAAGTGCTGCTGTGACCTCGGTCTGGAAGCGACGATGGCTGCTGTGTCTGGGGAAAGGGCCCCTGCCTTCACTGCACAGGAGTTGGAGAAACTGGTAGACGGGGTCCTCCCCCAGTACACGCTACTCTATGGTCCTCCAGACCAACAGGTTAGTACACAGGGAGCACGTTGTATGGGCTAGGCCTGGGTGGAGAGGGCTTGGTGGAAGAGGGAAGGGGGCAGAGTCCATAGAACATTAATGCATGGGAATGAATGGGCCACATGGCCAGAGTAGGGAGGGGGCCACTCACAACGACGGTGCAGTTGGTAATGACTGTTCCTCTTTCCTTGTGCATGTCATGTAGGTCAGCGCCCACCAGAAGAGGGACATTTGGCGTGCCATCGCCAAGGAGGTCCGGACCCTGGGGGCCCACCAGAGACGGGGCACCGACTGTCGTAAGAGATGGGAGGACATTCGGCGCTGCAGCAAGAAGACGGCAGAGGCTCAGCTGAGGATGGCCTCCCAACATGGGAGGGAGCCCGTCCCACCATGACCCCCCTGATGTTCCGGATCCTGGCGGTGGCCTACCCGGAGTTGGATGGGCGCTTGAGGGCATCACAGCAGACACAAGGGGGTGAGTACAACCTCATTCTGCGGACTTTGCGTGCAGTGGAGGTGTCTGGGTGGGGGAGGTGGGCTGTGGGTGTCCCTAGGCCAGGGCGAGTTAGGTAGGCAAGGCCCCTCTGTAATGTAGCCCATGTGGCACTCTACCCCACCTCAGCAGAGTGCCAAGTCGAGGTATAGTTGCCCCTGTGGCATCCATGTGCGCCGATGTCCACCATTGCCATATAGGCCATATCCCAGAAATTGCATGTGCAGAGGGCAGGAGCACGGCGTAAAGCAGGGGGCATCTGCGTTTGTCTTGTCCGCCCACGGTAGCGGTATGCCATGCACTAAAACCCTCTTTCTTCTGTCTCCCCCCCTTTTTCGGCTCTCCCTGTCCTTTTGTACATCAGCATCAACAGGCGGAGGTACAGTGGCACCGGAGCACGAGGGAGCTGCATCCCACATGGCCATGGAGGGCCACACCACGGGCTCTGAATGCACCAGTGGGACGGAGGGCGAAGGGAGCTTCACGTCGGCCACCGGATCATCAAGCAGCGACACAGACTTGTTCGACGATGGGAGCTCCCTTGTGGTGGTGGCACCATCTGTGCCCCCCACCTCTACATGTACAGCCGCCACCTCCACTACCAGCACCGCCCTCCCAGCAGCCCCTCAGCGTTCGCCCCGTGCCCGCTCACCCAGGAGGGTGGGCATCACCTTCGCCCCAGGCACCTCAGGCCCTGCCCCAGTCACCCCTGCTGCCCTCAGTGAGGAGGCCATTGACCTCCTCAGGTCACTCACTGTTGGGCAGTCTACCATTGTGAATGCCATCCAGGGTGTAGAACGAGAGTTGCAACACAGTAATGCATTCCTGGAGGGCATTCATTCTGGTCAGGCGAACCCTGCAATCTTTGGCCTCAGCACTGATGGCAGCAATTGTCCCTGTGTCTAGCCTCCCCCCTCCAACTTCCTCCACCCAGACCCAATCTCCTGTACCCCAGCCCATCCCAAGCACACCTACAGACCAGCATGCACACAAGTCAACACACCCAAGTAGCACAAGCAAACATAGGAACCACACACACACCACAAGCACTCACGCAAGCCTCACCCACATACAGACACAACAACATCCACTGCCTCCACTGTGTCCCCCTCCTCCTCTTCTCCCTCCTCCCTCCCAGTATCGTCTACACTCTCACCTGCATGCACTACATCTACAGCCACTAGGACTCGCACCAGTACACCCAGCACCACTTCCCGCTCACCTGCACTCACCACCTCCACTGCCATTTACACGTCCCCTGTGTCCTCTCCCAGTGTGTCTGTGACGCCCCCTCCCAAAGTACACAAACGTCGGCAATCACTCACCCAACATCCATCCACCTCACGACAGCCTCCATTACCTGCACCTGCACCCAAAACACCTAAAGTGACACCTCCGACAACCACCTCCTCTTCCTCCACTCCCAGACCCCCTCCAGCTACCCATCCCAGTGTTCGTCAGAAACTGTCCCTCTGTAAAGTTGACCTTTTTGCCCCCACCCCACCCCTTCCAATTCATCAGTCCCGTCGTAGCGCCTCAGCCAAAAAGCCTCCAATACCAATGGTGCCTGTTCAAGGTTTTTGGAGTGCACCGGCCACCAGGGCAGGCAGTAGGACCCGGAGCCAAGGCACTGGCTGCCCACCCCCTGTAAAGGCAATAAAATTGGAGAGTGGACGACGGGACCGTGTTAAGACTCCAGGTGGGAAAACAACTGACATGGGTTCCAAGGCGATTGGAGAGTCAGCTGTGACTCCACCAAAGGTGGGGAAGGGCCAGAGGAAGTCTGCCCAGCCTGTTGTGAGTGTCACGGCGGAGAAGTGCGCCATCATTTCCGGCGGTCGAGACACAACCGCCAGCACCGTTGTTACTGGTCCAGAGACCACCGCCATAGTCACAGCCCAGGAGGGTCCCACTATTGTCACTGGTCAGGAGACCACCGCCAGAGTCACAGCCCAGGAGGGCCCCACTATCGTCACTGGTCAGGAGACCACCGCCACCGCCGGAGTCAGTGCCCAGGAGGGCCCCACTATCGTCACTGGTCAGGAGACCACCGCCAGAGTCACAGCCCAGGAGGGCCCCACTATCGTCACTGGTCAGGAGACCACCGCCAGAGTCACAGCCCAGGAGGGCCCCGCCAGAGTCACAGCCCAGGAGGGCCCAAGTATCGTCACTGGTCAGGAGATCACCGCCAGAGTCACAGCCCAGGAGGGCCCAAGTATCGTTACTGGTCAGGAGACCACCTCCACCGCCGGAGTCAGTGCCCAGGAGAGCCCCACTATCGTCACTGGTCAGTAGACCACCGCCACCACCGGAGTCAGTGCCCTGGAGGGCTCCGGCTGCCACAGCCCCGCTGGGCAATGATGAAACGTCATGCCACACACCAATGTCCTTATCAGAACTGCCATGGCAAAGCACCGCTGAACTGTCCTGTACCGCCATGGCAAAGCACCGCTGAACTGTCCTGAACCGCCATGGCAAAGCACCGCTGAACAGGGCAAAGACCGCCATGTCAATGCAGCGCTGAACAGGGCACAGACCGCCATGGCAAAGCACCGCTGAACTGTCCTGAACCGCCATGGCAAAGCACCGCTGAACAAGGCAAAGACCGCCATGTCAATGCACCGCTGAACAGGGCAAAGACCTCCATGGCTAAGCACCGCTGAACTGTCCTGAACCGCCATGGCAAAGCACCGCTGAACAGGGCAAAGACCGCCATGTCAATGCACCGCTGAACAGGGCACAGACTGCCATGGCAAAGCACCACTGAACTGTCCTGAACCGCCATGGCAAAGCACCGCTGAACAGGGCAAAGATCGCCATGTCAATGCACTGCTGAAGAGGGCACAGACCGCCATGGCAAAGCACCGCTGAACTGTCCTGAACCGCCATGGCAAAGCACCGCTGAACAGGGCAAAGACCACCATGTCAATGCACCGCTGAACAGGGCAAAGACCGCCATGGATAAGCACAGCTGAACTGTCCTGAACCGCCATGGCAAAGCACCGCTGAACTGTCCTGAACCGCCATGGCAAAGCACCGCGGAACAGGGCAAAGACCGCCATGTCAATGCACCGCTGAACAGGGCACAGACCGCCATGGCAAAGCACAGCTGAACTGTCCTGAACCGCCATGGCAAAGCACCGCTGAACAGGGCAAAGACCGCCATGTCAATGCACCCCTGAACAGGGCACAGACCGCCATGGCAAAGCACCGCTGAACTGTCCTGAACCGCCATGGCAAAGCACCGCTGAACAGGGCAAAGACCGCCATGGCTAAGCACCGCTGAACAGGGCAAAGACCTCCATGGCAAAGCACCGCTGAACAGGGCAATGCACCGGGTAGGAATGAATGGCCCGCCACATCAGGCATCCTTATCCCATGTGCAGCTGGGACAGTGACAGGACACGACCTTTCACGGGGAGACTCATCCAGTTTGGGCACCAGTCCCCCTCAGTACTAGTAGAGACCTGCATCAACTTGAGAGACTGTGGCTTTGCACTCCCCAGGATGGCACAGTGGGCAAACCACCCACTGTAGAGACTTGAGAGACTGTGGCTTTGCACTCCCCAGGATGGCACAGTGGGCAAACCACCCACTGTAGAGACTTGAGAGACTGTGGCTTTACACTCCCCAGGAGGGCATGAATGGGCATGGAGCCCCGTCGTGGATCTGGCTTTTCAGTCATCCGGCTGAGGTGCCCCCCCTTCCCTTCCCCCTGAGGTGCCTGTAAAATTTCTATCTGATGCCCCGGCAGTGTTCTCTCCGATTGTGGTCAGGTATCGTTTGTGGGCCTCGCCCATGTATTTTTGGACTGATGGTGCACAGACATTGTTATGTACATATCTGCACTACTTTTCGTCTTGTATATAATTCTGACTGATCTTCAAATATATATCTGTATATTTTTGTATGACATATATATTGGCACATTACATTGTTTGACCGATTTTCGCTTTGTGTATTCATTCTTCCGGGGGGATTGTGGGTTGTTACTGTGATTTTTGTGAATGCACTGGTGTGTGTGTTGTAATATGCGAGGGTGGGGGTGTTTGGTGTGTGTCCCTCTAACTTTTGCCTCCCTCCTCCCCCATGTCGTAGGTGCAGTACTCACCGTTGTCTGCGGCACCTACGTAGCTGTTGGTCGCAGAAGAGCAGAAACACAAGGGCACGGAGTATTTGGAGTTCCGGCTCCATGGATTCCCAGTTCCTCGTGGGATATGTTAATGTGAGCGTTTTCCCATAGCAAAAGCTGTTTCCGCCGTGTTTTTATCCACGGTGAATCCGCCCCGGAAAAGGTGGCAGATTGGCGGGTTGTAATAGTGTGGGCGGTACATTGTCTTCCGCCTGTCTGTTGGCGGTGACCGCCACGCTGCTTGTCTGTACCGCCGTGGTGGGCGAAGTGTTAAAGTGGCTGTCTTTGTTGGCGGTTTCCGCCAGGGTCATAATTCCCTTTTTTGGTCCTCCGGACTGTTTGCGGTATTTCCGCTGCTTTAACACCGTCCGCCAGGATTGTAATGACCCCCTAAAACATTGAGGCCTTGAAAGAACTGAAATACTGCCTGTGACACTGTAGCCAGTCCCCACAGTATAGACACTCAGGAGAGGTAAATTTGGGTTTTTGAGGTAAGTATTTATTAGTAATTTGAAATAAGAACTGATGAAAAGTCAGTACGACGTTTAGGGCCGGTTTCTTTTCTGGAGTGGTGAATATCTTCCTTTTAATCTGTGTCCCTTTTCTTCCTTTTCCTCTAGGTGGCGTACCGGATCGTCCTCATAAGGTCCCGGATGTGACATAGAAGAAAAAGGGAACACATACCGCTGGTGAGTGGAACGAACGCCTTATAACACGTCTTCTACTTATATGTTTTACTGGGGAAAAGGTTTTAGGAGGGGGGGGGGTTTTATGTGTGATATAGGTGCCAGTGAGGACTTCAGGGCTTGTGTATATTCCGTACTTTACCCTTTTGTGCTCTCCCGGTGCTCTCTAAAGTGCCCTTCTCTCCTCCCTCCCCTCACCCTGCCTCCCTCCCTTCCCCAGCGTTTCTCCCCTTTTATTGTGCCCCTCGGTTTGTCCAGAAGGACCGTACCTTGTAGAGCCACGACCCTCCAGGGTCGTGGCTGGCTCTGTGGAGGTCCTCTCGTCGGTCTGGGCTGGTCTCCCCTGCTTCCGGTCGGGTGCTGTTCCTCTGGGTTCGGGTTCCGCCGCTTCCAGGCCACTGGGGTCCTCCTCCGATGTCCTCGTCGCCGTCTCTCTCTTCTTTCGTAGGTTCGCCGTCGCCGCCGTCGTTCTCCTTCCTCTCTTCCTCCCCGGCTCTCTTTCTCTCGACCGGAGCTTCCGTCTTTTGGTCGCCTGGTGGCCAATCCGGAGCCTCCTCGTCATCTGAGGTTGCCGAGGCAACCTCAGGACGCTGGCCTCGTTGCGGATGCGTTCCCAGGGGAACCTGGGAACGCGGCCGTAGCGGTTCCGTTTCTGCCGGTTCCCCACTGTTGCCCGGGGCGGCCCGGTCACACACCCTTCCCCAAGAACTGTCCTGCTCCAGGACAGGTGAAGACAGAGGAAACCGGGACAGATAATCAGCGGGGGCCTGGTGAGATCCAGGGACGTGCCGAACCTGAAAGGAGAACGGTTGCAGTTCAAGGAACCATCGCAGTATCCTGGAGTTAGAATCTTTATGTGCAGCCAGCCACGTAAGAGGAGCGTGATCCGTGAATAGTATAAACGGCCGCCCTAGGAGATAGTACTGCAAACAGTCAATGGCCCACTTGATAGCCAAGCACTCTCTCTCTATAATTGGATAGTTACGTTCCCGGGAAAACAGTTTTCTACTGATGTAGACCACCGGATGGTCGAGCCCCTCGCTATCTGGCTGAGTCAGAACCCCTCCAAGCCCAACATCCGATGCGTCAGTGTAGAGGTGAAACGGCTTCGTAAAATCTGGGCAGTGTAGGATGGGATCGGAGGTTAAGGAAACTCTCAACTGTTCAAAACTCGCGTTTTGCGTCTCCGAAAAAGGCAAAAGTCGATTGGGATATTGTTTAGTGAGTAGGTCCGTAAGAGGTGCTGCTAAGGTGGAGTAATGTGGAATGAAGCGCCGATAATAGCCCACTAATCCTAAAAAGGAGCGTAATTCCTTTTTCGTGTGTGGAAGAGGGGCATGTAAAATGGCATCCACCTTCCCATTTTGAGGTTGTAGTGTACCCTGATTAATCCGATATCCCAAATAGGAGATGTCGGTTTTACCTATCACACATTTCTTGGGATTGGCCGTCAAACCAGCAGTTTGAAGGGCTTGGAATATTCTCTGTAGGTGTATTAAATGGTCCTCCCATGTTTCACTAAATACGACTACATCATCTAGATATGCAGCGGAGAATGCAGGATAGGGTTTTAGAATCCTATCCATTAACCTTTGAAAGGTTGCAGGGGCTCCATGAAGCCCAAAAGGTAGTACTGTGAATTGATATAACCCGGACTGGGTAGAAAAAGCTGTTTTTTCTCTATCTTGAGGAGCTAAGGGAATCTGCCAATACCCTTTAGTTAGGTCGATAGTAGACATGTATTTTGCTTTCCCTAGTTTTTCGAGAACATCGTCCACCCTAGGGATGGGATAGGTGTCGAATAGGGAGTTTGAGTTAAGTTTGCGGAAATCTATGCAAAACCTGACGCTACCATCAGGCTTCGGTACTAGGACAACCGGTGAACACCAGGGACTAGTGGACGGTTCGATGACCCCTAGGGATAACATTGTTTTGATTTCTTCTTCGATTATGTGTTTTCTAGCTTCTGGAATACGATACGGGCGTTCTCTTGTGATCTTCCCGGAGCTTGTGCGTATATTATGGTGAATTAAAAACGTCTTTCCTGGTTTCTCTGAAAAGAGTGGTTGCCATTGTTTTAAAATCTTAAGGGCTTGTTGCTTTTGCCCTTCAGGTAAAGTATCGTCTACTATGGGTAGTGTACTTTCAGTATCGGGGTTGGTAGGGTAGAACTCGATATCTAGGGTCTTGTCGGGACACACAAACTGACCCATTTCTATGGAACGTTCAGGTTGTGCGGGGGTCTCCCATTTTTTTAGCAGGTTTACATGATATATTTGTGTTTTTATTGGACGGGAGGATATTTCGATAAGGTAGGTGACAGGGGAAACTGCTTTGATTACTCGATATGGGCCCTGCCATTTGGCCAGGAGTTTATGGTCGGAGGTGGGTCTCATTATTAGGACCTGGTCCTCGGGTTGGAAAACCCGTAGTTTACTTCCTTTGTCATAATAGGACTTTTGTGTTTGTTGGGCCTGTTCCAGGTTTGCGTGTACGTCGGTCCATAAGCTGTGTAGGTGGTTCCTCAATTTTTCTGCATATTCTAACAAAGGAGTCCCTGCTTCCTCAGCCTCGGCCTCCCAGGATTCTACCGCCATGTCTAAAAGGGAACGAGGTTGGCGTCCGAAGACCAACTCAAAAGGGCTATGCCCCGTGGATGCTTGCTCATGTGTCCGTATGGCGTACAACACTAGGGGTAACTTTTGATCCCAATCCTTCCCTGTCTCATTGATAGTCTTTCTCAGCAGGGTTTTAATGGTTCGATTATATCTTTCGACTAGTCCGTCAGTTTGAGGATGGTAAACGGAGGTTCTGATCTGAGCTATCCCCAATGTTTTACACACTTGTTTCATTAAGATGGACATAAAAGGGGTCCCCTGGTCCGTGAGGATTTCATGTGGAAACCCAAGACGAGAAAATACGTTAATCATAGCTTGGGCCACTGTCTTGGTTGTCATACTAGTCAGGGGAATGGCCTCTGGGTATCGTGTAGCATAATCTACAATGACTAAGATGTAGGTGTGTCCTTTTGACGAAGGAATCAAAGGTCCCACTAGATCCATCCCTATTCTTTTGAACGGGATATCGATGATGGGAAGGGGTAGGAGAGGTGCCTTCCTAGGCCGACTAGGTTCGGTTAACTGACAACGGGGACATTGGGCGCAATACCTACGTATGTGGGCGTACACTCCAGGCCAATAAAACCTTCTGAGCAAATATTCCTCGGTGTTTTCTCTCCCAAAGTGTCCTCCCCCTGGGTGATTATGAGCTAGTGTAAGAACATGTTGCCGATAGTGGGTAGGTACCAGCAGTTGGCGTTTACGTTCTCCCCGTCGTGTGGTAGTAACCCGATATAATACGTTTTTTTGTACTATAAAGTAGGGACCCACCTCTTCTGTCTCCTCTGTTACTGCCGACCTCCAGGCATTGTTAAGGGAGGGGTCCTCTCTCTGTTGTTGGACAAAAGTACTAGGAACTTCATGAATTTCTGCCACTATCTCTCCATAGGTGTTGTCACCTTTCGTCTTCCGATAGTCCCCTTTTCCCTGTCGTTTCTCTCTTCGTGACAACTTTCTACGATATAGCGGACACTCAATATCACTCTCTGAAAAAGGTGCCTCTCTCCACCAATCCTTAGTTTGTTTGGTATCTCTGACGTAGTCTAATAGTTCTTGGAAGTGGATGTAGTCTGTCCCAATGATACATTCCTCGATTAACCGGGGCATTATCCCCACTGGGAGGAAGTCCTGATAGGGTCCCCACCTGATCTGGAGTATCTGTATAGGATACTGGGCCTTGTCCCCGTGTATGCAACATATAGATACCCATTGTTTCTCTTCTATATCATTAGTTATCAAGTCTTTCCTAATTACTGATTGGCTGCAGCCGGAGTCAACCAGGGCATATACACTTTTCCCGTCCACTTGTATCATCATTTTAAATTTTAGGGCGCCCTTCCCGGTACATAAGACCCTTCGCCTTGTCATCCCTATCTCCATTGGTTCTCCCATTTCTTGTTTCTGGGGACACATACGTGCAATGTGTCCCCATTCGCCACAACTATAACATTGGGGTCCCATGGTAGGCGGGCCTTCAGGAACCCTACGTGGTACTAGATAGTCGGGTGGACTTTTTACAAATGTCTTTGGGGTCGGTAGAACTGGTTTAATGATACTTCGCGTGGGACAGTTTCTGACATCGGTGGATCGATGAAAAGCACAGGCCAGATCAATGGCCGTCTCAGTATCCACTTTTGGGTGTTGTCTTATCCAGTGTTTTGTGGATGGGGGTAGACCATCTAGATATTGTTCCAGTATAATGGTTTTGATGACTTCCTCCCGACTATCTCCAATATGGCCTAACCATTTTAATGCTAGATCCTTCACACGAAAATAAAAGGTTCTAGGATCTTCGTTGGTGCCCCATTTGACTTTACGAAATCTCATCCTGTAATATTCTGTGTCGTGACCCACCCTTTCTAGTATACTTGTTTTTATGTCTTGATAGGGGGTGACACCACCTGGGTTAGCGGCTTGATATGCTGATTGTAAGAGACCGGTGAGCAGGGGGGCCACATATTGTCCCCATTTATCTTCTGGCCATAAGGCGGAGGAGGCTACCCGTTCAAAGTTGGTGAAAAATGATTCCGGATCCTCTCCCTCCTGATACTTCTGTAATACGGAACTAGGTACATTCGGATGTACCTTACTAGCGGCGATAGTCTCCGTTAGTTTTTTCATCGCACTTTCATGGACTAACTGGTTGTTCGCCAGTATGGTCGCCTGGCTCTTCAGAGCAGATTGTAAGGTTTCTCGGTCTTCTTTGGCCTCTCTCTGTTGGGCCTCCCATACTAGTTGTAAGTGTCTTTGCCCTTCCGCTAGTTGCTTAATCACGGTCTCTAACGATGGACTTTCACTCATTGTGTATACTGTCTGGACTGTTTTATGGAGAGGGATTAGAAACAAGATCCCACTTCTGACACCACTGTAGCCAGTCCCCACAGTATAGACACTCAGGAGAGGTAAATTTGGGTTTTTGAGGTAAGTATTTATTAGTAATTTGAAATAAGAACTGATGAAAAGTCAGTACGACGTTTAGCGCCGGTTTCTTTTCTGGAGTGGTGAATATCTTCCTTTTAATCTGTGTCCCTTTTCTTCCTTTTCCTCTAGGTGGCGTACCGGATCGTCCTCATAAGGTCCCGGATGTGACATAGAAGAAAAAGGGAACACATACCGCTGGTGAGTGGAACGAACGCCTTATAACACGTCTTCTACTTATATGTTTTACTGGGGAAAAGGTTTTAGGAGGGGGGGGGTTTTATGTGTGATATAGGTGCCAGTGAGGACTTCAGGGCTTGTGTATATTCCGTACTTTACCCTTTTGTGCTCTCCCGGTGCTCTCTAAAGTGCCCTTCTCTCCTCCCTCCCCTCACCCTGCCTCCCTCCCTTCCCCAGCGTTTCTCCCCTTTTATTGTGCCCCTCGGTTTGTCCAGAAGGACCGTACCTTGTAGAGCCACGACCCTCCAGGGTCGTGGCTGGCTCTGTGGAGGTCCTCTCGTCGGTCTGGGCTGGTCTCCCCTGCTTCCGGTCGGGTGCTGTTCCTCTGGGTTCGGGTTCCGCCGCTTCCAGGCCACTGGGGTCCTCCTCCGATGTCCTCGTCGCCGTCTCTCTCTTCTTTCGTAGGTTCGCCGTCGCCGCCGTCGTTCTCCTTCCTCTCTTCCTCCCCGGCTCTCTTTCTCTCGACCGGAGCTTCCGTCTTTTGGTCGCCTGGTGGCCAATCCGGAGCCTCCTCGTCATCTGAGGTTGCCGAGGCAACCTCAGGACGCTGGCCTCGTTGCGGATGCGTTCCCAGGGGAACCTGGGAACGCGGCCGTAGCGGTTCCGTTTCTGACGGTTCCCCACTGTTGCCCGGGGTGGCCCGGTCACAGACACACTGTCACCATATGCTTTGAGGGGATTATTTTGTGAAAATACAGTTTTTTAAAGTACAATACCCTGGAAACTTGATTTAAAAAAATAAAAAAACATATTTTGCAGTTTGAATTTTTAATTCTCATTGCACTTTGCTCATACCTGCTTTTCTATTGCTGTATTTGTACTGTTGTAAGATCTGAGGCAGTGTTTGGAGGGAAGTAGCACATTGGAGAATGCAATTTTGGTTGGCGCTTTAGTTGTCTTCTCTTGTGACACTATATAATGAAGTCCAGGGCACAATCACTCTGTTAATGTGACACACTGTCACTGTGTGCTTTGAAGGGACTTATTTTATTAAAATACTGTTTTTTAAAGTACAATATCATAGAATCATGATTTTTTTAAATAAAACTTATTTTGCATTTTGAATTTTTAACTCTCTTTGCACTTTGATCATACCCTGCTTTTTTATTGCTGTATTGGCACTGTGTAAATATTGAGGCCCTGTTTGGGAGGGACTATAACATTAGGAGATGTCATTTTGGTCAGAGGTCCAGTTGTTTTCTCTGCTGACACTATAAAATGAAGCCCGGGGCGTTGTTGCACAGCAGACATGCCCAGCAGACGCACCACTGGCATGCCAAAAGTGTACCAAATGCAAAGCCTTCTGCTCCCATCAGCGCCCGAACAGGACCAGAGGCCAGAAACCCTGCTCTGACTAACCCAAGTAAATTAATATACTTTTCCGCAAAACTACCAGCTCATCAGGGAGCCAGTAAGGATGGCTGCCCTCACTCAGTTGATCTGGCCAAAGGGCAACTGTAATGGAAGAATTGCTCTATTCCCATCCCATGCCCCTACTCTCCCAAGGTCGCCAAAATTGCTATGTCCAGTTGGCACATGTACAATTGTAGATCTTTGCTGCACCATAAGTTAGACCACCTCGCTTTTTTAGAGGAGGTAAAACCAGACGTGTTATTTATGATGGAAACCTGGTTTCACAGGGCCCAATATCACACAAGTCCTGCTTTCTGACTGATAGGTATGTCAGAGAAACCAGGTGGACAGAAAGGGTTGGGGGGTTGCTATAATATTTAGGATGGCATTCAGATGCTCCCTCAAATTCTTCCTTCCTGATTGTGAAAGCACGATCTTTGCCATTTCACTGTCCCTGATGTTCACCTTCTCAGGTGTGCTACTCCACTGGCCACCTGGTCCATGTGGTCATTTTATCCAGGCCCCTACTAATGCGATTACTAGTTTGGCAATCAAGAAACCAAGTTTCACCTTTTTGGGAGATCTTGATGTACATCTGGAAGAGCCCATTGACGTGCAGCCTCAGGGCTTCTAAAAGGTCTTTCCACTATTCAATTATCTCAAATAGTACCTGGTCTTATTCATGAAAATGAGCATTTGCTCAATCCTAGTTTCACTAATGATCCTCATCCAAACTTTCTGGATCCACTCCTCATAGTGAGGTCTGATCACTTCCTGATTCCCATGGTCTTAAGCACTCTATGCTCACCCACAATCCCGGACAAATTACCTGGAGAGACCACAGATGATCAAAAGTGAACATTGGAAAATGGAAAAGTCCTTTGCACTGCATGTCTGGACCTGGGCACTGAGCTCTAAGTAGCAAATGTTAAGGTCACTCAGTGGATTAAACATTTACTGGACCAAGTTATCCCTATAAAAGTCCAAACTCAATGTGACCAATATAATACTGTCCCTTGGTAGACTCCCATCTATGGACAGTAAAGAAAGAGTCTAAGAAAGGTGAAAGGAAATGGAGGAAAGATTATGACGAGTCAAGCAAATTAAAGTATTGAGAAACTGTGAGGAGAGACCACTCTGCAATTAAAACTGCCTAAGCTACCTGCTATAAAGTAGAAATCAATTCAACTTCCAGCTCCCAGCGTGAAATGCTTCAGACCGTTAAGTCATTATGGGAGCCCACTTTAAATAGCTCCACTCCTGAACCAACAGCATCTCGATGCAATGATCTTACAAATTGTTTCCTAAAAATATCACTAATATTTATCTAATCATCCAAGAGTTTGCTATGGAGTTAGGCCTTAAACTTAACAGCGACAAGCAGGGAAGTAGGAATAATGGGCTCTCAAAATTCCCAGCATGGCTCCTGATAGTTTCACAGTTTTTTTCAGCAAATCGGGATCCCCGTTACACCCGGCTTCACTGCACATTATTTGTAAAGTGGTAGAACACATTTTTCCGACAACACTAGAAATTATACATTTCTCCATAGCACAGGGGACAGTACCCTTGGCATTGAAACATGCTGTGGTGAAAACCATACTAAAAAAGCCTAACCTAGACCCCTTTTGTCCAAAAAATTATAGACCTATCTCGCCTCACTCTGGACTAGATAGAGTATTAGAATAAAATGTTGACCAGTACCTCTCAGAATTCCTAGAAGTAAACAATGTTTTACACTCATTTCAGAAGGGGTTTTAACCAAAACACAGCACAGAATCCACTCTTCTGGCAGCAGTGGAGGAATCATAAATGCTGCTAGATCAAGGTGGTATGGTGGTCATTATACCCCTTGATCTAAGTGCTGCCTTCAATACTGTAAATCATGACACCCTTATTGAAAGAACTCACAGCGCAGGGGTCTCAGGATGGGCCTTGCACTGGCTCATCTCTTTTTTGAAAAACAGGACCTTTCAGGTCTTTGACAAATCCTTTTCCTCAGAAGTGTGGAGTACCACAAGGCTCATATTTGAGTCCCATGCTTTTCAGTTTATACATGTGTCCTCTGGTAGACATTGTATTGCTATTTGGGATATCCATAGTATCATATTATGATTATACCCAACTGTTATTCGCTCTTATCCATGGACACGATCCCCAATCCCCCTTCCCTTGGACCCTGTTTGGAGAAGGTAGCAAGTTTGATGGACAGGTCTTGCCTCACATTAAATGGGGA
Source organism: Pleurodeles waltl (assembly GCF_031143425.1). Lineage (NCBI taxonomy): Eukaryota > Metazoa > Chordata > Amphibia > Caudata > Salamandridae > Pleurodeles > Pleurodeles waltl. The sequence goes on along the minus strand of NC_090450.1, from coordinate 757,607,592 downwards.
TAAAACTGAGCTCATGGTACTAGGTAATAATATCATCCCCCACCTGAGGCTTGGCTGGGCAGACTGCCTAAGCACACCTTCCGCCCCCAAGACGGTTATAAAAAGTCTGAAGGTATGGCTGGATAAATCTATAAAGTAGAAATCAATTCAACTTCTAGCTCCCAGCGTGAAATGCTTCAGACCGTTAAGTCATTATGGGAGCCCACTTTAAATAGCTCCACTCCTGAACCAACAGCATCTCAATGCAATGATCTTACAAATTGTTTCCTAAAAATATCACTAATAGTTATCTAATCATCCAAGAGTTTGCTATAGAGTTAGGCCTTAAACTTAACAGTGACAAGCAGGGAAGTAGGAAAAATGGCCTCTCGAAATTCCCAGCATGGCTCCTGATAGTTTCACGTTTTTTTTCAGCAAATCGGGATCCCCGTTACACCCGGCTTTACTGCACATTATTTGTAAAGTGGTAGAACACATTTTTTCGACAACACTAGAAATTATACATTTCTCCATAGCATAGGGGAGAGTACCCTTGGCATTGAAACATGCTGTGGTGAAAACCATACTAAAAAAGCCTAACCTAGACCCCTTTTGTCCAAAAAATTATAGACCTATCTCGCCTCACTCTGGACTAGATAGAGTATTAGAATAAAATGTTGACCAGTACCTCTCAGAATTCCTAGAAGTAAACAATGTTTTACACTCATCTCAGATGGGGTTTCAACCAAAACACAGCACAGAATCCACTCTTCTGGCAGCAGTGGAGGAATCATAAATGCTGCTAGATCACGGAGGTATGGTGGCCATTATACCCCTTGATCTAAGTGCTGCCTTCAATACTGTAAATCATGACACCCTCATTCCCTCTTATCCATGGACACGATCCCCAATCCCCCTTCCCTTGGACCCTGTTTGGAGAAGGTAGCAAGTTTGATGGACAGGTCTTGCCTCACATTAAATGGGGACAAAACTGAGCTCATGGTACTAGGTAATAATATCAACCCCCACCTGAGGCTTGGCTGGCCAGACTGCCTAAGCACACCTTCCGCCCCCAAGACGGTTATAAAAAGTCTGAAGGTATGGCTGGATAAATCTTTGTCTGTGGAAACCCAGGCAACAAATCTCTAGTCCATCTGCTTTGGCATTCTTAGAATGTTTCGTAATATACTTCACCTGCTCCCCTGTCTTTCTAGCAAGCTAGTGTTCCAGTCATTAATTCTTTCCTGCCTCTACTACAGGAACTCATTGTACCTAGGAGCACCAAAAGCCTTAACCAGGAAACTTCAAGCTTCAAGTAATGCAGAACATTGCAGCCCAAACTTTGCTCAACATTTCCAGACACAGATTTAGCCTGACAGGCCTTGACCTCTCTCCAATGACGTCATGTGGTTCAGAGGGTAAAACCAAATCCCTTGCAAACCACACAGGGCACTTATAATGAAAACCACGCACACCATTTCTTGACCAGCATTAGAAGGGCAAGAAATGTACGGTGATCCTTTGGATACAATATGACCAAACTGTGGAACGCCCTCCCCATACTATGCACACAGTTGACAATAAATTGTCATTTCAGAAACACCTAAAACTTGGCTCCTCTAGAGCGCTCTGATGTAGTAACTGTTGCAGGACTAGCAGTGGGATGCCTATGGGTACAAATGTGCATAGAAAATAAATTCAGGAAAGCACAGTGGTGGTTCAGAAGGATGTCACAACTGCAGCAGCATCATCCACTAGTGGAAAGACAGTTGCCTTCCTCTAAACCCTGAATACCAACAGCATCACCTTCACTTCCATAATCTAGAATAGTTTGTTTTATGAATATTCTGTCTCTTAAATAAAGCACACAGGCAAATCAGAAACCCAGCAGTTGGGGCACTGGCTCACCTGCATTGGCTTCGTGTGCTTAAAAGAATCCAATTTAAGCTCTGTGCATGGCCCATAGAGCAATGTATAAAGGAGGCTCCAAACTGATTCTTTTAAGCCCACCAGGATGTTGAGATCATCAAACCTGCACCTGTTTGAAGCACCTGGGCACCTAAAGGCAAGGAGTGGAGGTTGTTCCTTTGCCTTTTTAGTTCCCAAACTTCGGAATGCCCTCCTCCAGGAGATACAATAAATCAAAACACAACTAACATTTAGGAAACTACTAAAGACAACTGTGTTCAAAGTTCTAGCAATTCTTACTGAACTGTACCTCCAGCTGATAGTGCTAGGAGGCCCTGCTGGGCAGCCAAGTGCTTTAAAAAATCTCATGAATAGCATGAGTAGAACAGAAACTGTAAATGTCAACAAGTATGACAATGGAGAAGAAAGTACAAAACTACTTGGATGACCAAACAGAAGTGTACTTGGATCAAAAACTATTGGCCTATTTTTATAGAATAAAGGAACAGTGGCCAGATCTCAGCAGAGTGGCAATACATTATTTAACATCTCTTGTAGCTAGTGTATCCTCAGAGCAAGTCTTTTATGAGGCACTGTTGCACTGAAGACAACCAGTCTCTCCCCTAATAATAATAGATCTGGGCCCAGTACTGCTACAGGAGGACAGCATAAAGAGAAGAGAGCAGTGAATAAGGTGTAGTCTTTTGTAATTCATAATAAAATATGGCTGCTGTGACTACAATAAGAACAGTACTGCTGCAAGTTTCTTTAAATGTGTTTTATTTCTATTTTTATTTGCATTTATTATAAATAATATCAGCAAGTAAATGTTGCACACTTCAATCACAGGATGTCCTGTAGTGAATCCTAATTAGTTTTAATGGGATAACAGGATTTAGCTTAGCCTTTGGCTTGCAGACTCGTGCCCCCGTCACCTAGTGACTTTTAACCTACTTAGCTTGCTCTGTCTTAGCCCATTTAATTATTTAATTCTTCTAAGATGGCTGCCCTGTTTATAGTTAGGCCACTTGTTATGCTTTTCCTTATCAGTGCCACCCCACTAAGGTGTCAAGATCACGCAACAAAGACAAACAAAAAGTAGGTGTTCACACTTAGGGATTTTCCCTCTCTATACTTTTGAGGGATTGTTCATATTAATTGCCGTCCCAAGCATGTCTGTTATCTATTGTTTGGGAACCCACCTATGTCAGGGGTCCTTGTAGATCTGTATAAATACATTGCACTTTAGACAGCTAATCAGAGGGATTCTGACCAGAGGGCATTGCCACCATCGCTAATATCGATGCTGCAGTTCGTCTTGATGCTGACCCAGTCTTCGTGTCCCTGCGGAGTCTGAGATAGCGACCTCATTCCAAGGTAACAAGGGTTGGGGGCTACTCTCATGGACATGACATTGGCAGATTAGGTTTAGCAAACCCAGCTCTCGTTTAGGTAGGACGTTAGGCCTCTCACATTAGGATATTAGGGCATATTACATCTTGTTTGTCTTTTCTATGCATTGCAAGATGGTGGGGGTCTTTGTAACAATGACTCTCGTCTTCACAATTCTATTTCTTGCATTATTCATTATCCTAATCATTGCAGCCCATGCAACCTATCGCAAATTGCAGTTATGTTAAATAAAAACTATTGAAACTTTACTGCATCTTCGTTATTGCCTGTGTTTGTATGAGACATGATATATCTGTGAGAAAGGGGTAATCTCCGTTTAACCACGACACTCCCTGAGATGTCTTATTCTCGAGTCCATGCATAAAGGCTGCCACAAATCACCTTTTACTATTGTGTTTCTGGTGAGGTGCTGCTAGTGAGCCGGTAAGGTTGGGACAACAGTCGCGATTTGTTGTAGGATAGGCAACCAAAAGTACTGTTATCATTTAACCAGCAGTCTTGCCCAGAGCAAGAGTCCAAACTACGACAGTCCCTTCTATGTTGTACGCTAATACCAACATTAACTACAATCCCACCTGCTTCACCCCACCAACCTGTTCATACTACAATCACAGATACAGCACCTTTTCCCCAAGTGACCAGATCTATGCCTCCAGGTCCCACGTGTTCCAAATCTTTTCAAATTTCTTCTCACAGCTCCTGCTTTTATGGATCTCATGTTCCGCTATTTTGCATTGATTCTTCCCTTCCTCTCACTGCCAGAAAAACAGGGCCAGCTCATGTCCCCAATCCTGGGCAATATCTCTTTTGGCCAATAGGAACCCCAGGTTTACCAGTATTTTTTTAAATATTTGGTGAGATCTGAGGGTGGCCGTACACAGAGGAGGGCCAGCCCTTGTGTTAATTCTATGATACCTCCCATCACATTTTCCAGCGATCCCACTACTCATTCCCAGGAATTGCACATACGTGGGCAGTGCCACCATGTGTAGATGAAAGTGCCTTCCACCCCACTGTGTCGAAGGCAGAGAGCATCTTCTGTTTTCCCAATCTTGTGAAGTAGTGATCTTGTATAGTGTGCCCTTTTTAAGAGTTTTAGTTGAATAAGTCTATAGCTAGCCCTTTTTTTGACCCCGTGACTGGAAAGCTCAGGGCGTCCTGCCAGTACTCTTCCTCTATTTTGCCAATGTCTTGCTCCCATTTATCTTTGATGTGTGTTAAGGACCTGTGGGCATTCTGCATCAGTGTTCCATATGTCAGAGAGATCAGTTTACATTTAATCCATCCATCCATCTAGCAGTCTGTTCTATAACAGGGATTATTCTTGGGACTCCTCATCCTTGGCGATACTGTGTGTTAGTTAGCTGTTGTGTAGAAGGTATTTGAATCTCCTCTTGCAGATAGGAAAAGGGGCCTACACCATTGGCATCCCATTCATCTGCAAGTGTGATTATGACTATCCTGTCCCAACCCTGGAAACCCTGCAGACCAACCACCTTTTGTATCTGTGTGCCTTCCCACAGTGGAGCCTTGGAGGTAAGTCATGTGTCCAATTTCATCTCTCTAAGTAGTTTCCGCCAGACTGGGAGGACCACACCCATAGCTGGACATGCACTATTATTTAACCTGACTCCATACACAACACGCATGCAACTGTGATCTCTTACCCCCCTCTGTCTACCCTGATTGCCAGGTCATCTATTTTTACAGTAATTTACCATTCTAACCTGGACAGCCTCATAGTATTGTCTGATACTGGGGGTCGCAATGACACCTTTACATTGAGAGTGCTGGTGATGTTTCTGAGATATCCAGAGATGTCCCCTCGCCCATATAAACATTTTTAACAGAGTCTACTCAAGCAAAATAGGTTCTCTGTAATTTGTAGGGAGTGTTCTCCAAGACATATAGTAGCAGGGTAAGTGATATATTTTTAAACATAGCTGCTCTGCCTAGTAAAGAAAATGGCAGTGTTGACCAGTGTCTTATGTCTTTCTCCAGTCTCTGCAGCAAGGGGTTCAGATTTGCGTGTATGTATGTGTCTACGATTCAGGTTATCCAGATACCCAGGTATTTGAGTTTGTGAGGTTCCACTCACTGGGGTAATGGTAGTGGGCCAATCTATGCCCATCCTCCAATTGGGAAAAGGGGTGAATTTTCCCAATCGATCACAAGAAATTTAACCAAAGATCTGGCATATTTCTGGATAAGGGTCAGAGAGTCTTCCTTTCGGGTCAGGTAAAAAAGTATGTCATCGGCACACAGTGAGATTTGCTCCTACTAGCCTGAACCTCTTGTCCAGCCCCAGACACTGGCATCAACCCTCACTACCATCAACGAGAACAGGCAGCCCTGTCGCATTCCTCTGCCAATTAGGAATTCCGATAAAATATTGCTGCAAGCTATAGAAGAATAATAAGGGTTATGACAAATGTAAACCTTGGATTAGGTTGATCATTTGATTTTGAAGGGTACACAATCAGTTATGCCTTCACATTCCCAAGGTGATGAGATGATGAAAGAACTGGTGAACTGTATCACTGGACTTCCCTTAATTCTTTGGCAATGTATAACACACAATATACTCTCCAACAGAATCCTTTATTGGCTCCCCGTGATGTGAAGCTATGTGAAAAGCACACCATGCATGAGCTCACCTTCAAATGCCTGTAGACTTGGGCACAATGTAGGTAGTAGTTCCGCAACCTCAAAGGTGCTGGGTATTTTCCTATTGGAGCAGGACAGATATTGATTTACATTTGGTTAGTCTCTGCCTGATCTTTTACCCAGGTAATTACCAGTGGCATAGATTATTTAAGTATTCCACCGATAATATTTTAGGCAAGGACCTTTGTAGATCGGATGAAATTTTTATTACACCAGAGTAATCAGAGAAATTTCTCTAATTACACATTACTCTTGTGAAACTATGCGATTACGCCATCTTGAGTAATTAATTTGTGGCACAAATCGTACTGCAGAAACACAGGAACAATGAACTAAGAGACAATGAGCAGTTGCTGGCTACTGTTGTTTATGTCCAGCAGCATTTAGAGCTATTTTCATAACACAAAATGTATCCTCAGGCCCAGTTTGGATGCAAGGGTTTATTTTGTGCTAAGAAAATAGAACTAAAAAAGGCTTGATTACACTTCTCACATAATTGTGCATAATCACAAACAATTTTGAGATAATTAAGCAAGAGATAAATAAGCCAAATATACCCAAACCTAGACTCTAGTCAGGTCAGGTGGCATACAAGCACAGTGAATGATCTTTTTCACCACCTACACCAAGACCCCCTTATGCCTGTAGTCTACAAGGCATGGCTGCTGCCAATGACCAAGGGATTTTGGATCCTACAAATGGGTTTCCTTCATATTCAGGGGAATTAGTCCCCAGTATGTTCTTTAGTTATTTCTTGTTCCTAACTACCCCACTGTCTAAACCCAAAGGGCATGGATTCGGAAGGCTGTCAGATTGGGATACGAAGTTCAGCACTGCTTTGTGCCCAGTCCTCACAGCATGCCCAGCACTAATGTCAATAAACACGAAATATTCTATAACTGTTATGCTCTGTTACATGTTATCACCTCTCTGTTCCCATGGCACAGCTTTCATCCTCTCAGAACTTTCTGGGTACATTCTTGAGATACTAGCAGAAGGATATGGGTAAACATGGAGCCTTTGGCCATCCACGGCTGCCAGACTCCCACCTCTGAAGACTGTTTGTTCTGTAGGTGTATGGGATGATTCTTATTCACCCCATTACCCTAGGGTGTCCGTTTCTAGAGCCTAAAGAGTACATGAGATAGCTTTGCCTTGCAAGTTATTGGTTCAGGGTGTGATATTTGACTTGCCCTTCATCTAGTCCTCCTTAAGAACTATCTTCATTTTCAATTTTTGCACTTTGTCCTAGACCTCTGGCCATGTACTGTGCCAGGAAAGCTGGGACACAAAGAGGGAATTTGAAAGAGATCTTCTTTGTGACAAAAAATACTTTGTGCTCCACTCTGAGGTATTCTTCCCCCCCTACTGTGATTGAGAATGTGTTTACTGTGCAGCTATATTCCCCTCTGAATTTTCTGTATTTCCTGTTCTGTACTGAGGACCCTTGGTGATCACTGGCTTACCAACTAGTATCTGATTAAATATTTGAACCATCACTGGATAGTAATGTTTTTGACAAGATAAGAGAGAGCTTTTTTTAGGACACTTACCCTCATCTTGTGAGGTGGCATACTTCATCACAGGGTCTCTCCTCATGGCACAACAGCCTGTTGTGGTCTGGGTACAATTCATGGAGCAGTGGGAGCTCTTCGATATTAAACCAACTTTATGAGAGTCTAAGGTGTGAGTGAACTGCAACTTTACTCTGTCCACAAGGCACAGGATTAAAAAAAATGGAGTGAAGCTTGGAGGAAACTCATCCCTGAATACATAAAATGGTCAACATGTTTCTAAATTACCCTAAATGATGTTTAATGGGCATTTGTCAGGACCTAGTAGAGTTACTCTGCTATATGATAAAGTGCTAAAGTATGAGATTGTGAGGATACCAGTACAAACGGTGGTCACAAAAAGGGGCTAGCCACCTCTTAGGGTATCTGTGGAAAAAAATTATAATCAGAATATCAAACATTTGTAGGTATCCATGTATCATTCCAATCTGGTACTTTGATTATATATAGTCAACGTTTTTACACCTTGCAGCTTTAGGATGGCCTTCCCCCTAACTTTTATCCTTCCTCCTCCATTTTTTCTGACCTTGTTTTTGCTGGCCTGAGCACTTTACCACTGCAAACCAGTGCTATAGTGTATGTGTTCACTTCTTAAAAATGTGATAATACTGGCTTATCTCCAAATGGCAAATGTAATGTACCCAGGGCCTGTAAATTAAATGCTACTAGGGGGTCTTCAGCACTGATTGTGCCACCCACTTAAGTAGCTCTTCAAATATGTCTAAGGCCTGCCATTGCAGAGCCTGTGTGTACAGTTTTAAACTGCTATGTGGCCCTGGAATATCAACCCTTTTGCCTGGCCAAAACCTTCCTTTTTAATACATATAAGTCACCCCTAAGTGCAGTGCAGTGTGTTAAAAAAGTAGGATATGGGGGGATGGTCAACCATCATTGCCATGTGGACATGATCCACCAGAGCTCTGCCTGATTCACCATTAAATCAAGGTGACTGGTGCCTTTACCCCGCAAATGGTCCCATTTTGACATGCCCCACTACCGGAGATGCTGGTGGCCTCCAATTTATATGCATGACTACAGGAAAGATGAGGATATGCTGAACACCGAGGGACTAGGAGATGCAAACACGCTTCTATAAAACTGACCACATACTATTTCGAAACTGGTCACAATTAGAATGATTTAAGATGGACTTTACTAGATAAACCTAATCTACCAGCTAAAATGACGTGACTCACATTTTTTTGTGACTTAATTTTTGTTTTTGAAAGAACAACATTGGATGCTTAGATTGAAGGGTCACATGTGTTTGGCTAAATAACAATATGCTATGGACCAGTTTGCCATAGCTTGCAGCAATTTTGAAATGTATTTTAGACATTGCTAACAATGATTTCCTTTACTAGGAGATTAACATTAAGACCATTTCATAAAGATGACATCCTCATTTTTGCTTTGGTTGAAGTCTGCTGATATGTTGCTTTTCACTAAATGTGAGATGAGGAATGAGCCTTAGCACTTCTTGAGGTGAGGATCGTTATGTACATTTTATTCACCTTGCACAATTCCCAAGTATAAGTACTAGTGTTTCTCTTTTTACCTTCTGTGAGCGCGTCTGGTTGTTTTGGTCTTTTATAATTTATTTATAAGGGGACACGTTAGAGGTTTGATGGACCATTTGACTACGCTTAAAGTGATTCCACCATGTACACAATCTTTACTCATAATCTGACCAACAATAACATAACAGGTTCCACAGATCAAATCTCAGAAACTTTGAGTCAGTAATCTTTACTCACCATGACCATGGCCATGAATAACCACGCCTCTTAGTAAAATTAGAAAGTTTATTTCCCTATATTAACAATGCTAATATCACGTACAGTAGTCTCAATACCAAATGATAAGCATATACAAACAACACAGGCTGACCAAAGCATCAAAAGAATCTCAATTTAACTAATGCATTGATGATTAAACATTCAAGAGTTAGCGTACAAACTGACATCAATAACTGAAGAACAGAGATAGCATACATCTAGATTCAACAGGTGAACAAAATCAATAACATTTGTTAACACATTGGGCATACTAACTAACCCTCCACTTAGAATAGCATGTTTGGGCTTCAGCAAAACAATTAGTCAAAAGTTAATTTGGAAAACATCTAACTAGGGCGCTATTAAAAATAGCAGTTGGTTGTAGGAAAGTACCATCTTGCCTGGCATGTTACCCCCATTTTTCACTGTATATATGTTGTTTTAGTTGTATGTGTCACTGGGACCCTGCCAGCCAGGGCCCCAGTGCTCATAAGTGTGCCTGAATGTGTTACCTGTGTTATGACTAACTGTCTCACTGAGGCTCTGCTAATCAGAACCTCAGTGGTTATGCTCTCTCATTTCTTTCAAATTGTCACTAACAGGCTAGTGACCAATTTTACCAATTTACATTGGCTTACTGGAACACTCTTATAATTCCCTAGTATATGGTACTGAGGTACCCAGGGTATTGGTGTTCCAGGAGATCCCTATGGGCTGCAGCATTTCTTTTGCCACCCATAGGGAGCTCTGACAATTCTTACACAGGCCTGCCACTGCAGCCTGAGTGAAGTAACGTCCACGTTGTTTCACAGCCATTTTACACTGCACTTAAGTAACTTATAAGTCACCTATATGTCTAACCTTTACCTGGTAAAGGTTGGGTGCTAAGTTACTTAGTGTGTGGGCACCCTGGCACTAGCCAAGGTGCCCCCACATTGTTCAGGGCCAATTCCCCGGACTTTGTGAGTGCGGGGACACCATTACACGCGTGCACTACATATAGGTCACTACCTATATGTAGCTTCACAATGGTAACTCCGAATATGGCCATGTAACATGTCTATGATCATGGAATTGCCCCCTCTATACCATCCTGGCATAGTTGGCACAATCCCATGATCCCACGGGTCTCTAGCACAGACCCTGGCACTGCCAAACTGCCTTTCCCGGGGTTTCACTGCAGCTGCTGCCAACCCCTCAGACAGGTTTCTGCCCTCCTGGGGTCCAGCCAGGCCTGGCCCAGGAAGGCAGAACAAAGGACTTCCTCAGAGAGAGGGTGTTACACCCTCTCCCTTTGGAAAATGGTGTTAGGGCTGGGGAGGAGTAGCCTCCCCCAGCCTCTGGAAATGCTTTCATGGGCACAGATGGTGCCCATTTCTGCATAAGCCAGTCTACACCGGTTCAGGGACCCCTCAGCCCTGCTCTTGCGCGAAACTGGACAAAGTAAAGGGGAGTGACCACTCCCCTGACCTGCACCTCCCCTGGGAGGTGCCCAGAGCTCCTCAAGTGTGCTCCAGACCTCTGCCATCTTGGAAACAGAGGTGCTGCTGGCACACTGGACTGCTCTGAGTGGCCAGGGCCAGCAGGTGACGTCAGAGACTCCTTATGATAGGCTCCTTCAGGTGTTGCTAGCCTATCTTCTCTCCTAAGTAGCCAAACCCTCTTTTCTGGCTATTTAGGGTCTCTGCTTTGGGGATTTACTTAGATAACGAATGCAAGAGCTCATCCGAGTTCCTCTGCATCTCTCTCTTCACCTTCTGCCAAGGAATCGACTGCTGACCGCGCTGGAAGACTGCAAAACTGCAACAAAGTAGCAAAGACGACTACTGCAACTCCGTAACGCTGATCCTGCCGCCTTCTCGACGGCTTTCCTGGTGGTGCATGCTGTGGGGGTAGTCTGCCTCCTCTCTGCACTAGAAGCTCCGAAGAAATCTCCCGTGGGTCGACGGAATCGTCCCCCTGCAACCGCAGGCACCAAAGAACTGCATCACCGGTACCCAGGATCTCCTCTCAGAACAACGAGCGAGGTACCTTGAATCCAGCAACTCTGTCCAAGTGACTCCCACAGTCCAGTGACTCTTCAGTCCAAGTTTGGTGGAGGTAAGTCCTTGCCTCCCCACGCCAGACTGCATTGCTGGGAACCGCGACTTTTGCAGCTACTCCGGCCTCCGTGCACTTCCGGTGGAAATCCTTTGTGCACAGTCCAGCCTGGGTCCACGGCACTCTAACCTGCATTGCACGACCTCCTAAGTTGTCCTCTGGCAGCGTGGGACTCCTTTGTGCAACTTTGGGTGAGCACCATTTCACTCCACTTTGTAGTGCATGTTCCGGCACTTCTGCGGGTGCTGCCTGCTTCTGAGAGGGATCTTTGTCTTGCTCGACGCCCCCTCTGTCCCCAGACGCAATTAGTGACATCCTGGTCCCTTCTGGGCCACAGCAGCATCCAAAAACCTTAACTGCACGACTTGTAGCTAGCAAGGCTTGTTTGTGGTCTTTCTTGAGGAAAACACTTCTGCACAACTCTACACAGCGTGAGGGATCTGTCCTCCAAAGGGAAAGTCTCTAGCCCTTGTTGTTCCCACAGAATCTTCAGCTTCTACTGCCCAGTAGCAGCTTCTTTGCACCCACAGCTGGCATTTCCTGGGCATCTGCCCATCTCCGACTTGCTTGTGACTTTTGGACTTGGTCCCCTTGTTCCACAGGTACCCTCGTTTGGAAATCCATCGTTGTTGCATTGCTGATTTGTGTCTTTCCTGCAGAATTCCCCTATCACGACTTCTGTGCTCTTTGGGGAACTCTAGTGCACTTTGAACTCACTTTTCAGGGTCTTGGGGTGGGCTATTTTTCTAACCCTAACTGTTTTCTTACAGTCCCAGCAACCCTCTACAAGGTCACATAGGTTTGGGGTCCATTTGTGGTTCGCATTCCACTTTTGGAGTATATGGTTTGTGTTGCCCCTATCCCTATGTGTCCCCATTGCATCCTATTGTAACTATACATTGTTTGCAATGTTTTCTAATACTATACTGCATATTTTTGGTATTGTGTACATATATCTTGTGTATATTTGCTATCCTCATACTGAGGGTACTCACTGAGATACTTTTGGCATATTGTCGTAAAAATAAAGTACCTTTATTTTTAGTATATCTGTGTATTGTGTTTTCTTATGATATTGTGCATATGACACTTGTGGTACTGTAGGAGCTTCACTCGTCTCCTAGTTCAGCCTAAGCTGCTCTGCTAAGCTACCATTATCTATCAGCCTAAGTTGCTAGACACCCTATACACTAATAAGGGATAACTGGGCCTGGTGCAAGGTGTAACTACCCCTTGGTACTCACTACAAGCCAGTCCAGCCTCTTACATTGGTTGTGCAGTTGTGGGATAAGTGCTCTGTAACTACTTACCACTTTTGTCATTGTACTTTTCATAAGAGAAAAATATACAAAACAAGTTCAGTGTATGTACACCTAACCAAAAAGTTTTGCATTTCTTTTCTCACTTCTTTTCTAAATGTGCTGAAAAGTACTTCTAAACTTTCAAAAAGTTCTTAAAAAGTTTTTAAAGGTTTTTTTCTGTCTTTCTAAAAGTTCTGACAAACTTTTTGTTCCTTTTTCTATCACTAAAACACTTTCTAAAATGTCTGGCACAGGCCAAACTGTTGATCTGTCCAAACTTGCTTATGATCACCTTAGCTGGAAAGGAGCAAGGAGTCTCTGTATAGAAAGAGGTTTAAGTGTAGGGAAGAATCCCCCCAGAGAACTGTTGGTTAACATGCTTATAGAACAGGACAAGGCCAGAGGTGCCCCATCTGTTGAAAAAGTAGCTAATGGTTCACAATCTGATCCAGGGACACCCCTAGAAAAAGATTCAGGAAAGAAACTTCTTAGCCTGCCCATTACTAGACAGCCTAGCATAGTTGGTACTGATGTAGAGTCACACCATACTGATAGTGTTGTCTCACATCATAGCAAAAGTATTCCTTCACATCATAGTAGAAGTGATGTTTCTGTTAACTAAGCTGTTAGGATGCCTTCTGTAAGGGATGGGTCTCCTTCTGTATATTCTCACCATACTTCTGTTTCAAGGAATGTTCCACCCACCCACCCTGATGACAGAGTTTTAGAAAGGGAGCTCAATAGATTGAGAGTGGAACAAACCAGACTGAAGCTCAAGAAGCAACAGCTGGATTTGGATAGACCGTCCTTAGAAGTGGAAAGGGAAAGAAAGAAATTGGGTTTAGAAACCCATGGTGGCAGCAGCAGTATTCCCCATAGTCATCCTGCAAAAGAGCATGATTCTAGGAATCTGCACAAGATAGTTCCCCCTTATAAGGAGGGGGATGACATTAACAAGTGGTTTGCAGCACTTGAGAGGGCCTGTGTTGTACAGGATGTCCCTCAAAGGCAGTGGGCTGCTATCCTATGGCTATCATTTAGTGGAAAGGGTAGGGATAGGCTCCTTACTGTGAAAGAAAGTGATGCCAATAATTTTACAGTTCTTAAGAATGCACTCCTGAATGGTTATGGCTTAACCACTGAACAGTACAGGATGAAGTTCAGAGAGACCAAAAAGGAGTCTTCACAAGACTGGGTTGATTTTGTTGACCATTCAGTGAAGGCCTTGGAGGGGTGGTTACATGGCAGTAAAGTTACTGATTATGAAAACCTGTATAACTTGATCCTGAGAGAGCATATTCTTAATAATTGTGTGTCTGATTTGTGGCACCAGTACTTGGTGGACTCTGATCTGACCTCTCCCCAAGAATTGGGAAAGAAGGCAGACAAATGGGTCAGAACAAGGGTGAACAGAAAAGTTCATACAGGGGGTGACAAAGATGGCAATAAGAAGAAGGATGGTAAGTCTTCTGACAAGGGTGGGGACAAATCTAAAAATGAGTCTTCATCAGGCCTACAAAAACACTCTGGTGGGGGTGGTGGGCCCAAATCCTCTTCTAATCAAAACAAAGAAAAGAAACCATGGTGCTATTTATGTAACATAAAAGGCGATTGGACAACAGATCCCAGTTGTCCAAAGAAAAGCACCATGTCCCCTACCACTACAACCCCTACTGCTACACCTAGTGTCCCTACTAATAGCAGTGGTGGTGGGAGCAAACCTACTAATAGCCAATCCAAGGGAGTAGCTGGGCTCACTTTTGGTAACTTAGTTGGGGTTGGTCTTGTTAGGGAGACCACAGAGGCTGTGTTAGTCTCTGAGGGGGCTATTGATTTAGCCACCTTAGTTGCTTGTCCCCTTAATATGGATAAGTACAAGCAACTACCCCTAATAAATGGTGTTGAGGTTCAGGCCTACAGGGACACTGGTGCCAGTGTTACAATGGTAATAGAGAAACTGGTCCACCCTGAACAACACCTACTTGGTCACCAGTACCAAGTAACCGATGCTCACAACAACACACTTAGCCACTCCATGGCTGTTGTAAATCTCAACTGGGGGGGGGGGGGTTACTGGTCCAAAGAAAGTTGTGGTTGCCTCAGATTTACCTGTAGACTGTCTACTTGGAAATGATTTAGAGATCAGCTTGGTCAGATGTGGAGTTGGAGGCCCATGCAGCAATGCTGGGCATTCCAAGGCATATTTTTGCTTTGACAAGGGCTCAGGCCAAAAAGCAAAAAGGACAGGGTGACTTGGATCCTGGAACAATGGACCAAGTGCTCCCTAAAGCTAGGGCTAGTAGAAGTAAAGCACTACCTACTATCCCTCCCTCTACAGTGGATTCTACTTCTGAGGAAGAAGAATTTCCACCCTGTGCAGAACCTACACCAGAGGAGCTGGAAGCAGACACTGCTGAGCTTTTGGGTGAAGGGGGGCCTGCCAGGGAGGAGCTGAGTGTGGCACAGCAAACCTGTCCCACACTAGAGGGTCTAAGACAGCAAGCTGTCAAACAAGCTAATGGGGATGTCAGTGACTCTCACAGAGTTTACTGGGAGGACAACCTCTTGTACACTGAAGCAAGGGATCCTAAACCTGGAACTGCCAGGAGGTTAGTGAGTCCTCAGGAGTATAGAAAGTTCCTCCTAACTCTGGCCCAAGACATTCCCCTAGCTGGACATTTGGGACAAATGAAAACTTGGGACAGACTTGTTCCCTTGTTTCATTGGCCTAGAATGTCATAGGACACAAAGGAATTTTGTAAGTCCTGTGAAACCTGTCAAGCCAGTGGCAAGACAGGTGGCACTCCAAAGGCACCCCTTATTCCACTGCCTGTGGTTGGGGTTCCCTTTGAAAGGGTAGGGGTTGACATAGTTGGCCACCTTAACCCTCCTACTGCTTCAGGCAATAGGTTTATCTTGGTGGTAGTGGACCATGCCACAAGATATCCTGAAGCTATTCCTCTAAGGACCACTACAGCACCTGCAGTGGCAAAGGCCTTCCTGGGAATATTTTCCAGGGTGGGCTTCCCAAAAGAGGTGGTATCAGACAGGGGAAGTAATTTCATGTCTGCTTACTTAAAGGCCATGTGGAAGGAGTGTGGTGTGACATACAAGTTCACTACACCCTATCATCCACAAACAAATGGACTGGTGGAGAGATTTAACAAAACTCTCAAAGGCATGATTATGGGACTCCCTGAAAAACTCCGCAGGAGATGGGATATCCTTTTACCATGCCTCCTTTTTGCTTACAGGGAAGTACCCCAGAAAGGAGTGGGCTTCAGCCCCTTTGAACTCCTATTTGGACACCCTGTGAGAGGTCCTCTAACACTTGTTATGGAGGGTTGGGAACAACCTTTAAAAGCTCCAAAGCAAGACATAGTGGACTATGTACTGGGCCTCAGATCAAGGATGGCTGAGTACATGAAAAAGGCCAGTAAAAACCTTCAGGCCAGCCAAGAGCTCCAAAAGCAATGGCATGACCAGAAGGCTGTTTTGGTTCAGTACCAACCAGGGCAGAAAGTGTGGGTCTTGGAGCCTGTGGCCCCAAGAGCACTCCAAGATAAATGGAGTGGACCCCACACAATTGTTGAAAAAAAGGGTGAAGTCACCTACTTAGTTGACTTAGGCACTGCCAGGAGTCCCCTTAGGGTGCTCCATGTCAATCGCCTGAAACCCTACTATGACAGGGCTGATCTCACCCTGCTCATGGCAACTGAGGAGGGACAGGAAGAAGAGAGTGACCCTCTCCCTGATCTCTTCTCTTCCACAGAACAAGATGCTCTAGTGGAAGGTGTAGTTTTGGCTGATTGTCTTACTGCTGAGCAGAAAGACCATTGCATAAATCTCCTGGGTCAGTTTTCTGAACTCTTCTCTACTGTGCCAGGTACCACTTCTTGGTGTGAGCACACTATAGATACTGGAGACAGCTTGCCTGTCAAAAGTAAAATCTATAGGCAGCCTGACCATGTCAGAGACTGCATAAAGCAAGAGGTGCGGAAAATGTTAGAACTGGGAGTGGTTGAGCACTCTGAAATTCCATGGGCTTCTCCTGTGGTACTTGTACCAAAACCTCATTCCAAAGATGGAAAGAAGGAAATGCGGTTTTGTGTAGACTACAGAGGTCTCAACCAGGTAACCAAAACTGATGCTCACCCTATACCCAGGGCAGATGAGCTCATAGATACACTGGCATCTGCCAAGTATCTAAGCACTTTTGACTTGACTGCAGGGTATTGGCAGATCAAATTATCAGAAGATGCAAAAGCAAAAACTGCATTTTCAACCATTGCAGGCCATTACCAATTCACAGTAATGCCTTTTGGATTGAAAAATGCACCTGCCACTTTTCAAAGGTTGGTGAATACAGTCCTGTAAGGGCTGGAAGCTTTTAGTGCAGCATATCTGGACGATATAGCTGTCTTTAGCTCCAGTTGGGATGATCACCTGGTCCACCTATGGAAATTTTTGGAGGCCCTGCAAAAGGCAGGCCTCACTATCAAGGCTTCAAAGTGCCAGATAGGGCAGGGGAAGGTGGTTTATCTGGGACACCTGGTAGGTGGAGAACAGATTGCACCACTTCAGGGGAAAATCCAAACTATTATAGATTGGGTTCCCTTTACTACTCAGACCCAGGTGAGAACCTTCTTAGGCCTCACGGGGTATTACAGGAGGTTCATTAAGAATTATGGCTCCATTGCAGCCCCTCTTAATGACCTCACATCCAAGAAAATGCCTAAAAAGGTATTGTGGACAGCTAGCTGTCAGAAAGCTTTTGAGGAGCTGAAGCAGGCCATGTGCTCTGCACCTGTCCTGAAAAGCCCCTGTTACTCCAAGAAATTCATTGTCCAAACTCCTGTTACTCCAAGAAATTCATTGTCCAAACTGATGCATCTGAATTAGGGGTAGGGGCAGTCCTTTCACAACTTAATTCTGAGGGCCAGGATCAACCTGTTGCTTTTATTAGTAGAAGGTTGACCCCTAGAGAAAAGCGTTGGTCTGCCATTGAGAGGGAGGCCTTTGCTATGGTCTGGGCACTGAAGAAGTTGAGGCCATACCTGTTTGGCACTCACTTCATTGTTCAGACAGACCACAAACCTCTACTTTGGCTAAAACAAATGAAAGGTGAAAATCCTAAATTGTTGAGGTGGTCTATATCCCTACAGGGAATGGACTATACAGTGGAACATAGACCTGGGAGTACCCACTCCAATGCAGATGGACTCTCCAGATATTTCCACTTAGACAATGAAGACTCATCAGGTCATGGCTAGTCTTATTGTCCTTCGTTTGGGGGGGGTTGTGTAGGAAAGTACCATCTTGCCTGGCATGTTACCCCCATTTTTCACTGTATATATGTTGTTTTAGTTGTATGTGTCACTGGGACCCTGCCAGCCAGGGCCCCAGTGCTCATAAGTGTGCCTGAATGTGTTACCTGTGTTATGACTAACTGTCTCACTGAGGCTCTGCTAATCAGAACCTCAGTGGTTATGCTCTCTCATTTCTTTCAAATTGTCACTAACAGGCTAGTGACCAATTTTACCAATTTACATTGGCTTACTGGAACACCCTTATAATTCCCTAGTATATGGTACTGAGGTACCCAGAGTATTGGGGTTCCAGGAGATCCCTATGGGCTGCAGCATTTCTTTTGCCACCCATAGGGAGCTCTGACAATTCTTACACAGGCCTGCCACTGCAGCCTGAGTGAAATAACATCCACGTTATTTCACAGCCATTTTACACTGCACTTAAGTAACTTATAAGTCACCTATATGTCTAACCTTTACCTGGTAAAGGTTGGGTGCTAAGTTACTTAGTGTGTGGGCACCCTGGCACTAGCCAAGGTGCCCCCACATTGTTCAGGGCCAATTCCCCGGACTTTGTGAGTGCGGGGACACCATTACACGCGTGCACTACATATAGGTGTATAGGTACCTATATGTAGCTTCACAATGGTAACTCCGAATATGGCCATGTAACATGTCTATGATCATGGAATTGCCCCCTCTATACCATCCTGGCATAGTTGGCACAATCCCATGATCCCACGGGTCTCTAGCACAGACCCTGGCACTGCCAAACTGCCTTTCCCAGGGTTTCACTGCAGCTGCTGCTGCTGCCAACCCCTCAGACAGGTTTCTGCCCTCCTGGGGTCCAGCCAGGCCTGGCCCAGGAAGGCAGAACAAAGGACTTCCTCAGAGAGAGGGTGTTACACCCTCTCCCTTTGGAAAATGGTGTTAGGGCTGGGGAGGAGTAGCCTCCCCCAGCCTCTGGAAATGCTTTCATGGGCACAGATGGTGCCCATTTCTGCATAAGCCAGTCTACACCGGTTCAGGGACCCCTCAGCCCTGCTCTGGCACGAAACTGGACAAAGGAAAGGGGAGTGACCACTCCCCTGACCTGCACCTCCCCTGGGAGGTGCCCAGAGCTCCTCCAGTGTGCTCCAGACCTCTGCCATCTTGGAAACAGAGGTGCTGCTGGCACACTGGACTGCTCTGAGTGGCCAGGGCCAGCAGGTGACGTCAGAGACTCCTTCTGATAGGCTCCTTCAGGTGTTGCTAGCCTATCTTCTCTCCTAAGTAGCCAACCCCTCTTTTCTGGCTATTTAGAGTCTCTGCTTTGGGGATTTCCTTAGATAATGAATGCAAGAGCTCATCCAAGTTCCTCTGCATCTCTCTCTTCACCTTCTGCCAAGGAATCGACTGCTGACCACGCTGGAAGCCTGCAAAACTGCAACAAAGTAGCAAAGACGACTACTGCAACTCTGTAACGCTGATCCTGCCGCCTTCTCGACGGCTTTCCTTGTGGTGCATGCTGTGGGGGTAGTCTGCCTCCTCTCTGCACTAGAAGCTCCGAAGAAATCTCCCGTGGGTCGACGGAATCGTCCCCCTGCAACCGCAGGCATCAAAGAACTGCATCATCGGTACCCTGGATCTCCTCTCAGCATGACGAGCGAGGTCCCTTGAATCCAGCAACTCTGTCCAAGTGACTCCCACAGTCTAGTGACTCTTCAGTCCAAGTTTGGTGGAGGTAAGTCCTTGCCTCCCCACGCCAGACTGCATTGCTGGGAACCGCGACTTTTGCAGCTTCTCCGGCCTCCGTGCACTTCCGGCAGAAATCCTTTGTGCACAGTCCAGCCTGGGTCCACGGCACTCTAACCTGCATTGCACGACCTCCTAAGTTGTCCTCCGGCGGCGTGGGACTCCTTTGTGCAACTTTGGGTGAGCACTGTTTCACTCCACTTCGTAGTGCCTGTTCCGGCACTTCTGCGGGTGCTGCCTGCTTCTGAGAGGACTCTTTGTCTTGCTCGACGCCTCCTCTGTCTCCAGACGCAATTAGCGACATCCTGGTCCCTCCTGGGCCACAGCAGCATCCAAAAATCCTAACTGCACGACTTGCAGCTAGCAAGGCTTGTTTGCCGTCTTTCTTCAGGAAAACACTTCTGCACAACTCTCCATGGCGTGTGGGATCCGTCTTCCAAAGGGGAAGTCTCTAGCCCTTGTTGTTCCCACAGAATCTTCAGCTTCTACTGCCCAGTAGCAGCTTCTTTGCACCCACAGCTGGCATTTCCTGGGCATCTGCCCATCTCCGACTTGCTTGTGACTTTTGGACTTGGTCCCCTTGTTCCACAGGTACCCTCGTTTGGAAATCCATCGTTGTTGCATTGCTGATTTGTGTCTTTCCTGCAGAATTCCCCTATCACGACTTCTGTGCTCTTTGGGGAACTCTAGTGCACTTTGCACTCACTTTTCAGGGCCTTGGGGTGGGCTATTTTTCTAACCCTAACTGTTTTCTTACAGTCCCATCGACCCTCTACAAGGTCACATAGGTTTGGGGTCCATTCGTAGTTCGCATTCCACTTTTGGAGTATATGGTTTGTGTTGCCCCTATCCCTATGTGTCCTCATTTCATCCTATTGTAACTATACATTGTTTGCACTGTTTTCTAATACTATACTGCATATTTTTGGTATTGTGTACATATATCTTGTGTATATTTGCTATCCTCATACTGAGGGTACTCAATGAGATACTTTTGGCATATTGTCATAAAAATAAAGTACCTTTATTTTTAGTATATCTGTGTATTGTGTTTTCTTATGATATTGTGCATATGACACTAGTGGTACTGTAGGAGCTTCACTCGTCTCCTAGTTCAGCCTAAGCTGCTCTGCTAAGCTACCATTATCTATCAGCCTAAGCTGCTAAACACCCTATACACTAATAAGGGATAACTGGACCTGGTGCAAGGTGTAACTACCCCTTGGTACTCACTACAAGCCAGTCCAGCCTCTTACATTGGTACCTAAAAGAAATAACACAAATCTACAACAGAAACAATAGCATTTGGTTATACCTCTCCTCAGTGGTTCAGCAAGCTGCAATTTCTCTTCGTCAGTTGGACATCTGTCTGGTCAGCATCAGCCACGGCACAGTGAAATGGATTGGCTCAGCCATAGTTGGGCTTTAAGTTAACTGAAGCGACTTAGAAAACATTAAGCTAAGGAAACAGCATCACCACAATTTCTCTATGGGGATAAAACTATAAGGGAAACATCTGGACCTGCGGTGCTTCACGGACAGGACCACTAAGGGGTAGAGAATGGGATAGAACAACCAAACTGAGTGACAAAAAACATGGAAAATGGGCTCTAACAGGAATAGAATGAAAAGCAAAGTACCTGCTACAATAAAGAATTGAACTGAACTGAACCCCGTTTCTATTGAGTATGGTCTGGATATGCTAAAATCCATAAAGCATTCTCTCACGCCATCATTGGTCAGAAAATCGTACGTTGATATACAAACCGTGACTCCTCGATTTAATACATGACATTAATGTACATGAATGGCATTCACCATAAACTAACAGGTAGGAATGAAGCAGCATGCCCTATTGTTTTCAACCCAACATAATATACGCCCATTTCATTAGTACTTTTGTTTATGACTATGTCATTGTTTGGGTTCATTACCAAGTTGACAATAATATAAGGCCTGTACTTTTATACGTGTCTTATAGCTGCAGCCCTGGATCTCCTGCCAAGGTAGCCTAGAGTGGAAGCAGTGTACCTGACAGGAGCGGGTAAGCATTCATCATGTCTTTATTCACTAAATCTCTCATGAGCATTTTTTGCACCACTCACTGTAACTGTGGCACTCACACTAAGCATGACCTTCACTGTGTTTTGGGATGCACATCTAAAATTAATATATACTCAAAGTATTATGTAGGAATGATGCACGACTGCCTACAAATGTATGATGTTGTGAATATAAACTACCTTTATTTCACAGGTACCCCAAGAGCTTGACTTCCTTTGTCCTTTTGGTGACCTCCTATTATACTAGTTCCTTTACTAACTTATAGTTTATCCATTTTTCTTATAGCAGTGTGACTCTGTTAGTTCCTGGCAATTACCCACTACACCTCATTGAGGGTAATTTGAGGACAGAAACATGCTGACCAATTTATGGATTGAAGGATTAGTCCCCTTTCTGTTTCAGTCCACTGCTTTTAATCCTGTCCCTGGTGGAGAGAATAAAGTTGTAAGGTCTCACTAAGAGATAGCTTTAAATGTATCACTTTCTGTTTCTCCAATTTATGTACTTTGCTAAGTTCACCCCAACCTTAGTCTCTCGTAGGGTTGGTTTAATATTGATGAGCTCCTCCTTCTTCAGGAGTTGTAGTCCACACCCCAACAGGCTGTTGTGGTCTGAGGAGAGACCCTATGATGAAGCATGTCACCTTAGGTTGGGTGAGAGTTCTTGTCCTAATGCAGGATCTCTTTTCTCTTGTAAGAAACATTGTTAACTTGCGAGTGTTCAAATGTTGATCCAGATACGAGTTGGTAGACTCGGGTACATTTTTGTGATTTGATATTGTGATTTGGGAGTCTGTACATGCTGGTCATTAAATACTCCATGGTTTCTTTTCGTATTTCAAGCCCATTAATGAACGACAACACTAGACTTCTGTTGACTTGTCTGTGCTTGAACTTTAAGATGTTAAACAAATAGGCATTTACACTTTAAATGAGGAAAAAGGAATGAAGCACAGAAGGTGTCCTGCACCATTTATCTTTATGAAAAATATTTAAAGACGTTGTGCATCAAACTTGTTTATACATGATAAATCCTCTTGAAAATTAAAAAACCTGTATTTCTCTATGTGAAAATGTTGGACATTAGTACAAAAGATCATGTTGCTCCATTGAGTGCAATGCATAGGAAGTGAGAGTTTACAGACATAAACGTGGAAAAATCCACGTCCTTTCTCCATCTCTGAAACAATGTCATTAGTAAACCCAGAGGCAAGTCCATTGTCTTGTCATGTGCACACTCAATGTGGACCAGGTTGTTGTTATACATGCAACAACAATATATTCTATTAACTCAAATACAAGAGAAGGTTGTACACATCATTTATCCTCGGTCATGTATTTCATTGTGCTCTCATAAGTGTTCATGAAGAAAAAGGATGCATGGTGATCACACAGCTTGGTCAAGTAAGGAAGCGGGAATCGTTAAAGATTTTCTGGCTTTATATTGTGCATTATAGTCACTAGATGGGTGCCTATCTAGTTCTTTCTTATAATGTTGTAATGCTCTGCCTTTAATTCTTGGAGGAGAAGTTTAAAGGATGGGTGACAGATAGATATTGCATGAAGGCATGGATTGTTTTCGGTTTGAGGAGCAAAGAGACCTTTGAACTGAGTTAGGCATCTGTCTCAATCTTTCAGTGCCTCAACCACATCTATCCCAATGTGCTCATTAATGGTACAAGTCTTTGGGAGAATAAGATTTGACCATTTCATGAATTTGGTGAAGCAAGAGTACAGACATCAAAGTAAAGGAATACTCCTCAAGTTCAATAACTTTCTCACTACAGCACATTTTAGGAAATGGAGACTATGAGACTTTGACCCTCATTACAACCCTGGTGGTCGGTGTTAAAACAGCGGTAATACCGCCAACAGGCCGGCGGAAAAAAAATGGAATCCGACCATGGTGGAAACCGCCAACATAGACAGCCACTTCAACACTCCGACTGCCACGCGGTAGAAACAAACACCACGGCGGTAACCGCCAACAGATAGGCGGAAGACAAGGTTCCGCCCACTGTATTACAACAGGCCTATCTGCCACCTTTTCCGGGGCGGTACCAACGCTATCAAAAGGACGGTGGAAACAGGACTTGGAAGGGAAACCACTCACCACTCGACACCCAACGAGGAACCAGGACGCCATGGAGCCCGAACTACAGGTCCTGCCCATGCTGGTCTTCCTCCTCTTGTATCAGGAGCAGGAAAGACGCCATCGACGACCACAGTGAGTACTGCACCTAAAACACAGGGTAGTGGGGCGGGAAAAGACAGTGACACACACACGCAACCCCCCCACCCTCACCCACAACACCATACACACAAATACATGCAGCAACATTACATATACACCGCCTCACCCCCTGGAAGAACGCAAGGACACAATTAAATGATTGTAACAAGTGTAATCAATACAAATCAGATAGGGCAATTTCAAATATCAGTATATACAAATATGTACACCAACTACACAAGTCCGGATATTAATCAAATCATTGTCTGTGTATCAGTGTCCCAAAATGCATGGGCAAAGCCCACGCAAGATACCTGACTCAAAACGGAGAGAACACTGCAGGGGCATCAGATGGAAAATAAACAGGCACCTCAGGGGGAGGGGGGCACCTCAGCCGGATGAACGGACGACGCCACTGCTCCACGAGAGGGCTCATTGCCCACTGATTGTTCCTGAGGAGTGCAAAGCCACAGTCTCTCAAGTCTCTCCAGTGGGTGGTTTGCCCACTGCTGTATCCTGGGGAGTGCAAAGCCACAGTCTCTTACGTCTCTCCAGTGGGTGGTTTGCCCACTGCTGTATCCTGGGGAGTGCAAAGCCACAGTCTCTCAAGTCTCTACAGTGGGTGGTTTGCCCACTGCTGTATCCTGGGGAGTACAAAGCCACAGTCTCTCAAGTGGATAACAGTCTCCACTGGTTCTGGAGGGGGCTTTGTGCCCAGAGTGTTTCATCCTGCCAAGCACTGAGAAAGTGGATATGAATCTCCACTGGTTCTGGAGGGGGCTTGGTGCCCAGAGTGCTTCATCCTGCCAAGGACTGAGGTAGTGGATGTGAATCTCCAATGGTTCTGGACGGGGCTTTGAGCCCAGAGTGCTTCATCCTGCCAAGGACTAAGGAGGGGATGTGAATCTCCACTGGTTCTGGAGGGGGCTTGGTGCCCAGAGTGCTTCATCCTGCCAAGGACTGAGGTAGTGGATGTGAATCTCCACTAGTTCAGGAGGGGGCTTGGTGCCCAGAGTGCTTCACATGCAGTGTGGCAGGTCCCATTCCCTCACCTGGGTGTGTGTGCCACAAGATTGCCTGGGAACAGGTAGCAAGACACGCCATGGAGGCAGAGACACACTCCACCCTGCTGCAACTTCACCTGCCACCTGCAGGTACAAACAGTGCTGGGAGTCATGCCTCATGGATGCTGGGCAGGGTCCAGGACATCTCCTGCAGCCTCGGGCGGCTGCCCACTGGGGATAATTGCCATGTCATCTGTGGTGGCACTGTCTGAGCACGTCGCGGGGCTGGTGGCGGTGGTTGCGGTGGTGTCTGTGGCGGAGGTGCTGGCAGTGGTGCATGTGTCTGTACTTGTTGAGGGACACAGCAGGATGTCTCCTGCAGCCTCGGATGGCTGCCCCTGGGGATAATGCTGGTGACTGTTGCTGAGGCAGCAGACGTGCAGGTGGCAGTGCTGGTGGTGGTGCTGGTGGCGGTGTCCACCGCCGTACAGGTTGGTTTTGTGGTTGACAGAAGGGGTGACTCTGGTCCCTCAGCCGGAGCCTCTGTGCCTTGTCCTGACCTGCTCTTCGGCTTGTGTCACTTTCCCACCTTTGATGTCGCTGCTGGTGTGTTCCCACTGTCCCCTTTTTGTTTGGAGGAGCCCTTGCTTGCTGTTAGGTGCAACTTCTCACTCCGGCATGTGGGCACCTTCTTCACCTTGGCAGGTGGCAGAATGGCCTGCTTCTTGGCCTCGCTAGGTGGCAAATAGGCAGCCCTGATGGGTGCCGCCCGAGATGAGACCGGAGTTGCTGGGACCACTGTGCGTGCGGATTTGGTGGCTGAGGTGCTGGCTTGGGACATGGAAAGCCTGGCCCTAGGGGAAGGATGGGGGGAGGTGTAGGGAAGAGGTCAATGTTAGCCAGGAAAAGTTTCTTAGACACACTGGGAAGGGAAGATGGAGGGGGTTTTGGAGTGGAGGAAGAGGTAGTGGTTGTAGGAGGAGTACGTTTGGGGGAAGGTGCATGGGCCGGAGGCTGTTGTGAGGTGGATGGCTGTTGGGTAGGTGTGTGCCTGCATTTGTGTACTTTGGGAGGAGGGCTCACAGACACACTGGGAGAGGACACAGGGGATGTGTGAATGGTAGTGGAGGTGGTGAGTGCACATGAGCGGTGTGTGGTGATGGGCATGCTGGTGAAGGAGGTAGTGGCTGAGGATGTAGTGCATGCAGGTGTGAGTGGAGACGAGACAGGGAGGGAGGAGGAGGATGTGGCGGAGGGGGACACAGTGGAGGCAGTGGATGATACTGTGCCTGCATGGGGATGGTGTTTGTGTGAGTGCCTGTGGGATGTGTGGATCTTATATTTGCCATGTCCACTGTTGTGTGTTGATGAGTGTGCATGCTGGTCTGATGGTGTGCTTGGGATAGGCTGAGATACAGGGGATTGGGTCTGGGTGGAGGAAGTTGGAGGGGGGAGGCTGGGCACAGGAACAATGGCTGCCATCAGTGCTGATGCCAGAGCCTTAAATGCTCTCTGTTGGGCCGCCTGGCCAGAATGAATGCCCTCCAGGTATGCATTTGTTTGCTGCAAATGCCTCTTAACACCCAGGATGGCATTCCAAATGGTAGATTGCCCAACAGTGAGGGATCTCAGGAGGTTAATAGCCTCCTTACTGAGGGCAGCTGGGCTGACTGGGGCAGGGGCTGAAGTGCCCGGGGCGAAGGAGATGCCCGACCTCCTGGGTGATCGGGCACAGGAAACACGCTGAGTGGCTGCTGGGAGGGTGGTGCTGGTAGGGGGGTGGCGGCTGTACCTGTTGATGCGGTGGGCACAGAGGTGCCCGCCCTTGCATGGGAGCTCCCATCAGAGGAGGAGTTGCTGTTGCTGGTGTATGCTTCTGTCCCCATCGTGGAGCTCCCCTCACCCTCCATCCTACTTGTGCCTTCAGACTCCGTTACTTCACCCACCAGGGCCATGTGGGATGCAGCTCCCTCCTGCTCCGGTGCCACTGCTCCTCTGCTAGATGATACTAATCCACGGAAGGATAGGGTGACAAAACAAAAAGGGGGGTAAGACAGAAGAGACACATGGTCAGTGCATACAACACCACTACCGTTGGCGGACACAACACACAGGGAGCAGCCCTATGCACTAAGCCATGCACTAATAGTGCAGGGGAAAAGCACATGCCCAAGGGGGACTCTCTCTAGACCCATTTCATACACAGCTGGAACTCATGGGAGCCTGACTAGGTGTACAGGGCAAATACCACCTTTGGGGTTGGAGTGGGAATGAGGCTGCAAATCAATGGATCTACCTTTGCGCGTCTGCCCTGGCCTAGGGGAACCCACAGCCCACCACTCCCACCCAGACACCTTGTCAAGCGCGCAGAGTCAGCTGAATTAGAGTGTACTCACCCCCTTGTGGCTGCTGTGATACCCTCAAGCGCCCATCCAACTTTGGATATGCCACCTCCAGGATCCAGTACATCAGGGGGGTCATGGTGCGACGGGCACCCCTTCCACGTTGGGAGGCAATCCCCGGCTGGGCCTCCACCATCTTCTTGCTCCAGCGGTACAGGTCCTCCCATTGTTTCTGGCAGCGGGTGCTCCGTCTATGGTAGACCCCCAGGGTCCGCACTCCCTTGGCAATGGCACGCCAAACACCCTTCTTCTGGTGGGCGCTGACCTAGAGGAAAACTGAAGTTATAATGAATGTTACTCTCCTGTACAGTTCTTCTCACACATTGCCTGAAAACCTCCCACCCTGGCCCAGACATACATACACACACACTATCCTCACATGCTGGCCTGTCCTCCCCCCTCTTCCATCCACAACACTCCATACAGTCATGTGCCATCCACCATGCTCACAGTGTACTCACCTGTTTGTCTGGAGGACCGTACAGTTGTGTGTACTGGGGGAGGACCCCATCCACTAGTTTCTCCAACTCCTTCGAAGTGAAGGCAGGGGCCCTTTCCCCAGACACTGTAGCCATTGTAGCTTCCAGACACAGGTCTGCAGTGTTTGTCCTCTCCTGTTGAAGGTCAGGTATCAAGTGAGGGAACAGATAGAAAATGGCGGTCACGTCCACGGCGGTGCGTACCATCACCGCCGGCGTACATCGTCATTGGCTCCTGGAACCCCTAGGGCCCAATGTTAACCAATGCTGAATTGCGCCGTGGTCTTCGACCGCCTACCGCGATGTTGTACAACACCAGCGCAGTTTACTCATTTCCCCTTGTCCCACCTTACAGGTCAGGCAGCTGCCATTTCAGGGGGCCACATGGCAGGCCAAATAACTGTGTCACACCTATTTAGGCCAGGAGTACGGACAGACAAAGGCACATAGAGAAAATTTAACATTTTTGCAAAACAGCATTGTGATACCTAAGTGTTGTATGGCTCTCTGCTCACCGTTCTCCTCCATATGGCACTTCCGCTGGGGCAGGTGATGACATGGCAGCATCCTCCGGTGTACAGACCGCTGGTGGACCTGTCGACAATGGAAAACAGACACATCTTTATCACTGACAGACTTGATCGTGCATCAATCCAGGAACTGTGTGTTCAGTTGGAGCCTGACATTATGTCAGCTATCCGCCATCCCACAGGAATACCCCCTTTAGTGCAGGTCCTGTCTGTACTCCATTTCCTGGCAAGTGAGTTATTTTCAAACAACACTAGCCATGGCATCAGGGATGTCTCAGTCAATGTTCTCTAACGTGTTTTCCAAAGTGTTGTCTGCCCTGCTGAAACAATTGTGCAGCTACTTCGTTTTCCCTCAAGTGGAGGATTTGCCCACAGTGAAAGGTGACTTCTATGCCCTGGGACATATCCCCAACATCATTGGTGCCATTGATGGTACATATGTAGCATTTGTCCCCCCCCCGCAGGAATGAACAGGTGTACAGAAACCGGAAGAGCTACCATTCAATGAATGTGCAGATTGTGTGTTTGGCAGACCAGTACATCTCCCATGTGAATGCCAATTATCCTGGCTCAGTGCATGACGCTTACATTTTGAGGAATAGCAGCATCCCTTATGTGATGGGGCAACTACAGAGGCACAGTGTGTGGTTAATAGGTGAGCCTAAAGTCCCCACACAGTTTCATTTGCTGTCTGGGTATGGGAGATTCCCTAATGTCTGGAGGATGTCTAACAGTTTTCCCTCAATATTTGCAGGTGACTCTGGTTACCCCAACCTGTCATGGCTACTGACCCCAGTGGGGAATCCCAGGACAAGGGCAGAGGAACGCCACAACGAGGCACATGGGCGAACTAGGAGGATAATCAAGCACACCTTCGGCCTCCTGAAGGCCAGATTCCGGTGCCTCCATCAGACAGGTGCTCCCTATACTACTCACAGAAGAAGGTGTGCCAGATCATCGTGGCCTGCTGTATGTTGCACAACCTGGCTTTGCAACGGCAGGTGCCTTTTCTGAAGAAGGATGGGCCTGATGCTGGTCTTGTGGCAGCGGTTGAGCCTGTTGACAGTGAAGATGAGGAGGCAGAAAAAGAAGATGCAGAAAACCGAAACAACATCATCATGCAATACTTCCAGTGAGACACAGGTAAGAAGATGGAACTGCTTCCCACATCTCATACTATTGTAGGACCTAGCTTAAGTTTGCCTTTTTCACTCTGTGTATGGACCCTGACTTGTCACTTTGGCTTTCCATTTCACAGATCTGGGTCCCAATTTGTGCCCTCTGCTATGTTTACTCCTGGCCTACAGCTGTGTAATATTGGTATGTGAACAAGTACATTGACACTGCTATGTTCCAGAGATTTAGCAATTACACATTTGTGAAAGCACAGACTGACTCCAGATTTGTTGGTGATTCAAGGGTGTTTATTTCTGTGTAAATAGGTGGCGGGGGTGTGAAATGGGCTGGGGTGATGGTGGAGGAATGTCCATGGCAGGGTCCAGTCTCTTGGTCTCACAGGTGCATTGTCCAGTGGGGCATAGGAAGGGGAGCAATGGCAGTTTAAGGTGGACAGGGTGACAAAGTGGGACAGAAGGGTGATATTCAGGAGGGTCTTATTTCCTGGCGGGGTCTTGGCAATGTTCTCTGTCTTGTTCCTGGATCTCAGGGACCGTTAGTGGGGTGGTTCTCCTTCTGCAGGGGGTGGGGTGCTGGTATCCTGTTGGTCCTGTGGCAGTGGCTCCCGTCCACTGGCGCCGGCGGAGGTGGAGGGCTGTTCATCGTCCATGCTAGTGTCAGGGGCCCGTTGGTGTGCCACTGTGTCCCTCCTGGTGTTGACAAGGTCTGCCAGCACCCCTGCAATGGTGACCAGGGTGTTGTTAATGGACTTCAAGTCCTCCCTGATCCCCAGGTAGTGTTCCTCCTGCAGCCGCTGGGTCTCCTGAAACTTGGCCAGTACCGTGCCCATGGTCTCCTGGGAATGGTGGTAAGCTCCCATGATGATTGAGAGTGCCTCGTGGAGTGTTGGTTTCTTGGGCCTGCCCTCCCCCTGTCGCACAGCAGTCCTCTCAGCTTCCCTGTTATCCTGTGCCTCTATCCCCTAAACTGTGTGCCCACTGCCACTGACCTCAGGTCCCTGATTTTCTGGGGTTGGTGGGTTTGCCTGGGTTCCCGTTCGTGGTGGACACACTGTTGATTGACGTGTCCTGGGGACTGAGGGATGGGCCCGCTGGGTGGGTGCTGTGGTGGTGTCTCCTCAGGGGGAGGTTCAGTGGTGGTTTGGGACTGTGTCATGGGAACCGACTGTCCCGATGTCCCTGATGGGCTGGGCTGGTCATCTCGATCCAGGCGTGCAGAGCTGCTGTCATCACTGTGGGCCTCTTCTGTGGGGGGAGTGGATATGTCTGGCACCTCCTGTCTGGTGACATTGGGTATGGGTCCTGCAATGGTGACCAGGGTGTTGTTAATGGACTTCAAGTCCTCCCTGATCCCCAGGTAGTGTTCCTCCTGCAGCCGCTGGGTCTCCTGAAACTTGGCCAGTACCGTGCCCATGGTCTCCTGGGAATGGTGGTAAGCTCCCATGATGATTGAGAGTGCCTCGTGGAGTGTTGGTTTCTTGGGCCTGCCCTCCCCCTGTCGCACAGCAGTCCTCTCAGCTTCCCTGTTATCCTGTGCCTCTATCCCCTAAACTGTGTGCCCACTGCCACTGACCTCAGGTCCCTGATTTTCTGGGGTTGGTGGGTTTGCCTGGGTTCCCGTTCGTGGTGGACACACTGTTGATTGACGTGTCCTGGGGACTGAGGGATGGGCCCGCTGGGTGGGTGCTGTGGTGGTGTCTCCTCAGGGGGAGGTTCAGTGGTGGTTTGGGACTGTGTCATGGGAACCGACTGTCCCGATGTCCCTGATGGGCTGGGCTGGTCATCTCGATCCAGGCGTGCAGAGCTGCTGTCATCACTGTGGGCCTCTTCTGTGGGGGGAGTGGATATGTCTGGCACCTCCTGTCTGGTGACATTGGGTATGGGTCCTGTTGGGGTGTAATGCATAGTTTTAGTATCTGTGTGTGCCATCTTGTGCATTGGGTGAGGTACCCTCTACTCCTGTGCTTGCATCATTGTGTTAGCCCATTTGTGATAGTTGGTTTGGGGTCTGTGTGGGTATATGTACTGGACATGCTTTGGTGACGGTGGTTCATGCATAGGTGTTGAATGCAGGGCCTTGGTATTGAGATGTGTGGGTTGTGATAGTGGGACATATGTGAGATGATGGAGTGATTGGAGTGAGGGTAAGTGTGGGGGTATGTGATGGCATGCAGGTGGTGTGTGGGGGATATGGTAATAAAGATATGACTTACTAGAGTCCAGTCATCCTGCTACTCCTGCGAGGCCCTCAGGATGCAGTATTGCCAAGACTTGCTCCTCCCATGTTGTTAGTTGTGGGGGAGGAGGTGGGGGTCCACCGCCAGTCCTCTGTACAGCAATCTGGTGTCTGGATACCACTGAACGCACCTTCCTCCATAAGTCGTTCCACCTCTTCCTGATGTCATCCCGTGTTCTTGGATACTGTCCCACTGCGTTGACCCTGTCGACGATTCTCCGCCATAGCTCCATCATCCTCGCAATGGAGGTGTGCTGCACCTGTGATCCAAATAGCTGTGGCTCTACCCAGATGATTTCCTCCATCATGACCGTGAGCTCCTCCTCAGAATACCTGGGGTGTCTTTGAGGTGCCATGATGTGGTGTGGGTGATGTGTGAGGTGCTGTCTGTTGTGATGTGTGGGGGGATGTGTTGGTGTGTGTTGTTTGAGGTGCATGGATGTTGTATAAGTGATGGTAATCTCTCTCTCTGGCCTTCTTCAAAATTTCACGTTGTAAGGGTTTGTGGGTAATGTCGGTGTGTGTTTTATAGTGTTGTGGGTGTGTGGATGTTGTGTGTGTATGTGTATCAGGTGTGTGTATTTTGAATTGTCCAATGTAGTTGTGTTTTGTAAGTGTGTGTGTATTTTGAGCGCGGTGGTGTGTACCGCCAATGGTTTACCGCGGTTGAAAGACTGCGCGTTGATTCGTGGGTCGTGATAGTGTGGGTGCATTCTTGTTGGCATGACGGTGTGGGTTTTGGTATCGTCAGTTTATCACTGACCTTTGGTGTGGCGGACATGTGTGGGTGTCTGTATTGTGGCGGATTCCGAGCTGTTGGTCGTAATACCTGTAGTGGAATTCTGCCACCTCAACGGTATGTTGGCAGTCTTCAGCACGGCGAAAAGCGGGATTTACCGCCAGGGTTGTAATGAGGGCCTTTGTCTTCCCTCCCATGGGTAAAATTAAATAATTGATGTTTACAGTCCTTTGTTCTTATCACAGACAGTGAATATAGTGATTTATCTCTGTAAAAAAGGAGCGTAGAAATATGTTCAAACAATGATAGCCCAAGAGTACACTCTCTGTCATAAGAGAAAGCTAGGAATTTATTTTTAAAATGAAGTCCATTTCATTGATCATTGCCACAACAACTAGGGTGTGAGTAGTTCTGATGATGATGCTCAGAAACTAGTCTCACCAAAGAAATGTAATTGTGTTGTAGATCCTGCCCAGAATTGTAAAACAGAGTTCACAACCAGTGTTTTTTGGCTAAGTGATTAAGCCAGGAGTAAATGTCAAGCGTCCTAGTACCATGAGTAAAATGTTCCCACTGTAACTCAGCTATCATTGGAAGTTGGGTATTTGTGTCTGCCCAATTAGTGAATTGCACACTTATCAATAAGGATTTTTATAGGATCTCATATAATAACTGGTTCTATTTTTAAAGCACCCCTAACGTTTACAGCTAACAGAACAAAGGAATAGGGAGATTGTGAGGCATAAGATTATATTTCATTCCAATTCAATAATCAAGTTACTTCCTTTGTGCACTTGATTCGTTTGTGAACACCCATGGTTTAGGGGCCAGGAAGCAGCTGGAGACAGAAGATTCTAAAGCAACAGCCACAAAAGTGTTCAATATCTGACTAGCAGTGGTATGCCAAAAACGTAACTCTCCACAGGCGTGCAAGGCAAATGATACAGATCCTGCTTTCATGCACTATAAAGGCCCATAAGTGTTGCATTTCAGGGTTCAGACCTGACCACACCCTGTAGACGTCCTTAATGTCAATGCATGCAACTTACCAATCATAGCAAGGAAAATGGACAGATGGTGCCCTAAGAATCTCTGCTGAGCTTACAAAGAGGAAGTGTATGTTTGGAGTGTAACAGTAAAGTAATGTCATAAGGAAGGTGGGGTCCCTTCACCGAAACAGAATCGTTTTAAAAGGCATTATTTGAAGCCAATTTATTGCAAAGCATATGTGAAATTAATATAGCAAATAATACAATGAATGTAGTGATTACAAGTGAACAGTAAGTAAATAACATAATCACTTACAACACACTGAATTTCCTTCTTAATAAGTCCCAGCTAACGGTGATTAGCATTGAAAAGACTGCCATCATGAGGGATGCACATAATTCGATGCATACCTGTAACCTACTTGTAAGAATAATTTCTATTTTGGAGAAGCCAGGACGTTTCCATTCAGTAGCCTTGTCAGAAAGACAACAAGTTAAAAGGTAAAATGTTCCACTTGCACTCAGAGAGTTAAAAAATTGGGTAATTTTACTGAATTTCATCAAATGCAGCACAGTAAGGGAAGTTGTTGCACTGCAATGCGCAAAAGGGAGAGAGCAGAGCTGAGCTATATATACAAAGATGTTGAACAGTTCTGCTCTCCCCTGGCATTGATGCACTTCTAGATGCCTTGTGCCAATGCAGGCACCCTTGTGTCATGTCAGAAAAGTGCTAGCATTTTGGTCAGAATAGTTATTGTGATGGAAGGGATACCTTACAGTACCAAAACTATCCCTTTGGAGGCTATTTCCTCCATGCATGTGGGCTCCAGAATTCAGCAGGAGAAATAAAGATATTTGACCTCATAACGCCAACCTTGGGTTTACAAGTCTTCGTAAATATGGGTTTGCATTAAAATAAGTTGATGGATGCATGGGAATGCCCATACTCCACCCATGTAACACCTATCTAACGCAAGACAACGCAAGTCAGCACGTATATGCAAAGGAGCACTATCTGCTGCCTTGCGTACTTTTTTTTTATGAAGCCACGCAGAGCCATGTAAATCAGGCTGTGTGTAGCTTTGTAAACCCAGATTATGGGTCAGGATTGTGCTACAAAAAGTGACCCAACCCAGTCTTAGTAAATTTGGGCCGTTGTTTTTACAGCAGCTCGCAAAACCATTGTGAGAAAAACATTCTCATCAGTTGCTGAAGTTGTGGGAGAGAAAATGCATGGGACCTATGTCGCCATTTTACCCATACATTCTCTATAGTAATACAAAAACCCTGTGCAACATATGAGTAATTAAATATAAAAAATAAAAGCACACGATCAGCAATTACAATGAATATCAAACAACATATGAGGCCCCTAGACCTTAAAAGAATGATGAGAAAGCACACAAAATAATGGGCACCACTACAATCAATACCAAACTCATGGGATAAGAGCAAAGGTTAACCCCACAGCCACAATCAAGTCCTAAGAAAAATACAGCTGAGAGCTGAAGACTACCTGACACTTCGCCATACCTAGACTAGGCACACATTAGTACAGACCTCTTAAAACAATACAAATGTGAAAATTATCAATAAATAAATCCTGATGAGTTTTACACGTTATTGAGGTTTTAGCAACAACCTTTCCTAAAAGTCAACATAGAAATGCAAGAAAAATAAAGGAAAGGAAGCCTAATGTGTAATGGACACCAGCATGCTCTGCCGGAAAGAGATGTCCTAAAGCCTTAACAAAAACGTGTAAAATAAGGAGGAACAATTCCTATATGTTGACAATTATTTGCTTTAACTTTGCTTCTACTCGGAGTCCAGCAGTAAAAGGTAAAGGTGCAGTGCTCTGTCTGATCCTATATGTTTCATTGAGGAGTTGCTATCCATCATGTCCACAAGTCTCAAATGCTTTCCTTGATACTCTCAGCTGAACGTTAAATATGTGCTCCTCTCCTCTGAACATGGACCATCTCCCAAGCACCAGAAGAAGACAGATCCTGCAACAGAAAGGGCTGGTTCAGGAGATTTAGTCCGGAGCAGAAAGCATCAAAGCTGGAGCAGGCTCTCAAGAAGACTGCGCTGCTGGAAATTGCGATTGACAGGCCATAATAAGTGGTAGGGCGGGGTTTCTACTGCACCATGTGTTGCCACATGAGAATTTTCATTTCAGTACGATCCTCCGTGGAGCAAAGACACTGTCAGTCTCATAACATGCCGTGCTCCCATAAAGACCCACACTTTTCGTACCTCCCTACAAATTCAGGTCATCAGTTTAACCATTTGCAGAGCAAATCTATAGGGCAGACACATGTAAATATGCATAACAGCACAACATGAGGTTTTTCGTGTCTAGCAGGTTACTAATCTACAGGCCTGTTTGAGTGAATGCAGAATGTGACAGTTCCACTACCACCAAATGTATATTGAATAGATAAGTGTCTGAGACTTCAGCTATATCATCAATGAATTCAATGGTGATGGTGTATGTAGTTTCACCACTGATTAGAATTTTTTTTATGTCAACTCTCTTTATATTTATAATAAAGGATGCTGCACGTACCTATGCCAGCAATACGTATATTCATAGCAATGAATTCTTCAGGAGGTAGTAACACTACTTCCACATACAGATGATCCCCCAATTGTTACCTGCAGAAACAAGGTTGTATTTCCAATGTTTGCAAACAGATATGTACAGAAAGTACTTTTTTCTGATTCAAGTGATGTCATTGATACGGTCAATGGAGAGATGTGAGCTATGATATCAGCACTGATGTCATTTGTAATGCCATCCCTGACCTCATGTGCCAGATCATCAGCAGTTCGGTATGGGGAGTGTTAGTTTCCTCAATATACATGGCAGATGTGCCTTGTCTTTGGGTTTTTCATTGTCATCGCTATGCTCATTTCATTGGAGTTTTTAAGGAAACGTTACTTTTTTGTATTGCTGGATCTAAATCTCATAGAGAAAACTACCATCACCCAACCCCCCAACAAAGCGTATGTAATAGATTTATTTGATGATTTGTTATACTACATTTAAACGAAGGCCGAGAATTTGCTTGTAATCCTACCCTCAGACCATGCCAGGCATCGCCACTAACTATGGCAGTGAGCTCTTAGAGCATTAAGAGGCTTTGCCAACAACCTGCACTTCATCCATATGACACCAGATCCTTAAAGCCATGGAATTCAGTTATGACTAGCAAAAACATGGTAGAACAATCATCTTTTAGCCATACATTTCACCCAGTAACTATACCCTAAGCAGCAATTTAGCTGAATTTTCTGCATCAACATCAAAAAGTACAATTATACAGTAGCAATGTGATAAAGTTAGGCCCATTCTAGGACTCCAGAATATGCAAACTGTCAACATTTGAATGAAGTAAAGAGTTAAAAAAGACGTGCATATTCTTGAATCATTATTTATTAAAGCCATCAGACCTTCATTGGTCCTGTGAACCACTGATGATCCTGTTTCTTTTAATAAGACGTCATTTGCATTCTCTTAATATAATATTTCCATTCTAGACAATGGAATTTTGAAAGGTCATGCCACCGGTTCTAGAGGATATTTTTTTGCATACCAAAACGTTATGTAGTGCTCCAAATCAGTTCTAGAAACACCATTAATACTATTCATTAAACTCATAAACCGTTGACTAAAAGCTTGAGGAATCCTAGAATCTTTTTTAGTCCCCAAATCATGTTGGTTAAATGTAGTTTGATTTACACTCAGAAGGATTGAGGGTGGGGTTCTGCTGCTTTGCTGCAGCAACACGACCAGACATGGGCCTACAGTGCACACATGAAACACCATACTAACAACGTCTTTGATGCTGGTCCCCTTTCCCTAGCCAATGTTAGGCACACACACTACAGGTGGGGGTTGAGGGCAATAGTTGAAAGGTCTTCAGCTGGTGCAACCTGGCTTGTCTTAGGGAATTATTCTATTATTTTATTGCAATGGGATGTTTGAACACAGGCACTTCATTGCAATGCACATTCTATAATAAATACAGTGCCGCAGATTTACCAAGGCTTAGCTCTAGTGCTAACCAACGCAAAGCAAAACAAAGTGATTCAAAATGATGCAGTTAGTTTTTCATAAATATTTACTATCCAGGGCAAAAATACTTTAGGCTGTTAAGGCCCCATTTACTAAGGGCAAAACCTTCTGAGCTGTTTTGCTTTGCAGCGTGTCAAGGGGAACTTCCTGGGGTATCACTGGAGTAGATGAGGGCAAATATTCATCAGTCGACAAATATTCTAGTCTACTATGATAGCCAGACTGGATGTTCCATTAAAAACTAGTGCCTCATTGAATAAACATTAACAAGGGGTATTGTGTTTATTTCTCAAAGGTATGCATTGCATCTGTGCTGCAGTGCATAACACATATCCAATGTGCGCAATTCTACTAAGTCTATCAAGGCATAGATTTTGTACTAGAACGGTATGCTTCCATTACAAATGCTATGCTAAACAGCACACACTCACCTCTGCACCATGGTGTCAGAATGTGAGTCATGCAATGCAGCCTGTTTGTATGGAGAAGATGACACCAGCAATAGGTCAATCTTAGTAGAAGAGTGTCTGCTCTCTGTTTTCCTCCTTGTGCAGTACACCAACACAAATTTAGTTGCTGCACTGCACTGCATGAAAAATAGCAAAATTGGACCAGAGTATGGTGTGGGAAATAATAAGTGGATAAATATCAACACACCCAGGATTTTACAACGTACCTCTACTGTTAAGCGCAATTATGTGATTTAGTAGGTTACGGCAATTCCCAAAGATAGGCAAAGCTCTTTCCTGAGATTCAAAAAAAGGCTTGTGAATTTGAGACACATGAAATGCCGACCATCAAATATGATGCATAGGTGGTGCATGAAATCAAAGTATATCATATAACAATCAACCTGTTAACATACAACATACATACAACTAAAGGGTTTATGGTTGAAAAAAATGAAAAATGATAACTTGGGCCTCATACACATGCATTAGAAATTCTGATTTCCTAATTGAGATTCCATGCAAATCTCAATTAGGAAATCACAATTCCAAATGTACGAAACTCCATTGAGTTTCTTTGCTATTCCCAGTAGGTCACAAATAGACCTACCTCATGTATATTAATGACGTAGGTCACAATTTGTGACCCATTGGGAACTGCAAAAGTCACAGGGATGGTGGCCTGCTGGGGTCAGCAGACCACCATGTCTGTGACTGCTTTTAAATAAAGCAATTTTTTTTTTTTTTTAAACACAGCCCATTTAAGTTTCATTTTCCATGGGACCTGCTTTTAAAAAATATCTTCGCAACCATTCACAAAGCAGAATGGGTCATTGGTGGTAAATTGTGAATGATTTATGACCACATTTTGGTCACAAAATATTCGTACCTCCCTTTCAGATTTGGTATTAGGAAGGGACACGTCCCATCCTAATACCGAATCACAAACCTATACTGCGATTCAGTAACCTGTTACTGAATCAAAATTTGGGCTTTGTGCATCCCAAATTGCTTTTTTTCTGTGAATTGACCCATTTGCAACTGGTAAAAAGCTTTGTGCATGTGGCCCAAAAATAATAGTGTGAACACAGTTGATCTAATAGCACATAATTGAATAAAAAATGCAAATAGGACAAACTGAAATCTGTTATGCATTCATAAAATAACCGGCTCAAGTAGGGAAATGTCCTGCCCTCTCCCCTAATAACATAACTGATGCAGTGACCCCACCCACCAGATTCTGGCTCAACCCGGGTACCACAGTACTGCTAAAAAACAAATAAACATCGTTTTCCCCCCACAAGTCCCCCTATAGAATTTTGTATTTTGTTTTTGTTCCTGACAGGGTACTGGGTCTCCAAGTCTTGAAATGGCTCCCAAACAGCTTTGTTTGCAGCCACTCAGATTTAACCTTTTGATATGCTGTCCCCCAGGTACTCCAGCAGCCTGATATATCTATAAATTCTGAACCTTATTTTCTAAAAAACTATTGAAAGGATTTACATAAAATCACCAAAAGCATCTTTTCTTTGTAAAGCTCTAGACTT
This sequence comes from Pleurodeles waltl, assembly GCF_031143425.1. Classification (NCBI taxonomy): domain Eukaryota; kingdom Metazoa; phylum Chordata; class Amphibia; order Caudata; family Salamandridae; genus Pleurodeles; species Pleurodeles waltl. The sequence goes on along the minus strand of NC_090450.1, from coordinate 757,567,941 downwards.
CTGACAAATTTGGTGTAATTCTATTTAGCTGTAATTCTTTTGGTGAAATTTTGTTTAGCCCTTTTGGTTGGCTGGGACAAATGCATTTTTGCCCCTCCCCCTTTTTCTCAGCCTTTGCTTTAAGAATCACTTTGAAATGTTCCAGGAAGGACCTGAGATGGATGAATATGAAACTTCTTTGATAGTATATATCTATGCTCAACACAAAGAGAGAAGTGAAAGGAACATAACCCTCCACACGTCCTCCCGAAAGTTAATTACTACATGCCAACGGTGTGGAGGGGAAACTAAGTTATGGTGGGTGCCTTTACTTGAGGCTCAATCCTAGAAAAACTGAACTAATGGTTCTACAAAAGGGTGTGCTCAATTCAAGCTCAACCCCAGAGGAGAAACACCAATGGCCCCCAAGTATTCATTTATAGATGAAAATAGCAGGGAATCCTCCTTTATGTAAGAGGTGGTCTCACACACTTAATAGTGCCATGCTTCATCATGGACCATCTCGCCCTACACTGGTAGGACAATGCCATAAGTGCAGACTCAAGCTACTGGTTCAGACCTACCAGATGCCACCACAAATCTACCACAATTCCAGGAACACACCCAAACCTCAACTTCTTGTTGGATACAATAAGGGCTTCATTACAAGTTTGGCGTTCCGTGGACCTCTATGGTAATGGTGGCGGTCTAACTGTCACAACTTTGGAAGTCTGATCACCGGAGTACGAGTTTGGGGGTCACACCGCAAGAAGACAGCCAGCCAAACACTGCACCGCCATAGTCATAGTGACCGCGGCGACCAATCTTGGAGATCCTGGAATTGGGACATTCCAACATGCAGGACCCACTGCCATGGAACACTTGGCACTCAGGCTGGTAAGGGGCCCAAAATGGGGTGACCGAGGGGGTACATCACCATGCAGGGTGAGGGAAGAGCCATTGCGAAGCCCCCGAAAAATATGGGGATTGAGGGCACACTGTGTCCCGTGCATGACATGGTGCATGCACTAAAATGTCATCTCTTGCCCAGTTTTTGGATGCTGTCAAAAAACATAATTGTTTATTTATTTTCAACTCACCATTCCATTTTCCATTCCTCTTTAAACATAAGTAGATATCTGAAAAGCAAATATAGAATACTTTTAATTTTACATTACACACTATTAGATTACATACTATAAGCAAGTCAGTAGTTAAATAAGTGGTTATGTTGGTGTGTGTGAGTGGTTGAGTGGATATGTGAGTGAGTGTTTCAGTGCATCTGTGGGTGTCTCACTGGAGCATAAGTAGATGTGTGGGTGTGTGGCTGGGTGTGTTAGTGACTGTATAGGTGTCTAAATAGGTATGTAATTTGCTCTATAGATTGGTAACTGGCTGTGTTATTGGGTGTTTGGCTGTGTGGCGGTGTGGGTGTGAGAGTGGATATGTAAGTGCATTTGTTGCTGTCTGACTGGGTGTGTATGTTGCTCTATGCTTTCATAAATATGTATGTGAGTGGCTGAATGGGTGGGTGTCTTGGTGTATACCTTTGTGTATGGACATGTAAGTGCATGTGTAACTAACTGGGTGCTGGGTACATGAATGGCTGTATATGTGTGTGAACGGGTGTGACAGTACCTGCATGTGTGTGTGAATGACTATGTTAGTGAATGTATAAATGAGCAAATGGATGTGTGAATGGTTTTATGGGTGTGTGACTGAGTGCATGAGTTACTGTCTATGTGAGTGGGTGCAAATAACATATTATTAAATTACATACAATAAACAAACACCGACAACTCATTTCAAACATGAGTTATATTTACCTTAGGGCACAAGTTATTGTTACTTGAAATAGCTCAGACGAGCACAGCTAAATTTGTATGGTTTTGAACATTAAAATGTGAACCTAACTATAACACCCCTGTAAGCTTTGTTTTTTTGAGTGAATGTCTATGTTGTTTGTTATTCTATTTTCTAACTATAACATCCCTGTAACCACTATTTCTATGGTGGTTTTAATACAAAATAAATTACTTAACGTTAAACCCACCCCAGCCTTGCCTGGAAGTGGCTGGTTAGTAAAGTGTAGTCCCACAGTGGCTGGCAACACTTTCTGGTTGTGGTGTTGGCAGTCAATCAGATCTCTGTATGAGACAGGGACTATTTGTGACTTATTCGTGCTTCTAGATATACTAATGTGGATTTCCTTTTATATCTCAAAAACTACTGAATGGATTTATACCAAATAACAAAAGACCTGCTCTCTGAACCAAAATCTTCCTTTCTGCTCAATTTGGTGTAATTCCGTTCAGCGGTTCAGGTGTGTCTAAAACTCCATGGGAATTAACATGGAAAACACACTTTTTTTTACCTCCCCCTTTTCTCGGCCCCTGCTTGATCACCCTGAAACTTTCCATGCACAACAAGACCCTTGGGGACACTTTTTTTGAAAATGTTCATGAAGATTTGTCAAAAGGTGCCAAAGATATAGCCAAGCCCCCCCCCAAAAAAACAATTTTTCTATGGAATCTAAGACCCTTATCATGACATTGGCGGTAAAACCTGCTTACTGCTGCGGTGACGGCTGCCAACATACCGCCGTGGTGGAGGATATCCGTTCGCCATATTATGACACGCACACACCAATTTGACAGAATACTGCCCCATACACAAATCCACCAGCCCAAAGGCCAGTGCTAAAGTGTGGTACCAACAACCATACCGTTATGCCAACAAAACAACGTCCACCACATCATGACCTACGAATCACCACGTTGGACATTCAATGCTGGTAAACCATTGGCGGTACACACCAACACGCTCAATATGAACACCCAAATACTAAACTACACAACATTGGCCAATATCATATACACACACCTGACAGTCATTCACACACCACACACACCCACCCACATCACTATAAAACACACACCCACATCACCCACAAACCTTTATGAATAAGATTATTGCCACAAGATTGACATCAAAACCACTGCGACAACTAGAGACACACACCCATACATCCCTCCCACACCCCACTTCGCATACCCAACCACATTACCCAACACCCACACACTTACACACACCACACAACACCCATGTCCCCACAAAGGCACCCCCGTTTCAAAGATGAGGAGTTGCAGGTCATGGTGGAGGAAATAGTCAGGGTAGAGCCTTAGCTGTTTGGAGCACAGGTACAGCAAATATCCATTGCCAGGAGGATGGAACTATGGCAGAAAATTGTGGACAGGGTGAACACCGTCGGACAACATCCACGTACAAGTGAAAACATCAGGAAGAGGTGGAATGACCTATGGGGGAAGGTACATTCTGTGGCCACAAGGCACCAGCTCGCCATAAAGAGGACTGGTGGTGGACCCCCACCTTCTACCCCACAGCTCACAGCATGGGTGGAGCAAGTCTTGGCATTACTGCATCCTGAGGGACTCACTGGAGTTGCTGGAGAACTGGACACTGGTCAACATTTACTACTTATCACCCCATACCATCATGCTATCTCACACCCTCACCCTCACTCCCATCACTCCACTCCATCCCACACAGTGCACCTACACATATGACTAACCTCAATGCCAAGCCCTGCATTCTATACCAATGCATGGGCAGCCCTCCCAACCCTGCAGGTACACCCATCACCAAAGCATGCACAGCATGGTAAACTAACAATCCCACAATGCATCACCATATACAAACAAAGGTGGCAGGGCAACAGCAATGATAGAGGGTAAGCTAGGGGTGTCAAAATGTCACAGACTTGATGCATAATGCATCACTTACATCCCCACAGGTGCCACAGCCAATCTCAGTGGAGAGAAGGTGCCATGACTAACTAGTCCCCCAACAGAAGATGCCCCGAGTGATGACAATAACTCTGGACTTTAGGGTCTGGATAAACTACCTGGCCCATCAGGGACCACTGGTCAGTCGGTCACCCCAGCCCACTCCCAGTTGACCACAGAGCCTCCCCCATCAATATCTAACAGCACAGCACCCACCCAGCATCCTCACACCTCTGTCCCCAGTCACGTCATTCAGCAGTGTGCCCACCTGTACAGGGTTCCCAGTCCACACCTCGCACTCAAGACAATCAGGGACCTGGGTCAGTTGCAAGGGGCACACCATTTATGGGACACAGGCACAGGGCAACAGGGACACTGGCAGGACCGCTGTGCACTAGGGGGAGGACAGGACCAGGGAACTGACTCTCCAGGAGGCTCTCACCAATGTCCTGGGGGCCTACCAACAATCCTAGGACATGATGGGCCAGATCCTTACCAACATGCAGGAGAACAAGCGGCTGCAGGAGGAACACCATGAGGAGATCAGGCAGGACTTGCAGGCTCTCAGCACCACCACGATCTCCATAGCAGGGGTGCTGGCAGACATAGCCAATATCATGAGGGAATGGACAGCACACTAGCAGGCCCCTACCACTAGCCAGTCTATTGACCAGCCTTCCACTTCCACTGCAGCTAGTGGGCAGGAGGCCCCACCACAGGACCCATAGGCCACCAGCACCCCGCCCCTTCAGAAGATGAACCACCCCACAAATGTTCCCTGTGACCCAGTCAGAAGCCAGAGACACTCGCCAAAATGAGGACCACTGCCAGGCAATGAGACTCTCCTGATTGTCCCCCTTGTGTCCCACCCTCTCACCTTGTCCACTTTGAACTGCATTTGCTCCCCTTCCTATGTCTCCTTGGACACTGGAACTGTGCTTCAAACAGACTGGAACAATATCCTGGACTTTCCTCTACCATCTCCCCATTCCATTGCACTTTTCATCCAATTATTTGCACTACAATAAACACCTTTGAACACAATTTGAGTGACACCATTATATGTGTTGAAAATGTGCATTTATGGGAACAGTCACATCTACTGCAAATGATCTGAACACTGTGATAGCATACAAATAATGACCCATAGCTGTCTGCAGTAAACACATCAGGATACAAGCCATAGGTGACAGTAAGTTGAGATGCAAAGGACGTAATGGTCAGTTGCACTGCCTCACCTGTGTGTCATTGGAAGTATTGACGTATAACTGGTGTTCTGTTGTCCACATCCTCATCCTCTGCCTCCTCATCCTCACTGTCGTCAGGGTCCACTGCTGCCACAGGGGCATCTCCAGTCCCCTCCTCCTGCAGGAAAGGCACATTTCATCTGAGGGCCAGGTTGTGCAACATGCAGCATGCCACTACTATCTAGCAGACCTTCTTCGGTGAGTAGCACAGGGATCCACTTGTCAGATGCAGGCATCTGAACCTGGCCTTCAGGAGGCCGAAGGTCCTCTTGATCATTCTCCTGGTTAGCCAATGTGCATCATTATAACGGTTCTCAGCCCCTGTCCTGACATTCCTCAGAGGGGTCAGGAGCCACGATAGGTTTGGGTAGCCAGAGTCACCTGCAAATAGTGAGGGATAAAATTCTGCCTTACACAATCCTATGGGAATAACACTTGAAGGCATACACTGACATACAGAGGGTGGGGACTCTGGTTCACCTATTAGCCACACCCTGTGCCTCTGTAGTTAGGCCATCACATTTGGGATGCTGCCATTTCTCAGAATGAAGGCATCATGCACCGACCCAGGATACTTAGCAGTGACGTGGGAGAAGTACTGGTCCGCAAGGCACACCATTTGTACATTCAGTGAGCGGAAACTCTTGCGATTCCTGAACACCTGGTCATTCTGGCAGGTGGGGACAAACGCTGTCAATCGCCCCATTATTATTGGGTATATGTCCCATTGCATAGGATCTGGATTGTATATGTAATGGTGTCCTCCTGTTTGTATTCCCTATGTAGGTCAGCACCCATCAAAAGAAGGGATTGTGGCATGCCATTGCAAAGGACATGCGAACCCTGGCGGTCTACAGCAGGTGGAGCACCCACTGCAGGAAACGGTAGGAGGACCTGCAAAGCTGGGCAGGGAAGACCACGGAGGCCAAGCTGGGGATGGCTTCCCAATAAAGAAGGGGTGCCCGTCAGAACCGGACCCCCCTGATGGCCCGCATACTGGAGGTGGCCTACCCAGAGCTGGATGGCCGCTTGAGGGCATCGCAGCAGCTACAAGGGGATGAGTACAGTGGGCATTACTACAATAATTAGAAGATGGTATGGGATCCGGGTGGTGGGTGTGAGTTAGTGGGTGCACCTAATTGCCGGGACAGACATTGCAGCATGATCCAGCTCAAGGGTAATGGGTGTATGGCAAATGTAGGTAACCTAGCTTGTTTGCATTCCATGTCAGTCAGGGCTTTGTGGGTCTCAGGAGGTGTGCAGTTGGTGGTGTTTGGCCCTCACCTTGCTGTGGCATCTAGCCAATTCAATGGCAGTGCAATGCATAGTGTTCAATCCTGATACCTGTGTGTGACGGTGCTGTGTATGCCAACTGTGGTGTTGGTACTGTAATTGACCCAGGGCTCCCTTTCTCTCCCTCCCCCCTTTCTCCTTCTGTCATCCTTTCCATGTGTGCATTAGCATCATCTGGTGGAGGAGCATTGGCACCGGCGACAGAGGGAGCTGCATCCCACAGGACCCAGAAGGCAGAGTCCACCGACGCTGAGGGAACCAGTGGGACGGACGGCGAGGGGAGCACCATGGCGGAGACAGGAGGTAACATCACTGACTCAGGTACCTCCTCTGATGGAATCTCCCTGGTGGTGGCGGACACCTCTGTGACCACCCCAGCTGCAGGTACAGCCCTGAGGTCCCGTACCAGCCCTGCCCTCCCAGTAGCCCCTCAGCGAGTTGTCCGTGCCTGCTCACCCAGGAGGCACCTCCTTTGCCCCAGGCATCTCAAGCCCTGCACCAGTGAGCCCTGCTGCCCTAAGTGAGGAGGCTATTGACTCCTGAGATCCATCTCTGTAGGGCAGTCAACCATTGTGAATGCCATCCAGGGACTGGCATCCAAGATGCAGCAATGTAATGCATGCCTGGAGGGCATCCACTGTAGGTTGGCGGCCAAACAGAGATTGATTCAGGCTTTGGCCTCCTCCCTGATGGCAGCCATTGTTCCTGTTCCTACCTCCCCCCCCTCCAACTACCACTTCCCAGTCCCAGCCTCCTCAACCCCATCCCATGCACACATACAGTCGAGTATGCACACAAGACATCATACAAGAGTGGCACATGCAAACACAGGCACCACACTTCAGTCCACAAGCACTCATACAAACAACAGACAGTTGCACACACATCCACATCCACTGCCTCCACCGTCTCCCCCTCCTTCTCCTCCTCCACCTCCCTCACAGTCACATCCACAGTGACACCTGCATGCACTGCTTCAACAGCCACCACCATCATCACCACACCAAGCATCACACACACCTCACTAGCAGACACCTCCACAACATCCATCCTGGTGTCCGCTGTGTCCTCTCCCACCCTGTCTGTCTCCCCTCTTAAAGGACACAAACGCGGGCACTCAGACACCCTACAGCCCTCCACCTCACATCTGCACACTGCCCATGTACCTGCACCCAATTCCAGCAGATGTACTCCACTACCATCCCTCATCTCATCCCACTGTCCCTAAGGCGCTTTTCCTTCGCCAATTTGACCTCTTCCCTCCCCCCGTCCTGTCCGTAAGAGCAGGGTCCCAATGAGCCAGCCCAGCACCTCAGCCAAACAGTCCACGGGGACAGTCAAGGAACCTCCAAGTTGTGGAGGCAAGACAGTGAAGGATTCCACTCCACCAGCCAGTAAAGGGAAGTATCCTACTCCACCAGCCAGGAAAGGGAAGTATCCCACTCCACCAGCTAGGAGGGGTAAGGTTCCCACTCCTCCAGCCAGGAAGGGTAAGGTTCCTGTTAGAAATGGGGACTTTGGTTGGCAGTCAGGTTACCCCCCTACCCAAGCAAGGACCCTCACTCTAGTCAGGGTAAATCACACACAATCCAAATGATCCTGTGCCCACCCTCTGGTAGCTTGGCACTGAGCAGTCAGGCTTAACTTAAAAGGCAATGTGTAAAGTATTTGTGCAATTAATCATACAATAACACAATATAGCACCACAAAAATACACCACACAGTGTTTAGAAAAATATATAATATTTATCTGGATATTTGCAGGTCAAAACGATAAAAGATGTAATAAGAAAATGTAAAGATATCACTGGAAAGGGATATAAAGGCGGTCACACTGACCGCGGCGGGCGGCGGTCGCCGCCCGCCATGTGGTTACCGCCGAATGACCGCCCCGCGGTCAAAGGACCATTCTAACTTTCCCGCTGGGCCGGCGGGCGACCGCCAAAGGGCCGCCCGCCGGCCCAGCGGGAAAGCCCCTGCAATAAGGAAGCCGGCTCCGAATGGAGCAGGCGGAGTTGCTGGGGTGCGACGGGTGCAGTGGCACCCGTCGCGATTTTCACTGTCTGCAAAGCAGACAGTGAAAATCTGTATGGGGCCCTGTTAGGGGGCCCCACGACACCCGTTCTCGCCATCCTGGTTCTGGTGGTGAAAATCGCCAGAAACAGGCTGGCGGGAAGGGGGTCGGAATCCCCAGGGCGGCGCTGCAAGCAGCGCCGCCATGGAGGATTTCCTGGGCCAGGGGAAAACCGGCAGGAAACCGCTGGTTCCCCTTTTCTGACCGCGGCGGTGGAAGCACCGCCAGCCTGTTGGCGGTGCTTCCGCTGCCCTACGCCCTGGCGGTCAGAGACCGCCAGGGTTGGAATGAGGGCCAAAGTGTCTTAAGTCTTTTAAAAGCAAACAAAGTCTCTTTCAAGCACAAAGTATCTGGTTTGAGTGAAAAAATATCTGCACCGGGCCGCAGAGGAGGAGAAGTGTGGAAACAAAGGGGTGTGCGTCGATTTCTCAGGCTGCACATGGTCGATGCGTTGTTTAGTTTCCACGCAGGGACGACTGGGCGTCGATTTCCGGCACTCAGGCATGGATCCTCTTCAGATGCCCTAGGGTCTGTGCGTGGAATCCTGGGCTTGTTGACCAGCTGTGCGTCGTTCCGGTGGGCGATGCAGGGAAATTTCTCCCTCGCGGCAGGCGATGTGTCGATTTCCCCTCTGGAAGTCGGGCTGCGTCGTCCTAGGTCGGCTGTGCGTTGATCTGGTGGGCTGTGCGTCGAAGTTCCGGTTGCACCGTAGGCACCGTGTTGATCTTTTCCTTGCGAAGTCGAGCGGCGTCATCTCGGTTCGGCGGGCAGTGAATTTTTCACCCCGGAACAGGCTGTGCGTCGTTTTTAGCAAGCTGTGCATCAAATTTTCACCGCACAAGGACACCAGTTGCAAGAGAGAAGTCTTTTTGGTCCTGAGACTTCAGGGAACAGCAGGTAAGGTCTATCCAAGCCCTAGAGCAGGGTGCTGTGTGGGTAAAAGGCCCCCTGGTGTGTGTCTGATGCCTTGATTTCACAAACAAGTGAGACTTTCCTTTGAAGTAAGCCTACTTCAAAGGCCAAAATGGGTATAAGAAGAGCACCCAAAACCACAGACTTTAGATACTTCTTGGGGAAGACACTCTACCTCACAGACATGTCCTGGAGAAGAAACTTGAACCAGAACCTGCACCCTCCAAAACAACTCAATTGTCTGCTTTCTGAAGAGGACTGCTGCCTTGCTGTTGCCCTGCTGCCTTGCTGCTCTCTGGCTGAGATGAAGAAGTGCTCTCCAAGGGCTTCAATAGAGCTTGCCTCCTGTTCCCTGAAGTCTCAGTACCAAAAAGACTTAGGGGGTTATTCCAACTTTGGAGGAAGTGGTAATCCGTCCCAAAAGTGATGGTAAAGTGACGGATATACCACCAGCCATATTACAAGTCCATTATATCCTATGGAACTCATAATACGGCTGGTGGTAAATCCGTCACATTTGGGACGGATTACCACCTCCTCCAAAGTTGGAATAACCCCATTAATCTCTACAAGAAGGACTCCTTGTGCTGTGCAATTCGATGCACAGCCTGCCAGGAACAACGCACAGCCTGCCCTGCAGGGAAAAATTCCCCGCACACGAACCAGAATGACGCAGCCCAACTTCGCATCGAGAAGATCGACACATCACCGGCGCATCGACTGGAAATTCGGCGCACGGGCCACCGGATTGATGCACAGCTGAGCCGGAATGACACAGCCTGACTTCCAGAGAGGAATCGACACAGCACCTGCTGTGTAGTGGAAAATTTGATGCAACGCCCACCGAATCGATGCAGCTCCTGTGACTTTGTCCAGCCAGTGCTGGAAATCCACGCATCCTCCCCAGGGCATCGGAAAACTCCGAAACCCAAAAAGGATCCATGACCGAGTGCCGGAAATGGTTGCACAAAACGGGAAAATGAAACAAAGCATCAACGTGTGCGGCCTGAGAAATCAACGCTCACACCTTTGTTTCCACGCATCTCCTCAGTTGCGTTTTTTTGTGGAGATTTTTCTCCTGATCCAGGTACTTTGTGCTTGAAAGAGACTTTGATTGCTTTTAAAATACTTAAGGCACTTTGGGGGTCATTACAACAGTGGCGGTAAAAGCCACTTACCGCCGTGCAGAAGACCGCTAACACACCGAGGCAGCAGCGGAATTCCGCCACGGTCATTATGACCCACTGCTCGGAATCCGCGAAAATTGAGACACCCACACAAGTCCGCCACACCAAAGGTCAGTGATAAACTGGCGAAAACAAAACCTCCACCGTCACGCCAACAGGAATAAGCCCACACTATCACCACCCACGAATCCACGCAGCGGTCTTTCAACCGCGGTATTCCATTGGCGGTACACACCGCAGCGCTCAAAATACACACACATATACAAAACACTACCACATTGGACAATTCCAAATACACACACCTGATACACATACACACACCACTCCCACACACCCAATACAATATAAAACACCCGCCCACATCACCCACAAACCCCTACTACCAAAAATTCCAAAAGAAGTCCAGAGACAGACACCACAATCTACAAACAAGCATCCACAGGCACTCAACACCATCACTCACACAACATCCATGCACCTCACACAACACACCACTAAATATCATCCCACACATCACAACACACACCACCCCACACATCACCCACACCACCCCATGGCACGGCAAAGACACCCCAGGTTCTCCTGAGGAGGAGCTCAGGGTCATGGTGGAGGAAATCATCCGGGGGAGAGCCACAGCTATTTGGATCACAGGTGCAGCACACTTCCATAGCTAGGAAGATGGAGCTATGGCGAAGAATAGTGGAGAGGGTCAATGCAGTGGGACAACACCCAAGAAATAGAGATGACATCAGGAAGAGGTGGAACGACCTACGGGGGAAGGACACCACATCCCGGTTCAGAGGCCTGGCAGCGGACCCCCACCTCCTCCCCCACAACTAACAACATGGGAGGAGCAAGTCTTGGCTATTCTGCATTCTGAGGGCCCCGCAGAGTAGCTGGTGGATTGGACTCTGGTAAGTCAAATCTTAACTATCACATCCCCCTCCCTACCTGCATGCTATCACAGACCCCCACCCTCGCCCTCATCCCATCACTTTAACTTCTCACAAATGTCCCAATATCACAAACCACCCATCCCAACACCAAGCAACACCAAAGCATGGACACCCATCATTAAAGCATGGCCACTGCACATACCCATACACCCCCATAAACCATCATCACACAAGGTCCCACACAAGAATGCAAGCACTGGGGTACACGGTCACCCACCCATTGCACACCATGGCACACACAGATGCAATTTTTATACACCTGCAGGACCCCTACCCAGCGTCACCGGACAGGAGGGTCCAGACATGTCCACACCACCAACAGAAGAATCCCACAGTGACGACAGCAGCTCTGTCCAACTGGATCTAGATGACCAGCCCGGCCCATCTGGGACCTCGGGACAGTCGGTTCCCCTCACACAGTCACAGACCACTACAGAGCTTCCCCCCTCTGAAAACACCAGAACAGCACCCACCCAGCGGGCCCATACCTCTGTCCCCAGGACACGTCAATCAGCAGTGTGTCCACCACTACAGGGAACCCAGGCTAACCCACCACCCCAACAACAACAGGGACCTGGGGACAGTGGCAGTGGGCACACGGTTCAGGGGACAGAGGCCCAGGGAAACAGGGGAACTGGGAGGGCTGCTGTGCGACAGGGGGCGGACAGGCCCAGGGAACCCACTGTCCACGAGGCCCTCTCCAACATCATGGGAGCCTACCATCATTCCCAGGAGACGATGGCAACGGTTCTGGCCAAGTTTCAGGAGACCCAGCGGCTACAGGAGGAACGGTATTTGGGCTTCAGGGAGGAACTCAGATCCATCAATTCCACCCTGGGCACCATCGTAGGGGTGCTGAAGGAAGTCCTCAACACCAGTAGGGACACTGTGGCACAACAAGGGGCCCCTGACACTAGCCTGGACGATGAACTGCCCACCACCTCCGCCGGCGCTAGTGGACGGGAGGCACCGACAGAGGACCATCACACCAGCACCCCACCCCCTGCAGATGGAGAACCACCCGGCAAACGGTCCCTGAGATCCAGGACAAAGACAGAGAACGATGCCAAGACCTCCGCCAAGAAATGAGACCACCCTGATTGTCATCCTCTTGTCCCACCTTGTCACCCTGCCCATCCTCAAACTGCCCAAGCTCCACTTCCTATGACCCTTTGGACAAGGCACCTGTGAGACTAATAGCTTGGACTCTGCCATGGACATTCCTCCACCATCACCCCTCGCCATTTAACAACCCCCTCCAATATTGAGCACTTAAATAAATGCCCTTAAAGCACAAAACAATCTGGAGTTTGTCTGTGATTTCGAATTAGTGTATTAGCAATTATAGTGACAAAATGCTCTTTCAATGGTAATATCAACATACTTATGTCACACAGCTATAGTCCATGAGGAAACAAAGCAGATGTCACACAGTGGGACCCACATCTGTGAAATCGTAAGAGAAAGTGACAAATCAGTGACCATACACTGGGTGAAAATGACAGACAGTAGAGAGGTAGTAGTGTTAAAGTACATGTAATAGGCAGGTATGTCTTCTTACCTGTGTCTCACTGGAAGTATTGCAGGATCACAGAGTTCCTGTTGTCAATGTCCTCTTCTTCTGCTTCCTCGTCTTCACTGTCCACAGGCTCCACAGCTGCCACAACACCTTAATCTGGACCATCCTCCTGCAGAAAAGACACCTGCCGTCGCAAAGTCAAGTTGTGCAGCATACAGCAGGCCACGATGATCTGGCACACCTTCTTTGGTGAGTAGAATAGGGAACCCCCTGTCATATGGAGGCAGCGGAACCTGGCCTTCAGGATGCCAAAGGTCCGCTCTATAATCCTCCTAGTTCGCCCATGGGCCTCATTGTAGCGTTCCTCTGCCCTTGTCCTGGGATTCCTCACTGGGGTCAGTAGCCATGACAGGTTGGGGTAACCAGAGTCACCTGCAAATGGCGAGGGACAACTGTTAGACAGACACTAACTCTTAGGGATATGCCCAGACCCAGACAACTATTCCCACTGATTTGGTTCCAGATGCTCACCTAGTAGCCACACACGGTGCCTCTGTAGTTGCCCCATCACATAAGGGATGCTGCTATTCCGCAGGATGTAAGCGTCATGCACTGAGCCAGGGAATTTGGCATTACCATGGGGGATGTACTGGTCTGCCAAACACACCATCTGCACATTCATCGAATGGTAACTCTTCCGGTTTCTGTACACCTGTTCACTCCTGCGTGGGGGGACCAAGGTCACATGTGTCCCATCAATGGCACCTATGATGTTGGGGATATGTCCCAGGGCATAGAAGTCACCTTTCACTATTGGCAAATTGTCCACCTGAGGGAAAACGATGTAGCTCTGCATGTGTTTCAGCAGGGCAGACAACACTCTGGACAACACGTTGGAAAACATAGGCTGGGACATCCCTGATGCTATGGCCACTGTTGTTTGAAATGACCCACTTGCAAGGAAATGGAGTACTGACAGCACCTGCACTTGAGGCCCTGTGGGTTGGCAGATAGCTGACATCAGGTCTGGCTCCAACTGGGCACACAGTTCCAGGATTGTGGCACGATCAAGCCTGTAGGTGATGATTACATGTCTTTCCTCCATTGTCGTCAGGTCCACCAGCGGTCTATATACTGGAGGATGCCGCCATCTCCTCACACGTCCCAGCGGACGGTGCCTATGGAGGACAACAGCGAGCACAGAGTCAACCAACTCAGAGGTACGTAAACACAGCTTACTCCGAAAACTATTCATAACCCGAAATTTGCCTGCATGAGTGTTGAGCCAAGGCCTAGGTATGTGTGACGCAGTTAAAAATAAAGCCATGTGGGCCCCTGAAATGGCGTCTGCCTGACCTGTAAAGTGGGACAATGGGATCTGAGGTAACTGCGCTGGCATTGTACACCGTCGCAGGAGGCGGTCGAAGACCGCAGCGCAATTCTGCTCTGGTTAACATTGGACCCTATGGGTCCCAGGAACCAATGATGATGTACGCCGGCGGTGACGGTACGCACCGCCGCAGACGTGACCGCCATTTTCGATCAGTTCAATCACTCGATACCTGATCTTCGACAGGAGAGGACCTACACTGCAAGTGCTGCTGTGACCTCAGTCTGGAAGAGACAATAGCTTGTGCGTCTGGGGAAAGGGCCCCTGCCTTCAGCATGGAGGAGTTGGAGAAACTCATGGATGGGGTCCTCCCCAGTACACGATACTCTACTGTCTTCCAGACAAACAGGTAAGTACACTGTGAGCATGCTGTATGGGCAATGCCTGTGTGGAGTGGGGTGGGTAGAATGAGGCGTGCATGAAACAACGATGAGTGCATGTGCCACATGGCAAGGTTAGGGATGCGGGCCAATAACTGTGACAGTGCAGTTGGTAATAACTTTTCTTTTTCCCCTGTACAGTTCCTGTAGGTCAGCGCCCACCAGAAGAAGGATGTTTGGCGTGCCATCGCCAAGGACGTCTGGACCCTGGGGATCCACCACAGATGGAGCACCCACTGTCATAAAAGATGGGAGGACATTCGCCGCTGGAGCAAGAAGACGGTGGTGGCCCAGCTGGAGATGGCCTCCCAACGTGGGATGGGTGTCCGTCGCACCATGACCCCCCTGATGTTCAGGATCCTGGCGGTGGTGTATCCGGAGTTGAATGGGTGCTTGAGGGCATCACAGCAGCAACAAGGGGGTGAGTACACTTTCATTCTGCTGATTCAGCGCGCAGTGGAGGTGTCTGGGTGGGGGAGGTGGGCTGTGGGTTCCCCTAGGCCAGGGCGAGTGAGCTAGTTAAGTCCCCTTTTTCAGGCATACCCTGTGGCACCCCACCCCACCTGGGTACAGTGCCAACTACACCTAGTCAGGCTCCTGTGACATCCATGTGTGCAGATATCGGCCACAGCCTTGTAGGCCATGTCCCAGGGATTGAATAGTGGACCCCAAGTGTGCAGAGTAGTGCAGGGGGCTTCTGTGTCTGTCGTGTCCGCCAACGGTAGCGGTAATGCTTGCACTCAACATTTCTTTCTTCTGTTTCCCCCCCGTTTTTGTGGTCTCCCTGTACTTGTGTGCATTAGCATCATCAGGAGGAGGAGCAGTGGCACCGGAGCAGGAGGGAGCTGCATCCCACATGGCCCTGGACGGCAAGACTACGGACTCCGATTTCACCAGTGGGACGGAGGGCGAGGGGAGCTCCATGGCGGGGACAGGAGCTGACACCATTAATACGGACTCGTCCTCTGATGCGAGAGTCCTTGCCCATCTGTGCCCCCTGCATCTACAGATACAGCCGCCACCACCCCCTCCAGCACCGCCCTCCCAGCAGCACCTCAGCCTTTGCCCCGTGCCTGCTCACCGAGGAGGGTGGGCATCACCTTCGCCCCAGGCACCTCAGGCCCTGCCCCAGTCACCCCTGTTGCCCTCAGTGAGGAGGCCATTGACCTCCTCAGGTCCCTCACTTTTGGGCAATCTACCATTTTGAATGCCATCCAGGGTATAGAAAGGCAGTTGCAACAAACCAATGCGTTCCTGGAGGGCATTCATTCTGGTCAGGCTGCCCTTCAGCAAGCTTTTCAGACTCTGGCCTCAGCACTGATGGCAGCCATTGTCCCTGTCTCTAGCCTCCCCCCTCCAAATTCCTCCACCCAGACCCACACCCCTGTACCTCAGCCTATCCCAAGCACACCATCAGACCAGCATGTACACACCTCAACACACAAAGGAAGCTCTGGCAAACATAAGCACCACACATCCCACAGGCACTCACGCAAGCATCACACACATGCAAACATACCAACATCCATTGCCTCCACTGTGTCCCCCTCCTCCTCATCTCCCTCATCCCTCCCAGTCTCGTATCCACTCACACCTGCATACACTACATCTTCAGACACTACGTCCATCACCAGCACACCAACCACCACACCCCGCTCACGTGCAATCACCACCCCCACTACCATTCACACATCCCCTGTGTCCTTTACCGGTGTGTCCGTGAGCCCACCTCCCAAGGTACACAAACGCAGCCACACACCCACCTAATAGGCATCCACCTCACGACAGCCTCCAGCCCAGGCACCTTCACCCAAACTCAGCAAACGTACACCGCCTACGACCACTACCTTTTCCTCCACTCCCAAACCCCCTCCGTCTACCCGTCCCAGTGTTCCTAAGAAACTTTTCCTGGCCAGCCTTGACCTTTTTCCCTCACATCCCCCACCCCGTCAGTCTCCTAGGGCCCGACTCTCCAGGTCCCAACCTAGCACCTCAGCCACAGCATCGGCCGGACCAGTGGTGCCAGTAGTCACCGGATTATGGAGTGCACCAGGCAGCAGGGCAGCCAGTGTGGCAAGGAGACACAGCACGGACAGTCCCCCACCTGTCAAGCATCAAAAGTTGGGCAGTGCCCGGCGGGAGAGGGGGAAGACACCAGCCACCAAAGCCGCTCCCTGGGGTACAGGTGGGAGTGTGGAGTCAGCTGCGACACATTCCAAGGTGGGGAAGGGGCACAAGAAAACCGGCAAGTCTGGGAAGATCAGCACGGCGGAGAAGACCGCCATCAGACCCTCTGCCAAGGAGCCGACCGCCAGCAGCCCCACTGCCCCCGACAGGACCGCCAGCAGCAGCCCCACTGCCCAAGACAGGACCGCCAGCAGCAGGCCCACTGCCCAAGACAGTACTGCCAGCAGCAGCCCCGCTGCCCAAGACAGGACCGCCAGCAGCAGCCACACTGCCCAAGACAGGACCGCCAGCAGCAGCCCCGCTGCCAAGGAGACGACCACCAGCAGACCCACTGCCCCAGACAAGACCGCCAGCAGCAGCCCCGCTGCCAAGGAGCCGACCGCCAGCAGCCCCACTGCCCCAGACAGGACTGTCAGCAGCAGCCCTGCTGCCCAAGACCGGACCGCCAGCAGCAGCCCCGCTGCCAAGGAGCCGACCGTCAGCAGCCCCACTGCCCCAGACAGGACCGCCAGCAGCAGCCCCGCTGCCCAAGACAACTGACTAAGACAGGACCGCCAGCAGCAGCCCTGCTGCCCAAGACAGGACCGCCAGCAGCAGCCCCACTGCCCAAGAGAGGACCGCCAGCAGCTGAACCTCTGCCAAAGACACCGCTGCCACAAGCACCGCTGGCAAAGACACCGCCGCCACAAGCACCGCTGCCAAGGACATCGCCGCCAGAAGCACCGCTGCCAAAGACACCGCCGCCACAAGTACCGCTGCCAAAGACACCGCTGCCACAAGCACCGCAGGCCCATGAGCGCCAAAAACTCTGATGCTACTGAGACCGCCACGAGCAGGATGAAGCACTCTGGGCACAAGGCCTCCTCCAGAACCAGTGGAGAGATACATCCACTACCTCAGTCCTTGGCAGGATGAAGCACTCTGGGCAAAGGCCCCCTCCAGAACCAGTGGAGATTGCTATCCACTTGAGAGACTGGCTTTGCACTCCCCAGGATAATGCAGTGGGCAAACCACCCACTGTAGAGACTTGAGACACTGTGGCTTTGCAATCCCCAGGATTGAACAGTGGGCAAACCACCCACTGTAGAGACTTGAGAGACTGTGGCTTTGCACTCCCCAGGATTGAACAGTGGGCAAACCACCCACTGTAGAGACTTGAGAGACTGTGGCTTTGCACTCCCCAGGATTGAACAGTGGGCATGGGGCCCCCCTCATGGATTTGGCATTGTGCACTCAACCGGCTGAGGTGCCCACCCTTTCCCTTCCCCCTGAGGTGCCTGTTTCATTTCTATCTGATGCCCCTGCAGTGTGCTCTCCGTCTTGTTCGGGTATCTTGTGTGGGCCTCACCCATGCACTTTGGGCCCAGTGGTCCACGGACTTTAATGGTGGAATACCTTGGACTAATATTATTGGTGTATATATTTGTAAATAGTGTATGTATATTTTTTTAATACTGAATTTTAATATATTCCAATCGCTCACCTAATTTCCTTTTGTCTTTGGATTCTTCCAGGGGAGTTGGGGGGTGTAACTGTTATGTATCATGCTGTATTAATGTGTGTGTTGTCGTGGGTGAGGGTGGGGGTGATGCGTGTTGCATGTGTGTGTCACTGTTTTTTCCCTCCCCCTTCCCCTGTGTCGTAGGTGCAGTACTGACCGTGGTCTTCGCCACCACCGTTCGTGCTCCTGGTAGAGGAGCAAGAAGATAATGGCTGGAAAAATGTGGAGCTCTGGTTCCATGGAGTCCTGGTTCCTCGTGGGATGTGCAGAGGTGAGCGTTTTCCCTTCGAAGTCCTGTGTTTTTGTTCACGGTGAATCCGCCCCAGAAAAGGTGGCGGATTGGTAGGTTGTAATTCTGTGGGCGGTACATTGTGTTCTGCCTGTCTGTTGGCGGTGACCGCCGCTGTGTTTGTTTGTACCGCCGTGGCGGTTGGAGTTTTAAAGTGGCTGTCTATGTTGGCGTTTTCTGCCACGATCGTAATTCCATTTTTTTTTACGCCGGCCTGTTGGGGGTCTTACCGCCGCTTTAACACCAACCGCCAGGGTTGTAATGACCACCTTTATATCACTTTTACAGTGATATCTCAACATATACGTATTGCATTTTAACCATTTTGACCTGCATTTCTCCAGATAAATATTATATGTTTTTCTAAACACTGTGTTGTGTATTTTTGTGGTGCTATATGGTGTTATTGTATGATTTAGTGCACAAATACTTTATACATTGCCTTCTAAGTTAAGCCTGAATGCTCAGTGCCAAGCTACAAGAGGGTGGGCACAGGATAATTTGGATTGTGTGTGACTTACCCTGACTAGAGTGATGGTCCTTGCTTGGACAGGGGGTAGCCTGACTGCCAACCAAAGAACCCATTTCTAACACCACTTAGCCACAAATCCAAGAAAACGTTCCCACTCAACCACCAATTCTAGAAATGGTTCCCACGCAACCTCCAATGCAGGAAAAGGTTTCCACTCAACCACCAATGCAAGAAATGTTTCCCACTCAACCCCCAATGACAGGCAATAAGCCCTCACCTCCAGCTGGGACACAGCAGCCCTCACCTCCAGCAGAGGCTGCCCAGGTGACACCTCCCCCAGCAGAGACAATGCAGCCCTCACCTCCAGCAGAGGCTGCACAGGTGACACCTACCCCAGCAGAGACAATGCAGCCCTCACCTCCAGCAGAGGCTGCCCAGGTGACACCTCCCCATCAGAGACCATGCATCACTCACCTCCAGCTGAGAAACACCAGCCCTCATCTCCAGCAGAGGGCATGCAGGCCACCCTCCAGGGACTATTGTAGAAGGATCCCTCTCCAGGATCAGTGGGCAAGTTCCCTACCTCTGTGACCTTGACCTCCCCAGCATTGGGAAATGGGCATGGAGCCCCTTCCAAGATCAGTGGGCAAGTTCCCTACCTCTGTGACCTTGCACTCCCCAGCATTGGGAAATGGGCATGGAGCCCCCTCCAAGATCAGTGGGCAAGTTCTCCACCTCAGTGACTGTGACTTTGCACTCCCCAGCATTGGGAAATGGGCATGGAGCCCCCTCCAGGATCAGTGGGCACGTTCCCCACCTCAGTGACTGTCACCTTGCACTCCGCAGCATTGGGAAATGGGCATGGAGCCCCCTCCAGGACCAGTGGCAAGTTCCCCACCTCAGTGACTCTGACCTTGCACTCCCTAGCATTGGGAAATGGGCATGGAGCCCCATTCAGAACCAGTGGGCAAATTCCCGATTTCAGCTGAGGTGCCCCCCACCCCTGTTCCCCCTGAGGTGCCTGTCCACTTCCTTGATGATGCCCCTGCACATGTTTGTGCGCAGTTAGTCAGGATCAAGTTGGGTTTGGACTGTGCCCTGTGGCCATGTGAGAGTTATGTACTTTGGACTGGGCATTGGCCCTTTCTGGACAATTGTTTATATCTAGCTGTTCAAAATTGGTTCATATGGTGGCTTTTGCCTTGCAAATACATTTTCAGTGCTTCCAACCTCTAGTCCTTGTATTATTATGCTGTGTATCATGTGCCATTGGTTTATGTCTGCAGCTGATTGTGTGAATGGTGTGTGTGTGTGTATGGTGTGTGTTGTGCATGTGTGTGTCACTCTCCTTTTCTTCCCTCCCTCCCTCCCTTGTGTACTAGGCGGCTGTACTCACCATCATCGTCTTTGTCGGCGCTGGTGTTCCAGGTGGAGCATGGCGTAGATGAGCATTGGGAAGACTTGAAGTTCTGGTTCCATGGCGGCGTTGAGCTTCTCTGTGTCTCTGTTGTTAAGTCTTTGGTATTATATTATGTGTTTCTGCCAGGCTTTTGATGGTGTTGGTGGTGTGCTGTGTCATAATGTGGTGGGCAGTACCTTGTCTTCCGCCTGGCTGTTGATGGCTACCGCTGTGGTGGGTGGTGTTCACGCCCTGGCAGATGGTGTGGTACATTGCCTGCCTATGGGAGTTATTACCGCCATGGTCATAATTTGGCAGTAATTACCACCAGCCTGTTGGCGGCATTACTACCACTTTAACAGTCCAATGTCATAATGACCACCTAAGTCCTAACTATAACTACCCACTGGAGACTTCCAGTAGGTAATTTTTTTTTGTTTGCAAAAAAGCCAAGGTTACAGGGATGTTATAGTTAGATTTACATTTTACCCTTATAAAACAATAGAAATACAGCAGTTGGAGTTATACTTACAGTTATACCTATGTTAAGAAACTATAACCTGTGGCCTAAAGCTACTTAATGGCATGAGTTATAGTTTCTTTAGATAAGTAGAACTTTAAGTATATTTGCTGAATTTCTATGGCTTTGTATGGGCAAAACTTCCACATAAGTATAACATAACCTTTGATATTTTTCAGTGAATTTGTGTGTTTCTTTAATGTGAAGAAATATATAATTATCAAACATTATCACAACCGTGCAATGGGGGGTTCACTGTAGGGCCTGGCATGCGGCCAGCCCCCACCTTTGGCCATGCATGGCAGGGGTTGTCTGTGAATCATGTGTAGTCAACTGACAAAAGCAACATTTTAATTAGGTATGGTAAGAAGGTCCTAGCTTATGCTAAAAATCCCCTGAAATTGATTGGGAAAAACAAAGTTTAAAGTGACATTATAGTTTTGTGTCTTCACAGCTGGTGTCAGCCACTCGGATAGCTCTGTCCGTTCTTGTGGTACCAAAATGGCTCATGGCTGAAAATGCTCTCTTGGCCTATCGTAAGGCCCTATTTTTTCATCTATGGTACAGCAAGACTCCCTCAGGACCATCCGTCCAGATACACTTAACTTTTTCACCACTTCCTGGCTTTGGGTACCTTCTTAAAAGATAGTCACACATAAATGCCTGAATGGATTTACACTAAATCACAAAAAGCATAATTTCTGAGTACATTTTTAACTTTCAGCCGAATCTTGTTTGATTTTGTTCAAGCTATTTATCTTTATTGGAGAGCAAAATGTCCTGTTGCAATTGATAAGGGAAATCAACCTTTTGGGCTACCTTATTTGCCTTGGCCTCCTCTTAATGGATCAGCATGAAACATTCCATGAAAGAGTTGAGGTGGATGAACTTTTTGGAAAGTTTTGGGCAAATTCATAAAATTATGCCATTACTCTGTAACATACAAACATATAAATATATGAAGTACTATATACTAGTGGGCATGTTGGAGGTAATGCATTTGGTTAAATTTTCAAAAATACAAACCATTTGAGTTGGGCATCTATGTATATAGCCCCAAGCTAAGCTAATTTGTATATAGTCTTTTGGGAAAAGCAAGTACTCCACAGTGAGAGCTTGACACAGTTTACTCAAAAGATCGACCTGTGAATGTGTTACATTGATGAATTATTTTTCATTTGCAAAAGCAGTGAAGAGGAAGTCTCAATATTAATGGATGAAGTAAATGAGAGCAATTCGAACCACAAGTTATGAGTAATATGAGTAGGCATGAGATTATATGGTTGGATACAAAGTTGAACATTAAGGAACATCATATAGTCTTTGCACTGTACAGAAAACACACTGCTGTGAACAGCGTATTACAATAAAGAGGTACCAGAGTTTACCACAAAAATGAAATATCCCATACAGTGAGACATTGAGCCCCAAGTGAACCTGCCGTGCCCCTGATGAATTTTAATAAAAATAGTGTAGCCTCATCTCACTTTTCCAGGCGAGAGGTTTCTCTAAAAGTATCTGTTCATACTACAATCAATATGCAGAGAAAAACTACGGTTTGGTATGACTGTAAAAAAAGAAACAGGGAATAACCAGTTACACTAAGGAACACAATATAATACAGGAACTTGAATCAAAATATTGGAATTTTATTCATTCTGGCTCTATAATGCGTAACACTTACAGTTAGAAAATGGGTCTCTGGTTGACAGAGGTATGTACCCTGTTCCAGCAAGAACCACAATCCTAGTCAGGGTAAGTCGTAACACACCCTAAATAAACTTGAGCTCACCCCCTGGTAGCTTTCTTGGCACAGAGCAGTCAGGCTTAACTTAAGAGGCAATGTAAAGTATTTCTGCAACACTTCAAACAGTAAAACAGTGAACACACCACAAAAATGAATTATACCTGGTTAGTAAAATAGAGCTTAATTTAAAGAACAACGCATGACCAAAATGACAAAAATATAATAAGAATAACTCAAGATATGAGGTGGTAAATAAAAAACTGATGAATATTGCTTAAAAGCATAAAGTGCCTACCAGGGCTATCTGGTTGCAGTAGACCGGGTCAAATCTGAATGTTCAGGCAGGCAACGATGGAGCACGGGTCAGATTCAGGGACCTGCCTTGGCCCACTGCAACAATACCTTGTTAGCATCGATGTCAACGGAGATGTGAGAAGCAGGGGAGACGAGTTGTCATCGACCCTTAGGATGAAGGAGCTGTATCAGTTCCGAGAGTGGCAAAGACAGAGATGCTTTAGAAATGGAGGGGATGCACCGCTGGTGATGCAGTGTCCTCGATCCTCACAGCAGCGATGATGCATCAGTGTCGATGGAGGTGTGCTGGTTCCGAGTCGTAGTGTTTGTGGTCCAGTACATACCCAGTTATGCCTTTGAAGTGGGGGACACTTTAAAGAGATACCTTTGAAGTGGCTTTGAAGTGCACAGAGTCCCTGCCCTTCCTGCTGTTCCATGCAAGCCACTCACCTGAATTCCAGGCATTCTGATGGAGCAATGACAATTTTGCAATCCTGGTGAGGACTAATGTGATTGTGATGAAGAGTACATTGCCCTCTCTCTAGTCCTGTAGTGGAAGGGGAATTTGAAAGAGAAAAAGAGAAAATACGAGCTTCTGCTTTGTGGACTTCAGAATCAGACTGCTGGACCCTGGAATGTGTGCCGTGTTGGCCATCAGATTTCTCACAATACTGGAATCTTGGTTTATAGGATCCTGGGTGCAAAAGAGTTACTTCATATACTATTGCAGCATTATACATTGCATAATGTCAGTTATTGTTGATAAGGTAAGGCTGAATAAGTCTCTTTCTGTTTTTACAATACTTTCTCAGAGTCTCTAAAGCATTGTCTAAACTCACAAGCAATCAACTTGACTAAAGGCTTTTTTGTGTTCTGGCATAATCTCTTGCCAATAATAGTTTTGATAAACTTGCTCTACTTCCGATCTCCTAATTCTCAGGGGAGCATTTGTTTTACAGGAAATAATTATTTCCTCAATGTCTGTTTAGTGGTATCTTGGATTCCCACCCAAATGATAAATCATGCTAGTTTTATTGTCTTAAATTATTTAAAAGACAGGGCTTTGTTTTATTTCATTGATTTTAGTGCAGTGTGCATTAAGCGATTAATCTTTCTTTACCTTGAAATTAATTTACTTGCTTGAAAACTTTGAAAACTTCAGAAAAACCCAAACTGGGTTTTTTCACTTTTCTTATTTTATTTCTCTTTTACGGGAAATACGGGATTCTCAGTAGAAGACGGAAGAGGAGAGCTGGGACTCCACAGAAAGTCAACTGAAAACTGGTCGGAGTACAAGGAACACTGGAACTCGACTGGAGGCAGGCTGGAAGACAAGGAACTTCACTTGATTGGAGACAGGTGAGTGGAGCAGTAGGTATGAAGCCAAGCAAGCCCTCAGACTCACAATCATTCTTGAATATTAGTTGTGCACATGTGCCTTTTGACATTTGATTGCTTGTTAAGGAAATGAGCAGTTATCCTCCAGATTGTGGTACATGTTCAATATAGATCACATTGTGAAGAGCACTTGTTTTGGCATTTACAGTTGGAGCAGGTGGGAAGGCAGTTGGTTGTCTGTTAAGGAAGTGAGCAAATATCCTCCTGATTGTGGCACATGTTCAATACAGAGCACACTGTGAAGAGCACATGTATTGGCAGTCATAGTTGACACGAGTTTAGCAGGTGGGATACAATGTGCATAAACAGTAAGAATTGGTTATAATAAATGAGACCCTTAACAAGAATTGGTTATTGCAAAGTTGATATTCAGGGATGTAATGAAGATACCCAAATAAGACTGAAGGTTGCAAGCAATAGCACCTTAATGTAATCAAGCTCTTAGGTGTGTTAGTGTAAACACAACACCTGACTTGGCTTCAGACTCATTACAAGTGGGTATGGAGCCCTTTTTTCTGAGAACAGGGCACAGCCTATTCGAATTAAAGTGTCAGCCCCTCCCTCCCATCCTGCACAGGATGGCCCATCAGGATGCAGATGGACCATCAGTCACACCTAAGCTCCCTCTGTGTGTGGCTGTTTAGAGGGAACACACAAAGCCCATATGTTACCCACCCCAGAAGTGCTTCCAGAGATAGACAGTGAGCACTAAATGGTACAGTAAGAAAATGCTAACTTTCTAAAAGTGACATTTTCATATTTACAATTAAAAATCTGACTGAAATTAATAAAGTAATCCCAGTGTTATCCTATGGAAGAGCTAGGCCTTGCAGGAGAGAAAAATGTATTTAAGAGTTTGAGATTTTCACTGAAAGGGCATGTAAAACTTCAAAGTACATGTCCTACTTTTTTCTCAAACTTTCTTTATTGAGTTTTATAAGGCAAATATCTATACATTGATGATAATAATGTAGTTATAAGATACCATATACATACATCATAAGTGCTAGTGTAACACACAGTTCCAGACACTGAATGGTTTTCTAGATACAAGAACATAACACTGGTAAGGTACTACCATCAGTTCTACAATAGAATACATTAGCGTCATTGCCCAAATAATCCCTCCTTCCTCCAAAAAACCACAAACATGAAAACATAAGGGTTTAAGTTGAGGCATTCAGTGACCTGTATGGAAGAAGGGTAACTGGTAGTAGGTGGTCCTTGGAGTAGAGAACTGAATACGGCAGGGGCAGTCACTGTCTCCCTCCACCTTTAAAACTAAAAGAAGTGAAGTGCTCGTGAATGAATAGGGTTTGTGAGAAGCGGGAGGCCTGTTGAGAGAAATTGCGCTAGCAGGCCCCAGGTATAATTAACGTTTTTATAGTTATATAAAAGGATATCAGCCAACCTTTTAATTGTTATGGCCTGCCAAAGCTGTGCATGCCATTGGGGCATCGTGGGTGCTTCGGTCTTCTTCCAGCGATTGGCTAGGGCCATCCAGCTGCTCGGAGGAATAGCAATAGAATTGAGTGCCCCTTCAGAGGTTTGATCCATAAGGGTTTCATTTCCCAATCCTAACTGGGTAAATTCTGGTGTGGCTGGGAGTGTATACCCCAGCATATCCTTAATCTGTGCTAGTATATCTCACCAGAAAGGGCGAATGATCGGGCAGTCCCACCAAATATGTAAAAAATCTTCAAGTAGCCTGCATCCCCTCAAACAGAGATTGGACATGTTTGAATAGATTTTTTAAGTTTAGTAGGATACAGATACCGGTCACAAAGCACTTCATAGTGTACCTCCCTCATACCCATAGAGTGATTGAATCAGGGGATATCTCTCCATAGCTTCCTCCATTTCTCATCAACAATCTTTTTCCCAAGGGTATGTTCCCAAAAAGCTATGTTTTAGTTTAGTCAGGTATAATTGTATCTTTCATAGCTCAGAAAAGTGAAGTCCAGCTGACATTTATGAATTGAGGATGCTTCACCAATAGAAGAGGCCAGATGTGGGAAGGCAGCCGGCCTCCCTCCAGGGATCAAAAGGGCCAGGTGTTAGTGCTGGTGTAAAGGCTGGATTAAAGAGTATGGAGTAAAGGGAGAAGGGAAAGTAGCCCATCCAGTGGATTGGTTCACTGAGTCCCACACCTTAAGTCTTAGTGGGCATACCAAGGTAAGCATTAAGGGGATGAACTGACCTCAACTTCCATAACATATCCCATAGGTATCTGCACACTACTGCTCTATCCATGAGTAAACAATGTTTGTCTGACACTCTTAATGACCATTCAGAAATCACACTCAACTGTGCAGCCATATTGTGTAGTTGAACGTCAGGGAGGGCCAGCCCACCAGCGGCTTTCAGCAGTCATAATAGTTTATTGGGGAGACGAGCCCTGCGACCTTGCCAGACAAATTAGGTAATCAGGGAGTGAAGGGCAGGAAAAACGTTGTGGTCTGTGTCAATGGGGAGCTCCTGGAAAAGGCATAGAAGTTTTGTTAAGAGTAATTTTTATCACGTTGATACAACCAAGCCAGAATAAGTATAGATGTGCCCACCTTTTGAGGTCTGCCTTAAGATTTTATGTTTGACGAACCCAAAGAGGAGGCCTTGAATGGCATGTGTGGTTCTTATCTTGGCTGCTAGGGGTTTGATTCTGAGTACAACTAGGAGCTGGAAAAAAGGGCACCCCTGTTTTGTGCCTTGCTCCAGACTTAAGAGGTCAAATCCCACTCCATTTGCTAATACTTGCAACTGCAGGTTGGCGTAGTTGACCTGAACCATAGCTATGAATTGTTCACCATTGCAAAAGCTGCAAAGGATATGAAAAAGGAAGTACCAATCCACCTGGTCAAAAGCTTTTTCGGCATCTAGTGCCAATTGAACCAACAGAAGTAGCCTTTTTCATCAAGTGGACCACACTCCATAGAGTCTTGTCCTGTTACCCTTTAATGAAGCCAGACTGATCTGGATGGATCAGGTCTAGCATGACGTCTTCCATTCTAGAGGCTAATATCTTGGTATAGAGTTTGCCATCCAAGTTCAGCAAAGCAATATGCCTGTAGGAAGCGCATAATTGAGGAGCCTCCATGAGTTTTGTGATGACCGATATCAGAGCCTCACCCATCATGTGTGTCACCCTGCGAGCGTCAGCTATGTAATTAAATAGGGCAGTCAAATAAGGCACTAGATCAGAGCTAAAGGTCTTATAAAAGTGGGCCCTGAAGCCACCTGGCCCTGGCAATTTATGGAACTTTAGAGCGCTGATGGCTGGCTGAACTTCATCATACCTGATGAGGCTTCCCAGAATCTCATTCTAGTCAGCCGATACTTGAGGCAGATTTACCCCAGCTAGGTATTCCAGCTGCGCTTTTTCCTCTGCAGGCTCAAAGGAATAGAGGTGTTTGTAAAAATTATGGAAAGCACTTGCTTTTCCCTCTTCCATTGTAGCTGCCTCTTCAGTCATCAACTTGATTTAACCAAAGTATTCTTTCTCATGATTTGGCCCTGAGTTGCCACGTCAGTTGAGATCCAGCCTTATTACCCTGATAATATGTTGTTTATTTGAGGCGCCATAGTGTTAAGGTGCAGTGGTGTTAAATCTGCTCTGAGGCACAGTAGTGTTAAGGTGCAATGGTGTTAACTCTGCTCTGTTTGGGTAAATTGCATGTAGATTCCCTCTTAGCACTGTGACTTTCTTTTGTAGAGTCAAGGTCGGGAGCTCTTGTGAGCCTGCTCTGCCAATTAAAGTTCAGTCTCAAGCGTCAATCTGTCCTGGGGGGTCTGTTTTGTCATGGTGGGCATCAATGAGATGCATTTCCCTCTCACCACTACCTTAAAAGCATTCCACATGGTGCCAAACATTAATATCTTAAGGGTTGTTTAGTTGAAAATATTCCTTAATAATTTTTCAGAGGCCATGTCAAAAGAGACATTCTCTAGTAAAAAAAAACACAGGAAAGAACCATTTACAGTATATAGGTGTCCAGTCTAGTGTAAGTCCAACAGGAGTATGATGAGAGAGTGTGCTAGGGTGAAAGCTGTCGTCCACAATAGACTGTTCTAAGGATTGATTTATGAAGGTATAGTCCAGTTGAAATTATGATCTATGGGAATGTGAGGAAAATGTATAGTTTATGGTCGTAGGATGTGTGGTCCTCTCAGCGTCTATCAATCCCACTTGAAGGATGGCCTGTTTCAGAGTTTAAGAAAACCCTCATCATGGGATCTATGGGTGTAGGAGCTATATAATGCCTAATCCAATGAGATATTAAAATCTCCCATCAGGATTATTTCCCCTTCAGCATCACCCTGGAGGGATATGAGTGAATGTACAAACATGGCCTGGTTGGAATTAGGGGCATATACCACACATCCCAAGAATGTTTCCTTCAACTAACATTACTACCCCGTCTTTATCAGATTTGCATCCCCTCATCCTTTCAGGCATTTAGGTCTGAAATAGCTAATGTATTCTAGCATATGCCTATCTACTTCAAGGTGTACTGGCAATAGGCAGCCATTTGAACTATGTAGGGGATCACCTATCGAATTACAGCCTAAAGGTCTGAACCCAGATATTGGTAAAAACTTACAGGAGGGTAAGTGAAAGATATCTCAGACATGGGCACACCGTTCTGAAAAGGCACATCAGCAAGACAATAGTCATTTGTCAATATAACTAGTTTTTCCGCAAGTCACAGAATAATGTGTGGAGTCTCGGTGATTTCAATTAGATCCTGGGCCCATTGCTTCCCCTGACACCTCACACAATCTTGTGTTTGCCACTGTCCCCAGTCTGCACTGCTCACATGGCTCTGTGTAACCTTCAGATCCATATTACTCAGGTGGTGACACCCCCAACAGAGTTGCTGCTTTTTGCAGGTCTGTTAAGTGTTGAGTTTTTTCTGGTAATCAAAGAAGGAGCCAAACAGATGAGATCATCTGTATTTGATGTGTACGCCTAAATTGTAGTTGGCAGGCCAGTGTGGTGGGGGGAGATGTCTTGAAATAGAAAGCAAATAGCACCTTGGAATGAAACTGATTCTGCTTTCCAAGCAGCCTGCAATATTGAGTCTTTCACTTTGAAGGAGTATAGTTTCGCCAAGATATCACAGGGATGTTTCCTCCCTCCAGGAGCCAGTGGCTCTTCTCTGTGGACTAGGTTCAATTTAACCTTAGTTCAGTCATCCCCCGTGAGCTCCTGGAACATGCCCACCACAAAGGCCGCTAAGTCTAAGCCCCCTGCCCCAACCTCCAGATTCCAGATTCTGATGTTGTCTCATTTTGAACGATTTTCTAGGTCCTTGCATTTCAGAAGGGTGGCTTACAATAAGGTCCGTGGAGATCTGAGGAGTCCTCCATATGGCACATGCATTGTTTCCATCTCTGAAACCTAGTGTCAAGGTGTATGGTGTGGGTCACCACTGAGTCAGAATCCTGGTGTAGGGCAGTGAGCTTGGAGTTGATATCTGACTTGAGAATCTCAAAGGAGGTGGCAAGATCTGCCTTATGTTTTTCCCACAACTTCCATTTGAACTACTGGAGGGAGAAAAGGTGGTCTACTTTGGTTAGAGCCATAGCTATACCCTGGGAGGTGGAGGGGTGCAAATGTCATGTCTCCACCATTGTAAAATAGCTTGATACCATGTTGGTTTGCACTTTTTTCAGAGGCAAATAGGCCCTCATTAAAACATTGGCGGTATTGACCGCCTACCACCACAGCGTCAGCAGCCAACATACCATCGCCGTGGCTACCAGCCGCCCACCCACATTATGACCGTAGATGGAATTCCGCTAGAAGGCTGGCAGAATATTGTCGACGGTCATCGCTGCAGATGGCGGTAAGGTGGTGCTGTTGTCAGCAGCAGCGCCACACCAGAAAAACATCGCCGACTGTATCATGAGCAATGATATGGCCTGGCGGTGTTTTGCTGACGTATTCTGCTGCTGGCAGCAGCGCTGTGTCCCGTCTCCTGCCGGAGGACCCCCTGAAAGCAGGTAAGTTGGATTCTCTGACAGGAGGGGGTGTGGGGGGTGGTGTGTGCGTGTGTGGGGGTCTAGTGTGTGTGTGTGTGGGGGTGTGTGACTGTTTTTGTATGTGTGCATGCGGGTGTGAGTCGCATCGAATGAGTGAGTGAATGACTGAATGTGCGTGTACATGTATGTTGTGTGTTGTGAATGTGTGTGTGCGACAATGTATGTTGGTGTGTGTTGCGGTGTGTGGGGATGTATGTGCATACGTGGGTGGATGTGGGTATGCACGTGTGTATTGAGTGTGTATGTGAGCATGTGTGGGAGTGTAAATGTGCAGGGGGGCAGGAGAGGGAGAGGAAGGGTGGAGGAGGACTCTGGGGAGAAGGGGGGTGGGGGTGACCCGTATCAGTGCCAGGGAAGGAATTTCCTGGCACTGATAGTGCCTACCGCCATGGTTTTTGTGGCAGTACGGTTACCGCAAAAACCATGGTTGTAGGCGGGGTCATAATCTCGAGTGTGGGATTGTGACGCCTGCTTCGCTGGAGACCGAAGTCTCCAGCCCAGCGGCCGTTACCACCCTGGCAGACGGAGTGGTACATTGGCCCGCTTGAGCCAAACCGCCAATGCCATAATTTGGGAAAAGTATCGCCAACCTGTTGGCAGTACCTTTCCCCAAATTACCGCCGACTGCCCGGGTCCAAATGAGGGCCATAGACTGCAACAGAGCGCAGAGTAAGGGACCTTCAGGGGATAAATGCTGAAAAGCGCACCACTGTAGGCCGTGCTGAAAATAAGATTGTTGCCTCTCCATAACCAATAAGTCTTCACTTGGAGAGAGAGTTGTTGGACGGATGGACCCCTGGGGTAGGGGGCAGACACATAGAGCTTTTTTACACCGAAAAAGGCCCTCATCATAATAGTCAGCAGCTTCTTGGGGTGTGGGCCCTGGCTTATGTGCTGTGTTTGTCATTCACTTGTCAATAAATCAGTCCCCAGGCCTCCAATCCTGAGTTCAGTCCCTCACTCATAATTGGGCCCGCACCCTTCCAGCATGGTCACAACTGAAGTAATACATGTACTTCGAGGGGCCAAATGGTAGAGTGCACTTGACTATGGAGGTATACGCTTTCATCAGATTATTAAGGGAGGTGAACCTTGCCTCTGTCAAGATTATTCACTTCAACACCACATATGGTGAGTGTTCACCAGCTCACCGCCTTACGAAGCTAGAGCCGAATTCACTGCCGAACTGATGCAGATTGAGGCTTCCATGCCAGCGCCAGACAGTCCTGCAGTCATTGGCCCGCTAGGCTATTACTGTATCACCCCAAGCCGTCACCTCAACAACTGTGAACCTATCAGCAGTGTCCCAGCATTGGATCGGTAAGTTGCAGGTTGTAAGCTTCATAAGATAAACAACTGGCTCTGCTCTGTGGACCTTCCTTTTGCCACCTTTCGTTTCACACCAAGATCAGCATTGTTGCTAATCCAGCCGAGTTCAGTGTATATGAATTGGATCCCGTGGTGCCACCAGCATCTCCACTGGTGGGACATGTCGAAACTGGAACATTCATGGGGTAAAGATGCCAGTCGCCTTGATTTAACGGTAGAGCCTTCGTGTTTCACGTCCCTGGGCCATGATAGTTAATCACACCCCACAAATAGCCTACTTTTTATATACACTGCACCCTACACCTGGGCTGCCCAGGGCCTACCTTAGGGGTGACATATATATTAAAGAGGAAGGTTTAGGCCTGGCAAGAGTATTGACTTACCAGGTCCACATGGAAGTTTAAAACTCTCTACACAGGCTGTGCAATGGTAGGACTGAGACTAGTTTGAAGTGATACTTAAGTGAATGGCACAATTATTGCTGCAGGCCTACTAGTTGCATTTAATTTACAGGCCCTGGGCACAGGTTGTGCACTTTACTAGGGACTTAAAGGTAAATTCAGTATGCCAGTTAGGCATAAGCCAATGTTACCATGTTTTAAGCAGAGAGCACATTCACTTTAGCACTGGTTAGCAGTAGTAAAGTTCCCAGAGTCCTCAGCCAGCAAAAACAAGGTCAACAAACAGGAGGTCTGAAGACAAAAAGTCAGGGGAAACCATGCTAAGATTCCAGGTCCAACACTTACCCTAGGAAGCCTCTCATAACCTTTAGTAGAACCAAGTCACTATGTGACATGCTGGTGGAAAGTGTATTTGAGAGCAAATCAAATGGTTGTATGTGTCTTAAAGCAGTAATTGCAAAGCATATAAATTCAGGGTAAGAAATACATCTATCACCAGTTCCCTTGCAGGTGAGGTAAAGAAGATCACCAAATGTATAATTTGCAAAAGCGACTAAGTCATTTATATTTTGCAGTACTCCTGTGTATGCCGGAGTATCATCCTTTAAGTCCATAAAATAGTGGAAAACCAGAAGACACATCTACCACAATATCTAGTTACGTCCACAGTAAAAGCCCAGGTAATATCTAAACATGGATAGGATTCTCCCTAATAGGTGGGATGTTAGTAGATTTAATTGATTATATACCTTAGTTTGAGTGCAGTAACTGCTATTGATAATTCTGTGCAACAGGGGCTCATCAATGTGATACTTTTCTTTCGCCCTCCGGGGCTTTGTGATAAAAAACATGTTTGACATGTCAAACATCGATTACATGAGTGTTTGATACACAAACAATTAACACACAGGCAGAAATATATGAAAAATATTTTACGAGAATGGTTCAATAGGTCCGAATACATATATAATTTGATACACAAACAATTATCACAAAGGCAGTAATATATGAAAAATTGTTCTTGAATATGGTTCAATAGGTCCAAACACATATCTAATTTTTCCTTGGCACCTTCCACTCGGTTTGGAGCACTCACAGGTTATTAATAACTTTATTACTGCAGACCCGTTTTGGGCGCTATGCCTTCCTCTGGGTTGTGTAGGAAAGTACCATCTTGCCTGGCATGTTATTCCCATTTTTACTTGTGTGTCAGTTTGTTTTTGCCTGTCTCACTGGTATCCTGCTATCCAGGAGCCCAGTGCTCATAGTTTGTGGCCTGAATGTGTTCCCTGTGTGGTGCCTAACTGTGTCACTGAGGCTCTGCTACCCAGAACCTCAGTGCTTATGCTCTCTCTGTCTTTAAAATTGTCACTGCAGGCTAGTTACCATTTTAACCAATTCTGATTGGCACACTGAAACACCCTTATAATTCCCTAATATATGGTACCTAGGTACACAGGGTATTAGGGTTCCAGGAGATCCCTATGGGCTGCAGCATTTCTTTTGCCACCCATAGGGAGCTCAGACTATTCTTACACAGGACTGCCACTGCAGCCTGAGTGAAATAACGTCCACATTATTTCACAGCCATTTTACACTGCACTTAAGTAACTTATAAGTCACCTATATGTCTAAACCTCACTTGGTGAAGGTTAGGTACAAAGTTACTAAGTGTGAGGGCACCCTGGCACTAGCCAAGGTGCCCCCACATAGTTCAGGGCATTTTCCATGGACTTTGTGAGTGCTGGGACACCATTACATATATACATATATGTAGCTTCACAGTGGTAACTCCGAATATGGCCATGTAACATGTCTAAGATCATGGAATTGTCCCCAAATGCCAAATCTGATATTGGGGTGCCAGTCCCATGCATCCCCGGGGCTCCAGATTGGACCCCGGGTACTGCCAAACTAGCTCTCTGGGGTTTTCACTGCAGCTACTGCTGCTGCCAACCCACAGACAGGCTTCTGCCTTCCTGGGGTCTGGGCAGCCTAGTCCCAAGAAGGCAGAACAAAGGATTTCCTCTGAAAGAGGGTATTACACCCTCTCCCTTTGGAAATAGGTGTTAAGGGCCTGAGAGGAGTAGCCTCTCCTGGCCTCTGGGAATGCTTTGAAGGGCACAGACGGTGCGCTCCTTGCATAAACCAGTCTACACCATTTCAGGGATCCCCCCAGCCCTTGCTCTAGTGCAAAACTGGACAAAGGAAAGGGGAGTGACCACTCCCCTGTCCATCACCAACCCAGGGGTGGTGCCCAGAGTTCCTCCAGTGTGTCCCAGACCTCTGCCATCTTGAATGCAGAGGTGTGAGGGCACATTGAAGGCCTCTGAGTGGCTAGTGCCAGCAGGTGACATCAGAGACCCCTCCTGATAGGTGCTTACCTGACTGGGTGGCCAATTCTCCTCTGAGGGCTATTTAGGGTCTCTCCTGTGGGTTTCTCTTCAGATAATGAATGCAAGAGCTCACCAGAGCTCCTCTGCTCCTCCCTCTTCGACTTATACCAAGGATCGACCGCTGATTGCTCCAGGACACCTGTAGAACCGCAACAAAGTAGCAAGAAGGCTACCAGCAACATTGCAGCGCCTAATCCTGCCGGCTTTCTTGACTGTTTTCTGGTGGTGCATGCTCTGAGGGCTGTCTGCCTTCACCCTGCACTGGAAGCCAAGAAGAAATCTCCTGTGGGTCGACAGAATCTTCCCCCTGCTAACGCAGGCACCAAACTTCTGCATCACCGGTCATCTGGGTCCCCTCTATTCTTGACAAGCGTGGTCCCTGGAACACAGGATTGGCATCCAAGTGACCCCGACAGTCCAGTGGTCCATCTGTCCAAATTTGGTGGAGGTAAGTCCTTGCATACCCATGCCAGACAGTAATCCTGTGTACTGCATGAACTGCAGCTGGTAGGGCTTCTCTACACTTTTGCAAAGAATCCTTTGTGCACAGCACAACCCAGGTCCCCAGCACTCCATCCTGCATTGTTCAACTCGCTGAGTTGACCATCGGCTTCTTGGGACTCTCCTTTGTAGTGTTGAGATGACCGCCGTGCTCAGTTATCTTGAACCCCTGTTCAAATGCTTTTGTGGGTGCTGCCTGCTTTTCCGTGGGCTCTCTGTGTTGCTGAGCGCTCCCTCTGTCTCCTCCTCCAAGGGGCGACCTCCTGGTCCTTCCTGGGCCTGGGCTGCACCCATTTTCTTCAACTTTGCAGCTAGCAAGGCTTGCTTGCAGTCTTTCTGCGTGAAAACTCTGCATCCTCCAGCACACCGTGCGACATCTTCTGTGCAAAGGAGAAGTTCCTGTAATCTTCTGTTGTTACAGAATCTTCAGCTTCTTCCATCCGGCGGCAGCCATTTTGCACCTTCATCCGGGGTTTAGTGGGTTCCTGCCCCCCTGGACACTTTTGTGACTCTTGGACTTGGTCCTCTTCCTTTGCAGGTCCTCAGGTCCAGGAATCCGTCTTCAGTGCTTTGCAGTCAGTTGTTCTCTTTGCAGAATCTCCTATCACTACTTTAGTGTGTTTCTGGGGCAGTAGGGTCTCCTTTGCATGTCTCCTAGTTCACCCTAAGCTGCTCTGCTATGGCTACCTGTGTCAGCCTAAGCTGCTAGAACACCACTAATATACTACTAAGGGATAACTGGACCTGGCACAAGGTGTAAGTACCATCAGGTACCCACTATAAGCCAGGCCAGCCTCCTACAGGTTGTAAAATGCTTATCAATGATACGCAGTGTTTGGTTCATTTTAAACATACAACAACCAGGCTGCAATGTTCTTACTTTGTTTCCTTTAGTCACTGGGTGTGAGAAATACTGTATCAAGATCCAGGTTCCCAATGTTCTTTATATTTGCCCAGATGCCCCATATGTCTCATCTCTCCCCGATGTACTGATTGGATGCCAAACACAGTCCACCACACATGTCCTTGTCCTGATTGCTCTGCCAGGCTTGTTATATGACGTGATACTGACCCATATTGGCTCCCACTTGTCCCTTTCTCAAGGGGAACCAAGTCTCTGTGCAAACAACACCCCTGGCCTGCTGCGGAATATTAGACAGGGTGTCTACGCAGGTGTCATTTGAATAGCTGGACATTCATGAATTTGTATAATCAATGACCTTCACTGGTCAACAAGCTAATCTGTCAGCAGTGGTTCAAGCAGTATGGCAAATCTACTTAAAAAATCCCACCTACAACCACTGAACTCACGGTGGGTGCATCCATTAGAGCGAGGGTAGGACTTGTTTGTTCCACAACAACTTCTGAATGATTTGGAGTACTCATGTGGTATTAATAACTTTATTACTGCAGACAAGTTCGGTCTTATGCCTTCCTCTGTGCTGTAAAATGCTTAATAAAGTTATTCATACCCTGCAAGTGGTCCAAACAGTGTGGAAGTTGTTATGGCACAAGCAAGTTTTATCCTCGTGAGTTCGGCGTTTGTTTGTGGGAGTTAACACTACGAATTAATTGGATAGTGAAGTATATGCAAATGATGTGCTATGTTAATGAGCAGCCACAAAGATAATTGAGTATTTGGGTACTATTTCTTCCATGTTTATGCATAACTAATTGCTGTAGACTTTTGAGGTGTAAATTTATATTACCTGAAATATGGATATTATTTCAATAATAAATTAGGGGTGTTCCAGATCACACTTTTAAGAAAACTGTTTTGCAAAATATGTCTCCATTAAAAGTAATTTTTGTTCTGTCCATTCTTGATAGAAACATGGTGGTATGTAGCTCATTCCTGATGTTATAGAGCAGAATTGTTTTACACATTTATTGTTCCAATAATATATTTCCCTAAAGTATGACTTACGTGCTTATGAATGAAGATGAAATTTTTTCAATCTGTTAAAGACAAAAGCCTTACTTATGGCCTAATTGTGGCAGACATGTTACTCTGTCATAACAGTGACAGATGTCCAGTCTGCCGAAATATAAATCCCATAGGAAATACAGGGGATATCCGTCACTGTTGTAACAGAGTAACATGTCTTCCAAAATCTAAGGGCCTCATTAAGAGTTTGCCAGTCCATGCACTGCCATGGCAGCGGTGGCAGTCCGATCACCATTGGCTTGGCAGTCAGACCACTACTTTACAAGTCATGTGGGCCTATGGAGCAAAGACCTCCGAGGTCCTGCCAGCACCTTCAGGCAGCGCAAACAGATGCAGTGACAAGGCAGGACAAACTGTACAGCAGAGGCACTGTTTCTTTGAGTCATATTATGAGGTTGCACACTGCCAATGTGACCCTGGCTGTCAAACCACCACTTCTTAGCAGGTGGAAACGGAGAGTAGAAAGGAAGCAACTCGCCTGCAGGCAGCGTTACGCATCCTATGCTACCATGGAGTCCATCACACACGTTCTGCCGCTGCCCATCGAAGGTGCACAAAATCCACGCCACAGTGGACATAACCAACTGTAAGTACACACACCTACCTGTGTCATTAGGCTGAACAACAGATAGTCGCGCTGTTGTCCACATTATGGGGGGTCACACTACGGACATCAAGTACAATTGCATTGCGTACACAATCGGAGTCATTCACAAAGAAGGACACATTCACAGCCAAGTATCGCCCCGTTTGGGTATGTCACTCACACTGCACCACCACACAAAAACACATGTCTGCACATCTCAGGCACAGTGACAGTGAAGTGTATACAACATTGTGTCACACAACAGCAAAACTAAATCTACCAATACAACTGACACCTTCACATTGCACACATTCCATGGACTCCTGTCAGATTTAACACATGTAAGTATGCATGTATCATAGAATAACAAACACCACTCCCATTAAACATCCCTGGTATGGATCCACACATCACCCACATTGCAACACAATGGAAGGACAGTGGAATGCACAATAGTCAGAGAGAAAAATATTCAAAGCTCACTATGCAGACAATACCTGCACAATAGGGATGGGGGCATCCGGAGCACTCAGGGAAGAATGCTGCACTGGGACACATTAAACTTTGCACATGCCCCTAAAACAACATTTGCACAGGAAATGGCCCCTCAGGTATCTCTGGGACAAACAATACTAGAGCCAAGTTACATGCCTGTCTGCATAATGTGGAAGTGCAAGTCAAGAAAGCAAATACAACAGCATCTGCATGGGACATACATCTAGATGAAGTTGCTGCAAGGTACACACAGCAAAATGGACGCATGCACAAACAAATGCAAAAGAGTTAGCACAACTAAACTACCTCCATGTCTGCACAAAGCAAACTCAAACTGCCACACATGAGACAAATATACAATCCAACCATAGCAGGGGGACAAATCTAACATCATACATACTGATATTGGACAACACAAGAAAAAATACTTACCATACCGTATAGAACACAATGTAGTAACAATCCATTTGGATCAACACCCACATATCCATATAGTCAACATCTACATTTGTCCTGGGTGACAACAGCACTGCCCACAAAGTCAGATTTTCATAACAACAGCAAATGGATCAGGCTGAAACACACACAACTGTGGGCACAGAAGACAATTTACTCTGGAACAACTTAAAGGTAGAAAAGGAATTGGAGGACAAATGTGTAAAAAAAAAAAAACTATTTGGGTTTATTCAGAGCAAAATGATTAAGAGCAAAGGCCATTGGCCAGCATATAAAAAAAAACATTGCACTGCACTGTGCCCCCCAGACTCCTATTACTGCCAGGGAAACTCCACAGGAAGGGGCATCAAGTGGAAAGACAGGCACCTCCGGAATCATTCTTAGATGGGGTGGGGCCGGATTTGGGATGGGTGGGTTTGGGAGGGGTGGCGTCTTTATTAGTAGGGGTGGGTTTCTTCTTGGGGGGAGGGGGTATGGGTGCTTGCAGGGGCAGGTGTGAAAGGGAGGGCTTGGATGTGGAAAGGATGGGTTGGGATGTGGGTCGGAGCCTCTTGGGTTTGAGGCGGGGTGGAGGGAACAGGAAAAAGAACAAATTGAAAAAGGAAACTTGTTTGGATCACAGGATGCTCATTACAAGGGATTGGGGAAATTAACATTGATGGAGTGGTTGTCTGGTGTGTGGATGTAGAGGTCAGGTGTGTGAAGTATGCTTTTTTGTGTGGTGTCTGTTGTGCTTTTGTGTGTCTTGGGGGCTGGGAGGTAGAGGCGCTGGATAATGTGGGAGTGGTGGATGTGTGGTTGTCTGTTGGGGTGGTGTCTGCAGGTATGGTCGGTGTGGTAGGTGTTTGTGTGTCTGTCGGGGTGGTATCTGTGGGTATGGTAGGTGTGGTAGATTGTGTGTTGTGGTGGTGCCCGTGGGTATGCTTGATGTGTGTGGGTCGGTGGAGGTAATGGGGTGTCTGCTGAAGTGCTGGCTGATGTTGTGTGTATGGGTGTATGTTGAGTGCCTGCATGCCGGTGTGTCTTGTGGTGTTTGTGTTTATGTCTGATGCTTTCGAGTTTTGAGGTGGGTGCGTGCGGATGTGTCTGTGTGTTTGGTACAGGTAGGTGAATGGGGGATTTGGAATGGGAAGAGGGAGGTGGAGGTGGAGGGGGGACAGAATTTGGAGGCTGTCTGGCTGCCATCAGTGAGGTCAGAGCCTGAATAGATCTCTGTAGGCCAGACATGGTACTATGAATGCCTTCCAGGAAAGCATTGATCTTCTGAGGTTGGCTTGACAACCCCTTAATGTTACTCAGAATGACAGTCTGATCCACAGAGATACACTTCAGGAGGTCAAACCTCAGGGCAGCAAGGGTAACAGCAGTTGGGGAAGAAGTGCCTGTGGTAAAGGAGACACCCACCCTCTTGGGTGAGTGGACACGGCCCACTTGGTGGGGAGCAACAGGGAGGGTGGCAATAGAACTGGGGGAGGTGGCCAAAAATGGAGAGGAGTGCGTTCGAATAAGTTTGCACAACTAGGAAATTTCCACTGGAGGTTGAATCCAATAATAAGATGTAGATCCGCTCTCCTCTTCTGGCACAGGGTCCCCATGAGTTGGTGGTGTCTTGACCAGAGCTACCATGGCCAGATGCTTCCTCACTTGGCTGGGCCCTATCTCCTTTGCTTTCCTGGGTTGATGTTGAAAATACACAGAGAATAACGTACCCACATGTCCCTGATCACACTTGAACAACAGCTCTGATTAGCAAACATTACCATAAACTCCACCAAAGTGGCCACTACATGTACCATATGCATGCAAGCCATATGAACTGTCAACAGTTGCCCACTGGAAAATCAGGATCTAAGACAACTACAATTGCATGGCTGAAGTTGTGCAATCACAGTAATCACTGAACAAGTAGGATACCACATCACCTTCAATACTTTGCCTCATGTAGCATACCTCAGTTACCTATTGTCATACAATAGTAGGCCAATGCCAACTGCATTCCCACAGATCCCACACAGAGTCATGCAGACATTAATTTGTTGCATGCATAATAACACAACAATGTGAAATGATGCTCCCAGAACATACCATGTTGGTGACAACAGTACAGTGGCCTGGGGAAGGTGACATGAAATTACCCAAATCACTCTGGAAACATATCAACAATACACACTTCATCAAGAGAAATTTGTTCCAATGGAGTCATGGAGGTAGTACCAATTTTGCTCTGATATGCCACGCATTTGGCATGGAAATGTACACTGTAGACATCATGTGCAAAGTGACAGGGATCTATGTCCCTAAAATCTATAACACAATGAATCAGCAAGCCCCAGGAAACTCACCACTAATGTGTGGCACCCCTTAAAATGACATACTCAGTTTGCACAAGTAGAAGCCATCAGTCCTTTGTATGTTGGAGAGACAAAGAGATTTGCAAGTGCCTTTAGAAGGCCTTCAACATGTTGCCCAATGGGAAGCTACATCACTGTCTCCATTTTGGTCTTGAAAACCCAGATGCCTGTGGATGAATGGTTGTACCCAACCACATGTGATTTCAACATAATTGCAAATCACCCAGTGATGCATGCCAACAATCAGGTTACACACCTTCCCCATTATACACGTGCAGTGCACTTTGTTACATGACGCCTGGCCTGGAAATGCACATTGTGGCTAAACAATCTAATCATACACATCTTGTCCCTCATTGCTACTGCAGTTGTACATACAAATTGACATGCAATGATGGCTGAGGGTATGTGTTAGCCAACAATCAATGGTGACTCTTGAGATGCCCTCCCATTGCAAATGTACTATTCCACACACAGGTTGGCATGCACATATATGTAAAGGAATACAGAAATCATCCCATGAACACATGTAGACCATGCATGAAACAGCAGCATACACATTTTGTCAAAAGAGAAAGGGACACATGCTAATATGTAGGCCCAAGGAATGTTGGCAACAGTGATTGCACATAAATCATGTCAATTGACTTGCCTCACTTACCAAGGGAAATATTGATCCTTAGCTGACCCAAGGAATAATGTATGCTCTGTCACATGTGTGATGGCCATCTTCACATTACAGACAGTAGTGAGGCACAAGCACCTACTGAAGACAAGTAACCTTTGGATGGCAGATGCCAACATACTTGTTTGACTAAACACATGGCTGAGGACAGTGATCAATCACTTCCTTTCATTTGGCCTGTAACAATGAGGAGTAGTGGTCTGTTGAATGGAATTTATACCAACTACAACAACAAACAGTTCTTGATTTATCAATATTCACAGCTAATTTTGTCCATAGAGAGCAAATTGAGTGTGGATTGTACACAGTCGTGTGCTAGGTCCCTGGGTCAATAGGCAAGGCACATGAGTATGCACCACAATACATATCTACACAAACAGTCACTCATCTACTGTGTCACACATGGCGCATCAATAATTGTCAGGGGGCGATGTCAGAACCTAACACATTAGCTTAGCAATGTGACAAGCAGGAATATTGCCTGTACTCACTAACTTATGGCTACTGTGCTCCCCTCAAACGTACATCAAGGTCTGGGTATGCCACTGCCAGGATGCAAAATACTATGGAGGGGGTCATAGTCCGACACGCGCCCTGCCCACGCTGGGAGGACAGCCCTACCTGGACCTCTGTGACCTTCCGGTCCCAGCATTCTAGGTCTGACTCCAACTTTTGTGACAGTGAGTGCTCTGCGTGCTGTGGAACCCCAGGGTCCGCATCTTCCGAGCTATGGCTCTCCATATCTCCTTCTTCTGATGGGCATTTACCTGCATTGATGCAAAACACAAATCAAGGGAATACAATCCCAAGGTTTGTCACAAATGGTAGAGTCACATACATGTCAGAAACACCAAGCTAGACATTTTCAATTGATTAATACACCACAAGTGTGAAACACCCAAACCCATAAGTACAGGGACATGATTACAGACATATAAATCCATATTCAGACTAACCAATTACCCTGCTCAGGGCCTACAGTGACTAAGCATGCCTATTGAAACCAGGTATCCCATGCTCCAGCAATGAAACAGTACACACATATGTGTTTTCTGAAGGATAAACTCCTTAGGCCTGAATGGACCAACACATTCATATTCTGTGAGATTAACTCACTGTATACAGTCCCTACAGGCACATGCCATAGTACAGACTTTACTCTTACACTTGAGTGACAATGAAGGGGCTTGCATGGTGGAGTGTATTCTTTGTGCATGTGTGGACATGTGTGGACATGTGAACTGTGGGAGTAAGGGACCTGTTATGAGTCAAAGACACACATTGATAATGATGCATAATACACAAATGGACTAATTATGGGATGTACCTCAGCACCCATTCCGAATTTAATAAAAGGACTTAGGCATCCAGGGCAAGTTTTACCACAAGACCATCACATTGTCCACATGGCAGTATCTGCTTGTGTACAGGGAGTGGACACAGTGCCACAGTTGCATAGCCACAGTGGTACCACCCCAGCCTGGACTATGTCCCTTACTTGGAGATACATTTGACAGGCCCTGTTCTCTGCAGGCTAAACATACAGAACCTACATGTCACTCCATTTCCATCACTTCCATGCATGTCAGTACATCATGTGGCCATCAGCAATTTGGCATATGGTGTGTGTGGCAAGGACAGAGTGAGTCGGCATATTGAATCCAGTCTACAGTTTGCCAAGTCCAGATATGGTTTGAAAGATCAAAGCTATTATACACATTGTTTTCAAGAGCATCAAATAACTCATACAAGATGCATACACAGCTCATGCTGTTATGCACATACATGTTGTCTAACATTCACAACAATCATAAAGAAAAAGATGTCACTAGATGGCAGTAAAGTATCCTTACCTAGTTTTGTGCATCCAACACAAGGAGGATCAAGGACCCCAAAAACGTCATGCAGCACAATGTGACTGAACTTAACATGTATTACTGGCCACCAATACCTGCACAATGTACATCCGATTGATCCTACACAGACTGCAACAACAGGCAAACAAGAAGTCTAACTGGCACACAGGGGCACACTGTAACCTGTGGAGAGGGAAAGGATGGTGTTGAACGGAATCAATTGTGCCTATGACATTCTTACCTTCTCCTTTGGTGAGCCATAGAACTGTTCATACAGGGGTAGGACCTCATCAACAAGCCTCCTCAGCTCCTCTGGAGAAAAGGTAGGGCCCTAACACCTACTGGACATGGCGGGATTGCTCTCAGAGGCAGCATTCCACAGCTCAGGTTGTGGAGGTGTTTCTGGCAGGAGTGTCAAGAGTCAAGGGAGTGAATGTGCACAACATGGTGAACACGTCAGTCACGTACGTGGTCATCACTGCTGGCAGACACAGCCGTTGGGCTGCGACTGCCACAATGTTAGCCTATGGCTGTGTCCACTGTGGATGGAACCACCCTGACGACTTCCGCCGGGCGGTTTCTAATGTCCAGTGGAGTAGGTCAGTCATCCGGCATCTTGGCCACCGGAATGGTTTATTTCAGTTTATAAACTGCAGCACACCTAAAATATATATTGTGTTACATTGCAAACATCCTTATTCTGTCTTGTCATGTAGGTCCTTCTACACAACCACCAGTGTGAA
Organism: Pleurodeles waltl; assembly: GCF_031143425.1. Classification (NCBI taxonomy): domain Eukaryota; kingdom Metazoa; phylum Chordata; class Amphibia; order Caudata; family Salamandridae; genus Pleurodeles; species Pleurodeles waltl. The sequence continues at coordinate 757,523,602 of NC_090450.1, read as the reverse complement.
GTGCTGCAGGGCACAGATGACATTTGAAAGTGCTGCACAGGCCACCACCAATGACGGTGTTTTTGACGTTCAGAATATACAGTAACATTTCAAGGGTCAATCTTGTAGCACATCTTTGATTTTCATCAAAATCCATGGTGTGGACACATGTGTTGACACCATGGGGGTCACATGTGACCCTTGTGTAGTTACCAGCTATGATTTGTACTGTGTGTCATGTCTATCCAGTCAGAAAAGCTTTGTAACATGATATTGTTGGCATGCATCATGTATGTTGCTGTGGACACACTGACTAATGTTCCAAATCATGTCTTGTCACACATCGATTCCCTGGGAAAGGGAGAATGCAATAACCTCCTGTCTACAGTCTGTGGAGCAACAGTATATTATTATGGTATACCACCGGGATAGGTAAAAAATAGTGGGCATCAATTGGAGCCAGATCTGATGACAGCTAGTAGTTATCCAACCTGTATACCACCCATTGTACAAGTCATGTCAGTATTTTACTTCCTGGCAAGAGGGTCTTTAAAACATACAGTGGCCCTATCTGCTTGTATGTCCCAACCTATGTTGAGTCTGGTGTTGAAGGATTTCCTCTCAGCAATGTTAAAACACATTGACTGCCATATCAGGTTCTCCCGATGTGAGAATTTAGCCAATGTGAAAGCTGACTTTTGTGGTTTTGTCTGCCTCCCACATTTGGTGGGAGCCATCGATGGCACACATGTTGGCTTGGTGCTATCTCAGGACACTGAACAAGTGTATCACAACAGAAAGAACTTCCATTTCATCAATGTCCAAGTTGTCTGTTTGGTGGATTTCTACATCTAACATGTATCTCGGAACTGCCCATGATTCCTTCTAAATGCGAAACAGCACCATGCCCCAGCTAATGTCACAACTGCACCCAGTTTGGGCCTAGCTGGTTAATAAGTCACATCTGTCCTGATTGTATGTGTGCAATGTCAGGTGCTACGACCATGAAGTGAGTGACTCATTGTTGCACTTATGTCCTATTCCTTGACAGGAGAGTCTGCATATCCAAACCGTCCTTGATTGTTGATGCCGCTGCGGAATTCAACTACACCAGGGAAAGTATGTGTCACTGAGGCCCACGGAAGGACAAGGCGGGCAGAAGAGCGGGCTTTTGGGCTCCTGAAGGCCATATTTCACTGTCTGGACTGGACTGGTGGAGCCCTCCTCTACTCACCCAGGAGGCATGCTGCATACTCACTGTGGCATGCTGCATGCCCCACAACATCACCCTGGGGAGGAATGTCCCGCACATCCCAGAGGGGGGGAGCCTGCAGTGCTACCAGGTGAGATTCTTGACATGCCAAGGGAGGATGACAGTGGTGAAGAGGAAGGAACTGACTTCTGTGATCTCATCAACAGCTACAATGACTGTAAGTATGTCATGTTATGTCATGACTGTGACTGTACAATGAACTGTAGTTGTGAGAATAATTGGAGTTTAGTGTTTTTGAAACAGCTAGGGAGCTGATACTCTGCAATATTCAGCCAAAGACTGCTTGATAAGATAGCTTTTGACACATTCCCATGATGTTGCTTTGTCTGTGTAAGTTTCCTTGCAATGTACTTTGTTTTCCAGTTGCTTGCTATGTAAATTGTGTCATAGGTATGGTGTAAAGCCTATGCTTCTTGTTTTGTTCTTTGTACAGGTACCTTTTCTGTTAGAAATGGGGTCTCTGGTTGGATGTCAGTTTGCTCTCTGTCCAAGCAGGGACCCTCACTCTAGTCAGGGTAAAGGAGAGACCCACCTGGTTAATCCCTGTTCACCCCCTCTGTAGCTTGGCACAAGCAGTAAGGCTTAAACCAGAAGAAATGTATAAAATATTTGTACCAATACACACAGTAATACAGTGAAAACATACAATCAAATAAGATAAAAATGACAAAAATCCAACATACACAAGAGAAGTTATGAATTTTTAAAGTAAAAAGAGTCTGACTCCATAGAAAACAATGGAAACGATTTTGTTACACCAAGTTCCTGGTTTGCGTCAAAAATAAAACCGCATGGGCAAGTGTGCATTGGAAAATTCAGCGATGCATCAATTCCTTACTCGCGAGTGAGGCCGTGTGTTGTTTCATCTCCCGTCGGGTTGGCAATGCATTGTTTTTCCCTCCCGCAAGAGAGCGATGCATCGATTTCACGACAGGCCACCTCAGATCCGCACAGGTTCACATTGATTTTGAGGCCCAGCGATAATGCATGAACAATCCAGCCACACAGTGATGGAAAAACACACTGTATAGGGTTTGCCTCAATTTTAGCAGCCGCAAGTGGGTGTTGTGTCACAATTTTCCCTGCACAGCTTCCTGAGTGTGGATTTCAGTCCTTGTTCTACCGGCTTCACCTTTCAAGTGCCCAGGGCCTGGATAGGGTACCACTTGGCAGGGCAGGAGTCTCAGCAGAGAGTCCAGATGGTGGCAGAGGAAGTCTTTAGAGGCCCTGAGACTTCAAAACAAGAGGCAAGCTCAGTCCAAGCCCTTGGAGACACGAGCAGGAATATACCACAAAGTCCAGTCTTTGCCCTCTTTCAGGCAGAAGCAGCAACTGCAGGCCATCCTAGCAAAGCACAGTAAGAGGCAAAGGGGCAGTACTCCTCCTCCAGCTCCTCAGCTCTTCTCCTTGGCAGACATTCCTCTTGGTTACAAAACTAATCTGAAAATGTGAGGTTTTGGGTCCACTACTTATACCTATTTCTGCCTTTGAAGTTGGCAAACTTCAAAGGAACGTCTCTGTTGTTCACAAGATCTTGCCTTGCCCAGGCATGGCTCCAGACTCACACCAGGGGGTTGGAGATTGCTTTGTGTGAGGGCAGGCATAGCCCCTTCAGGTGTAAGTGACCACTCCAGCCCAGATGGCCCATCGGAATATGCAGGCTACACCCCAGATCCTTTTGTACCACTGTCTAGAGGGGATTCACAAACAGCCCAAATGTCAGTCTGACCCAGACATGGAATACACAAGCAGGCAGAGTCACAGAGGCCCATATTTATACTTTTTGACGCAAAACTGCGCTAATGCAGTTTTGCGTCCAAAAAATTAGCGCCGGCTAACGCCATTCTGAAGCGCCATGCGGGCGCCGTATTTAATCAATGACGTTAGTCGGCGTTAGCCGCCGGCGCTGCCTGGTGTGCGTGGAAAAAAACGACGTACACCAGGCAGCGCCGGCGTAGGGGAAAATGGAGTTTGGGCGTCAAAAAATGGGGCAAGTCAGGCTGAGGCAAATTTTTCGCCTCAACCCGATTTGCGTCATTTTTTTTCACTCCCAACCCCCATTGAAATGACTCCTGTCTTAGCAAAGACAGGAGTCATGCCCCCTTGCCCAATGGCCATGCCCAGGGGACTTATGTCCCCTGGGCATGGTCATTGGGCATAGTGGCATGTAGGGGGGCACAAATCAGGCCCCCCTATGCCACCCAAAAAAAAAAAAAAAAATACCTACCTGAACTTACCTTAAGTTTCCTGGGATGGGTCCCTCCATCCTTGGGTGTCCTCCTGGGGTGGGCAAGGGTGGCAGGGGGTGTCCCTGGGGGCATGGGAGGGCACCTCTGGGCTCCTTCCGAGCCCACAGGTCCCTTAACGCCTGCCCTGAGCAGGCGTTAAAAAATGACGCTAACGAGGGTAGACGTCATTTTTTTTGACCCGCCCACTCCCGGGCGTGAAGTACGACGCACATGCCTCGGAGTCAATTTTTTAGACGTGAACGCCTACCTTGCATCTCATTAACGCAAAGTAGGTGTCCACGCTAAAAAATTACGCAAACTCCATGGACTTTGGCGCTAGACGCGTCTAACGCCAAAGTATAAATATGGAGTTAGTTTTGCGTCAGAATTGCGTAAAAAAAAACGACGCAATTCCGGCGCAAACGGAGTATAAATATGCCCCAGAATGGTTTAAGCAAGAAAATGCCCACTTTCTAAAAGTGGCATTTTCAAACTGACGATTTAAAAAACAACTTTACCAAAAGATGTGTTTTTAAATTGTGAGTTCAGAGACTCCAAACTCAACATCTCCATCTGCTCCCAGAGGGAAACTGTACTTAAAAGTTACTTAAAGGCAGCCCCCATGTTAACCAAAGAGAGAAATAGGCCTTGCAAGAGTGAAAACAGAATTTGGCAGTATTTCACTGTTAGGACTTGTAAAACACATCAGTATATGTCTCACCTTTAATATACACTGCACCCCGCCCATGGGATTACCTAGGGCCTACCTTAGGGGTGCCTTCCATGTACAAAAAGGGAAGGTTTGGTCCTGGCAAGTAGGTACACGTCCCTGGTCCAATTGGCAGGTTCAAACTGCACACACAGACACTGCAGTGGCAGGTCTGAGCCATGTTTACAGGGCTACTCAGGTGGGTGGGACAATCAGTGCAGCAGGCCCACTAGTAGCATTTCATTTATAGGCCCTGGGTACCTCTAGCGCACCTTACTAGGATCCTACTAGTAAATCAAATGTGCCAATCATGGAAAAGCTAATTACACATATATTTAACATAGGGAGAACTTGCACTTTAGCACTAGTCAGCAGTGGTAAAGTGGCCAGAGAACCAAAACCAGCAAAAACAGAGTCCAACACACAGTTCAAACATGGGAAGAAGAGGTAAAAAATACAGGGGAGACCATGCTCAGGATGGCAGGTCTAACATTCACCATGGCATCTTCATGTGAGCATTTCAGAGTTGTGACATTGGCAGGTATCTGATGCTGTTCTGAGATACAAACTGGGCATTGGGTGTTCTAGGTAATGTATGTCTCAGAGTTTGGATGTATGATACCTCTACCAAGACAGTTTGCACAGTGTTTGGGCAGAGGTACAAAAGTGCACATTGCACTTGTTTTGTGTTTTGCGGTGGGCCTGATATACCATGTGTGTCATCATGTGGTCAGAATATATGTAGTCCTAGCTTTTGAGCAAGTCATTTTTAATTCACATTGGCTAAACACTCTGTTCCGTTTGGCTAGTATATAGCTGTAGATGTGTTTCATCATTGCAGGCCACAGTGCCTGTACCACAACACTGACATATGTTTGTGTCATACCATCAGATGCATGAGCATGGGATTATGATGTCCCTGTGATCAGGGACTGCTGTAATCCCATCTGTCTATATCTTGGACTATGTGAATTTGGATTACTCTGGTATGGTATGTGATAAGGCTAAAATTGCTGACATTAACCACTTTAATGTTTCCTATTCCACAGGACAATGTCTGAGAAATCCCTTCCTTCTGTGGTCTTGGGGTCTTTACCATGAAACATGTACATTTACTCAGTATGAGTCACTCATTCATTTTTAAAAAGTCCAGACATATTGACTGCCTATGTGCTGAACACTTGAATACCATTTTTGGTTTGACCAGACACTTGGGCTAATGTTTTGGAGTGTACTGGCTGTAATCAGGAGCTGGAGACTGTGTACTCTGAACATATCCCTGCTTAAACAAGTAGCTTGTATCTACATTGTATGGTTCACATGGTCTTACATCTCTACATAGCTAAATGTGAAAATTAAGCAAGCAGACAATGAGTTTGTGATGGGTGAATTTATTATAAGGCTAATACAGAAAATACATTGTGAGACCTGTCAGCCTTATGGTGGTCTTCCCCCAAACTTTTTGCCTGCTTGACTCTATTTTATCTGGATTGTTTTGCTCTGTTGGCCTTAGGACTCTGTACATTTTACCACTGCTAACCAGTGCTAAAGTCATGTGCTCACTCCCCTAAACATAGTTTGATTGGCATGTACGTGATTAGCATATTTAATTTACATGTAAGTCCCTTGTAGAGTGGTATACCATATACCTAGGGCCTGTAAATTAGATGCTACCGGTGAGCCTGCAGCACTTATTGTGCCACCCACTTAAGTGACACCTTAAAACTTGTCCCAGGCCTGCCATTGCAGCCTGAAGGCAGCGTACCACTGACATGTCAACTTGGTATATAACATCCCTTGCCACACCTTAAACTCCCCTTTTATTACATATGTCACCCTTAAGATAGGACCTAAGTAGCCCATAGGGCAGGGTGCTATGTACTTAAAATGTAGGACATGTATGTTTTAGTTTTACATGTCCTAGTAGTGAACAACTCCCAAATTTGTTTTCTCACTACTGAAAGGTCTACCCCTCCCATAGGGTAACATTGTGGATTTCTTATTAAAATTGATAAGTTGTAATTCCTAAACCAGAGGCGGTAGATATGTCATGTTTGGTACCTATTAACTTGTAATGATAAACCCTCTTTATTGGTAAGGTAGAATTTATCATCACAAGTTTGAAAATGCCATTCTTAAAGATGCCATTTTTCTGCCCTTAGCCCTCTGTGCCTGCAACCTGCCTTAGGTCACATGACTAGGACTTTGTAAATTCACCTCCGACAGTCACACAATAGGGGGATTAGAAGAGTCTAAATTTGCCATTAACTGTCTTGATTGGGGGCGGAGCTAAACACAGCCCCACTTGAAACTAAGTAGGCTGGGTTATGCCACCACATAATAGGTTTAACAGCCCTATATTGGCTATGAAGCCAACTAGGAGCAGGCGAGGTAGGAAATTCCTGGAACTTCAGAGAACCCTTCTGGAAAATTCTCCCAACATATAGGAGAAGGGCATTAGGGTGTAAAAAAGAGCTCTCAGACCTGCTCCTAAGTTCACCACCGGACCTGTGGAAGGACTCTCAGGGGTCTGCCTGCTGCTGTGACCTGCTGTGCACTCTGCCAGACTACTGCTGTAGTTGGAGGGACTGCTTTGCTGCCTGCAGCCTCCTTGGGACCTTCAGAGACCGGCCCTGCTGCAGATCCCTGCATCACCACCTATACCCAGGACTCCGGAAGTGACTCCAAGAGCTAGTTCAGCTTGTCTCCTATTTTGAGCCACCTGGACATAACAGGCTCCTACCTTCTTAAACCTGCACATGGAACCAGCATGAGGGAGTCTTGCACCCCCCAAGAGATCTCCATCTACTCCTAGACCCTTGGGTGTGGTTCTTGAGTTGCCTATGTGTCCATTTTCTAAAACTGAGGACTTAAACGTAAAAAAATAAGAACTCTGGTTCTACTGATTAGTTTTCATGGTTTTGGTGTCAAATAATTTATTAAAAGTTTCTCTATTGTTCTAAATTGGTTTGGGATTTTTATTGTGTTTGTGTCTTCACTATGTTGCTGTTTGTGTACTGAATAAATATTTAACACATTGTCTCTATGTTTAGCCTGACTGCTTTGGTGTCTAGCTACTCAGGGTTAAGCACAGGTTAATTTATTTACTTTTTGTGGTTCACCCTGCAAGGGATTCTGGCTGTTGCTTGACCAGGGTCCAAACCCCAACCAAACCCTAAAAGGAATTCTCACAGTTACAAAAATTTGAAATGAAGGTGTCAGTCATGATGAATGAAATCATTGGAGTAGATGCCACACGATTGGGAGTCCAAAGTCCAGAGTACTCCTTTTTCATTGGAATTGGCAGGTAGTTGAGGATCAGTCAACGGAGTGGCACACAAAGAAGGTCCTTTAGGAAGAGGTCTCTTGCTGGCAGTGGTGAGTGTCTTGCCATCTGCACCTCCTGGATTCTTTAGCTGTACGTCCCCACTTGGGTGGGAGGACCTGCTGCTACAGAGGCAGAGGTGTCTGGGGCTGGTTCTTCCTCTGGCAGGGCCTCCCTTCCAGTGGCTGGCACCGATGTTGATGTTCTTAGTATTGATGACCTAAAGGAAGAGGTGGGCTGTTGTTGAAAAAACCCTGCTCAGGGTAGTGTGAATGTCCCTCAGCACCCATGTTGGGGAAATCATGTTGGTATAGTGGACCCCTACCTCTTCCCCCATATCTCTGTGCATGTCCGAATTTTCCTGCTTGATTTCTCCCAGTTTGGTCAACACCTGACCCATCATGCCTTGGGACTCCCGATAGACCCCAAAGACATGGCTGATGGTATCCTGGCCTGCTGACCTATAGCATTCCTCCCATATACCCTACCCCACAGGCCTGTGCTCTTGGCACAGGGTGCCCTCTCCAACTTGGTCCTGGACCCTCATTGTCAGAAGTGTTGCACTGCAACTCAGGATCCAGAATTGGGGGCACATGATGGCAGACACTGTGCCAAGTACACAGGCTAGGGGGCGGGGGTGAATGATTACCTGTGATGTTGAGGCAACCAGGCTAAGAGGTATTGATGTGGGCACAGTGAGACACACTGTGCCATCTGACCAGGTTGCCCAGAGGGGCCAGAACCATCCAGGGGTTTCTTCTTCACTGAGTGCATTATCCATGGGGGTAGTGGCAGCCTGTTCTGTGGCTTCTCTGTGCCCATTGGCAGTTCGACCTGTTGATGTAAAACATACAATTTAACTGGTTGTATTGTGACATCTCCCTGCAATGGTTTAAAGTTACGCAGAGACTTTGTCAAAGTTCAGTTGTAGTTAATCCAATTGCGGCAAGCAACCATGGTATTTTGTGATTTGACATCTTGTGTGAAGCATGCCAATTGGTTTTGACTCAAGCTGCAGCTGAAATGTGTAGATCATTAGCACTTGGGAGATTGGCCTAAAATTACATCTTGCCACCAGCACAGGCAAAAAGGTGGCTAGGCAGGATATGGCTTTCAAAATTTGAAGGCCTAGTTGAGTGTGATGCAGGCAAACCCAGGACTTTGTTGTATATGTGACCGGAGTCATCATGTGCACAGTGCAGTCTGAATGGGTCTGCTGCAAATACCAATCTGGTGACGCATCATGAGGCCTTATGAATACTTGCTATACACACTGGGTAAGGTGTCATTCCTGTCCTCAAATATTTCAGCTTGGGTTGACAGTCAAGATGGTGCTATGTTGACCAATATATCTCTGATTTGGGCATGATCTGTATTGATCACTCTCAGATGAGTATTCTTCATTTGAGAATTGTTAAACAAGGGTATATGGACAAGTGGCCACTGTGCTGGTGGTTGGAGTTAGAGTAGCAGGGCCTATTGGGCTTTGCAGTGATGTCACTCCCTCTACTTCCCAACACTTAGCAAATGATATTCTCCTAGGTGTGTACACTTCAATTGAGAGTTGCCAAACAGGGGTCTTTGGACAAGTGAACATTGGTCTAATGTTTGGAGTTGGAAAAACAGTGCCTCCCAGGTGAGTAAACTTCAATTTGGAGTTACCAAAAAGGGGTCTTTTGTCAAGCTTACCCTGGTCTGGTGTTTGAAGCTAGAGATACAAGGTCTCCTGAGAGTTACAGTCATGTCACTCCCTCAGTACAGTGGTGTTTGGACAAGTGAACACTGTGCTGGTGGTTGGAATTATAGATACAGGGCCTACTGGCCTTAGCAGTCATGTCACTCTCTCTACTACACACACTATACAAATGTTATCTTCCCAGGTGAGTATACTTCATTTGTGAGTTGACAAACAACGGTATGTGGACAAGAGAACACTGGGCTGGTGAGTGGAGTAAATGTAACAGAGCCTCCTTACCTTAGCAGGCATGTCACTCCCTGTACTACATACACTATACAAATGTGGTCTCCCCCGGTGAGGTCACATCATTTTTGGGTTACCAAACAATGGTATTTGGACAAGAGAACACTGGGTTTGTGTTTTGCTTTCCTTATCTTATCTTATGACTGAGCTGACAAAACTTCTCTGGAATGCACTTCTTAGCTTAAAGAAGACATTTATTATTTCTTCACCACGAGGGTCCTGAGAGACGAGATTAGTAGGTTGGAAGCACACGTTTAAAAGTAGTCGCAGCAATGAAAGCAAAATATATCAAAGTACTTCTCAATTGCAATGTACACAGCAAATACATGTGATTATATTATAGCATAACTTCAGAGCAAAGAATAAAAGTCAAAATTGCATCACCGTAGGGCCTATCACTGCTTGTTATCTTTCTCATGTCTTAAAGTTGATGACTCCTGTTCAACTGCGAGAAAGAGACTTTCCACCCAAACGGGAGCCAGGCAGCTGACGTCCGCTCCTGACTGAAGTCCTGGAGAATCTCCACTCGCTGCTGCCCAGGGACACCGTTAAAAAACCTGGCCCCTTCCTCTCACACCCAGGAAATAAAACAAGCCATTGAAGATTGGCCAGATCTCCTAAGCCTCTCCTCTTCCCAAGGCTGAGCAGAAAGGAAAACACCAAATATACACTCTCTTATCACGTTAGGGTTCGTGTGAATTCAATTTGAAAAACACAGCTTGGTCTACCATGTGGAAAAACACAGCTCATCTGCAGTGTTTCAACTGCAATGTCTAACTCCACGTTAAAGCCAATAGACAGCTAACCTAAATACCAAATGAAATGTCTAATGCCATGTTAAAGCCAATAGGCAGCTAAACTGAATACAGAATGTAATGTCTAATGCCACGTTCAAGCCAATCGGCAGCTAAACTGAATACAGAATGTAATGTCTAATGCCATGTTAAAGCCAATAGGCAGTTAACCTAAATACCAAATGTAATGTCTAATGCCATGTTAAAGTCAATAGGCAGCTAAACTGAATACAGAATGTAATGTGCTCCTGATGAACATTGAACAACTAATATGCGCAGTGGTGAAACACAAAGTCATTGGTCAAACACAATTAATGGCATAACAGTTAACGAGGGGAGTAACAGAGCCTCCTGGCCTTAACAGTCATGTCAGTCTCTGTACTACAAATACTACACAAATGTGATCTCCTCAGGTGAGTATACTTAATTTGTGGGTATGTGGACAAGTGAACACTGGGCTGCTCTTTGGAGTTATAGAAACAGTGGCTCCTGGGAGTTGCAGTCAGGTAACTCTCTGTACTACACACATTATACAAATGTTGGGTATCACATATATGTATGCAGACTGCTTTTAGGTTTGGGCATACATTTACCTGTTGAGACACACCATGAGCCCTAGGATTATTACTGTATATTGAAATACTTACAGGCCCCATTTGACCAATGGTATGTGATGGACCTTTGTAGCTGTGATGTTGGGTCCAACAATACAGCTTGACAGTGTTTACACTTAGATACTCTGAGTATTGAATGTTGGTGGGCTACATGAACAGAACAGTGGCAAAAGGTGAGCTGTAAGCATCAACAACATTGCTGTTTTGTGATATTTGTTGATGTGGTGACTTACCAGACTCCACTCCCCCAGGTATTCCTGTGAAGCCCTCAGGATGCAGGATAGCTAAGGCCTTCTCCTCCCAGGGAGATGTAATAGGGCACTGAGAGGGCCACCCCCAGTGTTCTTGGTTTTCAGCTGGTGCCTGGAGACCAGGGAATGGACCTTGCCCCTGAGGTTGTTCCACCTTGTCCGAATGTCCTCATTTGTGTGCACGGTGGGGCCAACAGCATTAACTCTTTCGATTATCCTGTCCCATGTTTTGATTTTTCTACTAAGAGGAGTAGGCTGAACTTGTGCTCCAAACAATTGTGGCTCCACTCCTATGGTTTTAACCACCATGATTCTTAACTCATCTTCTGAAAAGCGTAGATTTTTAGATAATGCATGGTGGAACAAACAAAAATGGGTGACAATGATTTACTAAACAGGGGAAGTGCAAAAGGGTGTGAATGAACAAAAATGTGATCAGGGTGCTCTATGGGATGGGCAAAAAAGGGAGTGCCTAATCTATGAAGTTTATGGAAAAAAAGGTGCTCGGGCTTCTGTGATTTGTGTTGGAAATGCAACGGATTGTGATCTGTGAAGGGGTGTGTTTTATAGTGTCATTTATAGGTGTGTGCACTAGTGGTTGTCAGCTGCGTTGTTTTCGAATTCACCTAATGTCCAATTGTCTATTACTTTGCTGACCATGAACCGCTGTGGTTCAGACTGCCATTGGCTCACAGCCACAAATGGTCTACCACAGCAACTATGTGCTTGTAATATGCTTGATGGTTGGTTGCGGTGCTCTCAGCTCTGGAGGTCGGACTGCCTATTTACAGGCTGCCGCACCACTGGTGGTCTTTCTTTTTTGCTTAGCGGTCTGCGGGCCTGCCTGTGTACCTCATAATAGGGCGGTCTGGAAGACCGCCAACATGGCAGTCTTTTCAGGCCCTCCAACATGGTGGTCTGTCGGTCCTGAAAACCACCAAACTCGTAATGAGGCCCTAAATCAGGCACTTAGTCTCATGTCCCCCCTCCCACCAGCACACACATATTCAGATTAGCTGGTCAAGGAACAGTAAGGTATCTGGGCTTAGCCATTCCTAAAAGTACTTTTATGACAGTGTCACAAATAATTATGTAAAATGAGTGTAACCAGGAAAATAGCAGGAGTGTGACAAGTTTGTGTGATTTGCTTTTTCTAAATTATGGAAATTAACATTTAATTAAAGAATGCACAATGCAAATCCACACATCACTTTTGGCACGAGAATGCATTACATAAAAGCATGGAGAACAACAGCCACTTTTGTTATGTTGCCTATATGTGCTCGTAATAAATGTTTACTAAGAGTTGTGCCATTTACAGTACATTTTCTCAGCCAATGGTGTGAATTTGCATAATGGCATAATTTGAGGTATTTTGAGTAAAAAGCATAGTACAAAATTCACAGAATTACGCTGGCATGATAAAATTTGGCCCAGGTCTAGCAAAAAGAGAGCATGTTCATGGAGCTGGCAGCAGGCCTAGGCTTAAAACTCAACTTTGTTGATGTTTTTTTTGGAATACGGGCAATTCCCACTACACAGACTAGTGTTGAGTTCTAGAATTCCACACTATCCATTGTGAACCGTAGTTTTTAACAGATTGCATGTGTGAGATTTTTTTTTGGGCACGATACTCGCGGACCACTCATGAGCAAACATGAAACTTCGTATCCGCTTGCGTATCTTCTGGCGCAAGACAGTGGCAAAAACAGCACTGCTCATGAGTGTGACTGCACCTGGCGGAGATTTTCTACTCGAGATGCATCTAAATCTAGTCAAAGAGGTTTTTGAGTGGATTTTCTTCTCCAAAGGCCCCTTCAAGTTGCTTTTTAGAGTGCTAATTTTCAAACAGGATGGAAAGGCACCAGAGACTCCAACTACCTGTTCCTGTCCAGCAGGTTCCTCCCAGTGCTTTGTCCATTTCCTGGTGACTTTTCATTTGGATTTTGAGGTGGAAGGATCACTCTCTTTGTCTCCTGGATAAAAACCTTTGGATTTAAGGAATTTGTTTTTGTGATATCACACAAGTAAGTTCGAAACGTATTTATAAGGGTGTTGCTTGCTTGCTTGGGCATGCACCAGTATTTCTTTGTACTTTAATTTGGTTTGTAAATGTTATAGTAGTGGCGGCATTAAGTGGGGCCTACTAATTTATTTAGCATTTCATGTTGTTTTTTAATCTTTTTTTATGGAAAATTATTTCACAGCTCGGTTCCTTTTCTCCATGTTCGTTACATTTGCATTTCTCATTTCTTTTACTTTGTGGCCTTGACGTCCAACGGGCCATCTAGCCAGTAGGCCCAGTACTAGTAGTCATCAGTGCATGAACTAGGGGCCGTATTTATAGACCCTTGGCGCCACAGAAGCGTCACTTTTTGTGACACTCCTGTGGTGCTAAGCACTGTGCCGTATTTGCAAGTTGGCGTTAAGCCACTTCTTGTGGCTTAACGCCACCTTGTAAATACAGCCCCTTCCAACGCAGCACTGTGCGTGGAAGGGGCATGCAATGGGTGTTACTGTGGGTGTGCAACAGCAACACCAATTGCATTTTGATGCTGCCTCAGATTTATGAAATTTCGTAAACCTGAGGCAGCGTCAAAATTTAACGCTACCCCTAGGGGTGGCGTTAGCAGAATGCAACGATGAGGAATACTTTTATTTCTCTTAGTTTTTTGCTTTTCTATGAGCATAAAAACAGCAAAATGCAAGAAATTATTGCACACAAAAAATCATTTGAACATGATGCTTTAGCACTTCTGCATGTCCTGCATTGTGCAGCACACACAGAAGTGCCAAAGTGCCATTAGGGATTGTTTATGTGCATGAAGGGACACCTTCCCAAACATAAACAATCACACCCCACAACACAGACATCCTTGCATGAAGGTGCAAGGATGCCTGCATTGGAGCTGTCAGCTAAATTTAGCGCCAGTGCAGGGGGAATCGCAGGGGTGTGCCGTATTCAGTTAAATATGGCGCATCCCAACATGTAGGAAATGGCCTTTCTGAATAGTCACCCCAACCTTTTTGCCTTCATCCGTCTCTTTTTCTGACGTCATTTTTTGCTGGCTTTAAGTCTCTGCACACTTTACCACTGCTAATCAGTGCTAAAGTGCAAATGGTCTCACCTTAAAACATGGTGACATTGGCTCATACCCAATTGGCTTATTTAATTTACTTGTAAGTCCCTAGTCAAGTGCACTACTTATGCCCAGGGCCTGTAAATTGAATGCTACTAGTGGGCTGCAGCAATGGTTGTGCCACCCACATAAGTAGTCCCCTAACCATGTCTCAGTCCTGCCACTGCAGTGCCTGTGTGTGCAGTTTCACTGCCACTTCGACTTGGAATTTAAAAGTACTTGCCAAGCCTTAAACTCCCCTTTTTTCACATATAAGTCACCCCTAAGGTAGGCCCTCGGTAGTCCATAGGGCAGGGTGTTACGTAGGTAAAAGGGAGGACATGAACATGTGTGTTCTATATGTGTCAACACCAGGACAGTGCGCGCTCTACGGGCAACATAATGCAAAATGACAAACCTTATGCAATTTAATAATTCGTGCATTGTGTGTTGATATTGCATTTTAACTTTTTGCATTGCAGGCATTTATCTTAAAATGTCATTAATGCTGTTTGTAATGTATTCTTCATTTTCAAGCCTTTCCTGCAGCCTGGTTGGGTGTGGCATGTGGGCAGGGCTTGGGTCTATTTAAGGAACCCAGCCCAGCTCCACGTGCTCACTATTCAGAGGTCCCGGTACAGAGCAGCAGCATTTTCCTTGGCTCTGGTTCCGGAGGCCTACTTGAACATTTCCTGGCCCTGTCCTCATTATCTTGCTGATCTTCAAGCAGGGCAGTTAGACGGAGGTTGGGGTAGGCCCTCGACTCCGTTTCTAGAAACGTTTGAGCTTTTGGCTTTGTGATTTACAGTGTGCACAATTTGTTCTTGGCATTTAACCGTTGCAGTTTGGATCGGCAGAGTGCGCGATCATTTTGAGGCATTTGAATCTTGATGGTTGAATCGGCAACAGTGAGCGCGATTCATTGTTGGCAATTAACATTTGCAGTTCGGATCGGCAGAGTGCGTGATCATTTCGAGGCATTTGAATCTCGATGGTTGAATCAGCAACAGTGAGCATGATTCATTCTTGGCAATTAACACTTGCAGTTCGGATCGGCAGAGTGCGCGATCATTTTGAGGCATTTGATTCTTGATGGTTGAATTGGCAACAGTGTGAGCGATTAATTCTTGGCATTTAACCCTCGCAGTTCAGATCGGCAGAGTGCGCAATCATTCCAGGTACTTGAGTCTTGATGCGCAGTCTGGCAATAAGGTGCGCAATAATTTCTGGGCAATTGAATCTTGAAACTTAGATCAAACAGAGGGTGATCTTTCTAGACAAAACAAGTGTAGTCAGTTTGCCTATTCTACAGTATCATTCATGAATCCTATAGCAGTTAATTCTTTGGGAACGTACTCATTGACTCCTGTTGTGATTTAATTGCTATTCTAAGGATTAACTTGAGAGAGTCCAATGTTCAGAGCATATGAGTATAAAAAGGTCACGTTATTGAAAAGTTCTTGATCTCTAATTAGAGCATAAAGAATGAAAACAAAGTTCATGAAGATTAATGTGAATGACCTTACTATTGTGTTTTTAACTCTTGCTTCCACGGGTCTCCTTCCCCGCTGTTCCCAACCTAAACCCCATGCCCCGCTTGGCCATTCTTTAACTCTCTGCTATGATAACTAGTAGAGTTTGGAGCTGCAAGAGGTGGACATATTGGGAACAGGTGCAAACCCAAAGATCGAGTCTCGCTGACAGAATAGTGAGCCCACAAATTTTAATCCTCCTGGTTTGTGCTAGGTTTTCAATATGGCCACATTGGACGAGTTACTTAAGGTACTTATGCAGCTTCGTTTGGATGTAGTCAAATCTAAAAACATAGCAGCCAATCTAACAGAAAGGGTGGATCAGTTACAAGACAGAGTGGGAAAGAAGGAGCAAAGTCCTCTGGGTGCGGGTTGGCTTAATCCTCCTCCTCAAAGTTCAGGAGGGAATCCTCCAACTAACATATCACTCACATTTCCCATACCCATTCTTTTGGCTCCCCCAGAAAGGTTTTCAGGTGATCCTCAGAAGGTACAATCCTTTTTGACTTAAGTAGAATTGCATTTCACCTGTAGACCAAACACCTTCCCTGATCCCCAATCCAGGGTGGCCTTCTTGATTTCTTATTTGACTGGAGACGTGGCCTCCTGGGCAATCCCTCTCGTGCGTCAAGATAATCCTTTGCTTTATAACTGGAGAGACTTTGTCCGAGAATTTGAAAGTGTTTTTGATCGAAGAACAGTTACTCTGTCCGCAGACCAAGAACTGTTAGAATTGCGACAAGGAAATAAGGATCTTGTCTCTTACTTGGCTAACTTTAATCGGCTGGTAGCAGAAACGGCCTGGCCTGAGGAAAAGAGATCAGCCCTGTTCTATCAAGGACTCAAAGATGAGTTAAAAGACATTCTTGCACAGATTGATCCTCAAACCTCGGATTGTCATAATCTGATCAATCTTGTTTTAGGACTAGACCATCGTCTTGCAGAATGACGGGGAACACGCAAAAAGACTGAGAAAAATTCCTGGCATGTTCATGAGCATAGAGAATCACAAGTTCATGGAGACAACAATCATGAAAAAATAGAAATAGGAACCATCAGACAGCCCTTAACGAAAGAAGAGAAAGATCTACGTAGAAAGAACGGACAATGTCTGTATTATGGTCGAAAGGGAAAGAATGTCCAGAAAAACCAAAAAGTAAACAAACCCCTACCAAGAAGGTTGTAGCAAAATGCACAGATCAATCAGGAAAACTAGAACACCCAAGGTGTAAGGAAGGGTTGCTCCTGGGTGTAACCTTGGACCCTTCACAAGATGCTAAAAAGGTTTTACTCTAGTCAAGACATTTAAAATGTTATCTCGAAGTACTGGTAAAACAAAAGACTTACCTAAAGAAAGCCTTAGTAGAGTCCGGGGCTACTGGTAATTTTATCGATGCACAATTGATTCAAACATGAGGGATCCCATGTAAGAAGAAGAAAACACCAGACATATTACAAGCTGTAGTTTGAAAACTCCTAGCTGGAGGTCCGGTGACTCTGCAGACCTTCCCCTTATCTGTGATCTGTAAAGGGGGAATCAAGACACAAAACATGTAGAAAAAATAATCTTTGATGTAATCCATGCTCCTCAGTATGTAATTATCATAGGAATGCCGTGGTTCAGTTACCATAATTATTTAAAGAAAGGAAAATCATGTTTTCTTCCATCCTGTGTAAAGAAAAATGTCTCCAGACATCAAGTGTCACAGATTCCCACAAATCCCACCTAGCCACAGCCGCTGAAAAATATATAACGTTGCCTTTGCAGTATTCATACTTCCTTGATGTTTTTGATGAACGCGAAGCAGAAACCTTGCCACCTCACAGACCCTATGACTGTCAAATTGATCTGACTCCTCGTGCTATATTCCCTAGTTGTCGTGTGTATGCCCTGTCTGAACACGAAAATCAATATCTAAGAAGCTATTTAGATGAATTTCTAGCTAATGGATTTATCCGCCCTGCCAAGTCTCCTGCAGCATCTCCTCTTTTTTTGTTCCCAAGGCTAATGGGGATCTTAGGGCTTCTATAGCCTATAGAAGATCAAATAAAATCACAGTAACAAATAAATACCCATTACCCTTGATCCCTGTCCTGTTGGATCAAGTTAAAAAAGCCAAAATGTACACCAAGTTAGACCTAAGAGGAGCTTACAACCTAGTCAGGATGAGAGAAGGCGACGAGTGAAAAACCGCCTTTAAAACTAGATATGGTCTATTTGAATACACAGTCTTGCCCTTTTGACTTTGTAATTCTCCAGCAGTGTTCCAATTCTTTCTGAATGATGTCCTTAGAGAATATCTAGGTCTAATTCCAATAGTTTATATTGATGATACTGTAATCTATTCTGAAGTCGAACATGTCCAAAAGATTCTCACAACCCTTCGGAAACATCATTTATATTGCAAATTGAGCAAATGTGAATTTTATGTTACCACCGTTGAATTTTTAGGGGTCATCCTTACCCCTCAAGGCATGGTCATGGCAGAAAGAAAAGTGCAAGCAGTATCTGATTGGCCAATCCCAAAAACTGTTTGAGATGTTCAGTGCTTCCTTGGTTTTGCAAATTTCTATCACAGATTCATAGACCACTTCTCACAGACAGTGGCACCAATCACCAATTTCCTACGAAAGAAAGAACCATTTGCAGGGTCTCCAGAAGCTGACAAGGCTTTTTCAACCTTAAAAGAAGCCTTCTACACTGCCCCAGTCTTGACTCACCCAGATACTGAATGTGCATTCATAGTAGAAGCAGATACTTCAGATGTGGCAATTGGTGCAGTGTTATCGCAACGCAACAAAGATACCAGTCAGCTACATCCTGTAGCTTACATGTCTGGAAAACTAAACGAAGCGGAAAAAAATTATGTCATTGCTGAGAAAGAACTTCTAGCAATCTGTGATGCCTTTAAAGAGTGGAGACACTATTTTCTAGGCGCCAAGTACACTATTACAGTATACACAGATCATCGTAATCTCCAGTTCATGAGTTCAGCTAGACTTTTGACTCCTTGACAACTACAATGGATGCTGTTTTTTGCCGAGTTTGATTTTGTGGTAACCTTTCATTCCGGCAAAGACAATTGCACAGCAGATGCCTTGTCCAGACAAGACTCTACCATGTTACCCACAATTCAGCCCCTACGAGCTATCATTGCTCCAGACAAAGGCCCTCATTACAATCCTGTTGGTAAATCCCACTTACCGCTGTGAAGAAGACCGCCATCCTACCGCTGCGGCCGTGGAATTCCACTACAGGTATTACAACCCACAGCTCGGAATCCGCCACAATACAGACATCCACACAAGTACGCCACACCAAAGGTCAGTGATAAACTGGTGATTAAAAAAAACACACTGTCACGCCAACAGGAATACACCCACACTATCACGACCTACGAATCAACGCAGCGGTCTTTCAACCACGGTAAACCATTGGTGGTACACACCGCCGTGCTCAAAATACACACACATTTATAAAACACAACCACATCAGACAAATCGAAATACAACCACCTGATACACATACACACACCACACACACATACCCAATCCAATATAAAGCACACACCCACATCACCCACAAACCCTTACTACCAGAATTTTGAAACCACGCCAGAGAGATACACTACCAAAAACAACACCAGCATCCACAGACACACAACACCATCACTTGCACAACATCGACGCACCTCAAACAACACACACCAACACACACCCTCACACATCACAACACACCCTACCTCACACATCACCCACACCACATCATGGCACCTCAACAACACCTCAGGTTCTCTGAGGAGGAGCTCAGGGTCATGGTGGAGAAAATCGTCCAGGTAGAACCACAGCTATTGGGATCGCAGGTGCAGAAGACATCCATTGCAAGGAAGATGGAGCTGTGGCGCAGAATCGTCAAAAGGGTCAACGCAGTGGGACAGCATCCAAGAACTAGAGATGACATCAGAAAGAGGTGGAACGACCTACAGGGGAAGGTGCGTTCCGTGGTCTCCAGACCCCAGATTGCTGTACAGAGGACTGGTGGTGGACCCCCACCTCCTCTCCTACAACTAACAACATGGGAGGAGCAAGTCTTGGCTATACTGCATCCTGAGGGCCTCGCAGGAGTAGCACGAGGACTGGACTCTGGTAAGGCAAATCTTTACTACTATATCCCCCCACCCTACCTGCATGCCATCACATACTCCCACCCTTACCCTCACACCCATCACCCCAACAACCCACAGATACCCCACCAACACAACCTACACATCCAAAAACCAAGCCCTGCATGTAACACCAATACATGGACACCCAACACCCAAGCATGTCCACTACAGAGACTCATTCATGCCCCAAATTCACCAATCACACAAGGACCAAGCCAATAATGCAAGCACTGGAGTACAGTGTCAACCACCCATTGCAAACAATGACACACATACAATAATTATGCATTTACACCCCAACAGGACCTCTACCGAACGTCACCGGACAGGAGGTGCCAGACATATCCAGTCCCCCCACAGAAGAGGCCCACAGTGATGACAGCAGCTCTGCACAACTGGATCAAGATGACCAGCCCGGCCCATCTGGGACCTCGGGACAGTCGGTTCCCCTGACACTGTCTCAAGCCACCACAGAGCCTCCCCCCTCAGGAAACACCACCACAGCACCAACCCAGCGAGCCCATCCCTCTGTCCCCAGGACACGTCAATCAGCAGCATGTCCACCACTACAGGGAACCCAGGCAAACCCACCAACCCAAGAAAATCAGGGACCTGGGGGCAGTGGCAGTGGGCACACCGTTCAGGGGACAGAGGCACAGGATAACAGGGAAACTGGGAGGACTGCTGTGCGACAGGGGGAGGACAGGCCCAGGGAACCCACTCTCCACGAGGCACTCTCCAACATCATGGAAGCTTACCATCATTCCCAGGAGACGATGGCAACGGTACTGGCCAAGTTTCAGGAGACCCAGTGGCTGCAGGAGGAACACTACCTTGGGATCAGGGAGGACTTGAAGTCCATTAACACCACCCTGGTCACCATTGCAGGAGTGCTGGCAGACTTCGCCAACACCAGGAGGGACACAGTGGCACAAGAAGGGGCCCCTGACACTAGCCTGGATGATGAACAGCCCTCCACCTCCGCCGGCGCTAGTGGACAGGAGGCACCACCATAGGAACAACAGGACAACAGCATCACACCCCCTGCAGATGGAGAACCACCCCACAAATGGTCCCTGAGATGCAGGAACAAGACAGAGAACAATGCCGAGAACCCTGCCAGGAAATGAGACCCCCCTGAATGTCACCCTTCTGTCCCACTATGTCACCCTGTCCATCCTTAAACTGCCATTGCTCCACTTCCTATGCCCCTTTGGACAATGCACCTGTGAAACAAATAGACTGGACTCTGCCATGGACATTCCTGCACCATCCCCCCAGCCCATTTTACAACCCCCTCCACTTATTTGCAAGGGAATAAGCCAGCAGTAAACATAGCAGAAGGCACAAAGTGGGACCCAAAACTGTGAAATGGAAAGTCAAAGTGACAAGTCAGGGTCCATACACTAAATTAAAATGACACACTTATGCTAGTTCCAACAATAGAGTGAGATGTGGGAAGCAGTGGCATCTTCTTACCTGTGTCTCACTGGAAGTATTGCAAGATGATGTTGTTTCGGTTGTCGATATCCTCTTCTTCTCCCTCCTCTTCTTCACTGTCCACAGGCTCCACAGCTGCCACAAGACCACCATCTGGCCCATCCTCCTGCAGAAAAGGCACCTGGTGTCGCAAAGCCAGGTTGTGCAGCATACAGCAGGCCACAATTATCTGGCACACCTTCTTCGGTGAGTAGTAGGGGGATCCACCTATCAGATGGGGGCACCGGAATCTGGCCTTCAGGAGGCCAAAGGTTCGCTCGATCACCCTCCTAGTTCGCCCATGTGCCTCATTGTAGCGTTCCTCTGACCTTGTCCTGGGATTTCTCACTGGGGTCAGTAGCCATGACAGGTTGGGGTAACCAGAGTTACCAGCAAATGTTGATGGACAACTTTTAGACACACACTAACCCTTAGGGACAACCCCATACCCAGACACCTATGTCAACTGTATTGGGACCTTGACCTCACCTAATAGCCACACACGGTGCCTCTGGAGTTGGCCCATCACATAAGCGATGCTGCTATTCCTCAAAATGTAAGCGTCATGCACAGAGCAAGGATACTTGGCATTGACATGGGAGATGTACTGGTCTGCCAAACACACAATCTGCACATTCATCGAATGGTAGCTCTTCCGGTTTCCGTACACGTGTTCATTTCTGTGGGGGGGACGAATGCCACATGTGTCCCATCAATGGCACCAATGATGTTGGGGATATGTCCCAGGGCATAGAATTCACCTTTCACTGGGGAACAATCCTCCACCTGAGGGAAAACGATGTAGCTGCGCATGTGTTTCAGGAGGGAAGATAACACTCTGAACAACATGTCAGAGAACATTGGCTGGGACATCCCTGATGCCATGGCCACCGTTGTTTGAAAAGACCCACTGGCCAGGGAATGGAGTACAGACAGGACCTGCACTAGAGGGGGGATTCGTGTGGGATGGTGGATAGCTGACATCAGGTCCGGATCCAACTGGGCACACAGTTCCTGGATTGTTGCACAATCAACTCTGTATGTTACCAGGATGTGTCTCTCTTCCATTGTCGACAGGTCCATCAGGGGTCTGTACACCGGAGGATGCCGCCAACTCAACACCTGCCCCAGCGGACGTGCCCTATGGAGGAGAATAGCAAGCAGAGAGTCATCCAACACTGAGGGATCACAATGTTTTATTTTCAGAAACGTAATTAATCTGCAATGTGCCGGTATCTGTCTATATTCCCGGCCTAGATAGGTGTGATGCAGTTAACATCCATCCCATGTGGCCTCCTGACATGGCGGCTGCCTGACCTGTAAGGTGGGACAAGGGGATATGAGGTAACTGAGCTGGTGTTCTACACCATCGTGGTGGGCTGTCGAAGACCGCAGCGCAATTCAGCATTGGTTAACATTTGGACCTATGGGTCCCAGGAGCCAATAACGATGTACGCCGGTGGTGACGGTACGCACCGCCGCGGACGTGACCGCCATTTTCTGTCTGTTTACTCACTTGATACCTGACCTTCAACAGGAGAGGACCTACACTGCAAGTGCTGCTGTGACCTCAGTCTGGAAGCGACGATGGCTCATGTGTCTGGGGAAAGGGCCCCTGCCTTCACTTCGGAGGAGTTGGAGAAACTAGTGGATGGGGTCCTCCCCCAGTACACGCAACTGTACGGTCCTCCAGACAAACAGGTGAGTACACTGTGAGCATGCTGCATGGGCAATGCCTGTTTTGAGTGGTGTGGATGGAAGATACATGGGGGAGCTGTGGCCTGCATGTGCGGATGGGGAGTGTATGTGCATCAGGGCAAGGGTGGGAACTGGGGGGCAATAAGTATGACGGTCCGGATGGGTAAGTAATTTCCTTTTCCCCCTGTACCACTCCTCTAGGTCAGAGCCCACCAGAGTACCCAAGGGTATTTGGCATTCCAACACCAAGGACGTCTGGACCTTGGGGGTCTACCACAGATGGAGCACCCACTGCCGTAAAAGATGTGAGGACCTGTGCCGCTGGAGCAAGAAGACGGCGGAGGCCCAGCTGGGGATGGCCACCCAACATGGGAGGGGTGCCTGTCGCACCATGACCCCCCTGATGTTCCAGATCCTGGCGGTGGTGTGTCCGGAGTTGGATGGACGCTTGAGGGCATCACAGCAGCCACAAGGGGGTGAGTACACTCTCTTTCAGCTGACTCTGCGTGCATTGCGAGGTGTCTGGGTGGGGGAGGTGGGCAGTG
The DNA here is from genome assembly GCF_031143425.1 of Pleurodeles waltl. NCBI lineage: Eukaryota > Metazoa > Chordata > Amphibia > Caudata > Salamandridae > Pleurodeles > Pleurodeles waltl. The sequence continues at coordinate 757,499,909 of NC_090450.1, read as the reverse complement.
GGTTCCCCTAGGCCAGGGCGAAGTTTGTAGGCAAGGTCCCTTGTGAGGCAGCCTATGTGGCACCCCAACCTCAACAGTGGTAAGAGCCATCTACATCTAGTCAGGCTCACGTGACTTCCAGGTGTGCAGCAATTGGTGTTAGGCCTCGTACCCCATGGTCAGGTGAAATGTTTAGGAACTGTTAGTGCATGGCGTAGTGCAAGGGCTGCGCCATGTGTGTTGTGTCCGCCAACAGCAGTGGTGTTGCATGCACTGAACATGTCTTTCTTCTGTCTTTCCCCCCACTTTTTGTGGTCTCACTGTTCTTGTGTGCAATAGCATCATCAGACGGAGGAGCGTTGGCACCAGAGCAGGAGGGAGCTGCAAGCAACTTGGCCCTGGAGGGCGAGACAACGGAGTCTGAAGCCACCAGTGGGACGGAGGGCGAGGGGGGCTCCATGGCAGGACAGGAGCAGACAGCAGTGACAGTGAATCCTCCTCTGATGGGAGCTCCCTTGCGGTAGCGGGCACCTCTGTGCCCACTGCATCAACAGGTACAGCCGCCACGCCTTCTACCAGCACCGCCTTCCCAGCAGCCCCTCAGCGTGTGTCCCATGCCCGCTCACCCAGGAGGATGGGCATCTCCTTCGCCCCAGACACCCCAGGCCCTGCCCCAGTCAGCCCTGCTGCCCTCAGCGAGGAGGTTATTGACGTCCTGAGATCCCTCACTGTTGGGCAATCTACCGTTGTGAATGCCATCCAGGTTGTTGAGAGGTATTTGCAACAAACAAATGCATACCTAGAGGGCATTCATTCTGGCAGGCAGCCCAACAGAGAGCATTTCAGGCTCTGGCCTCAGCACTGATGGCAGCCATTGTGCCTGTGTCCAGCCTCCCCCCTTCAACTTCCTCCACCCAATCCTCTGTACCTCGGTCTATCCCAAGCACACTATCAGACCAGCATGCACACTCATCAACACACAAGAGTGGCTTAGGCAAACATAAGCACCACACATCCCAAGGGCACTCACACCATCCCCATCCCCATGCAGAAACAGCAACATCCACAGCCTCCACTGTGTCCCCCTCTTCCACGTCCTCCTCCTCCCTCCCAGTCTCGTCTCCACTCACACCTGCATGCACTACATCCTCAGCCTCCACCTCCATCAGCAGCACGCCCATCACCACACACTGCTCACATGCACTCACCACCCTCACTACCATGCACACATCCCCAGTGTCCTCTCCCAGTATGTCTGTGAGCCCTCCTCCCAGAGTACACAAATGCAGGCACACACCCACCCAACAGCCATCCACCTCACAACAGCCTCCGGCCAATGCACCTTCACCAAAATTCAGCAGACGTACACCTCCTACAACCACGACCTCTACCTCCACTCCCAAACCCCCTCCATCTTCCCGTCCCAGTGTGTCTAAGAAGCTCTTCCTGGCTAACATTGACCTCTTCGCTACATCTCCCCCTGTCCTTCCCCTAGGGCCAGGCTTTCCAGGTCCCAGCCCAGCACTTCAGCCACAAAATCCCCAGGCACAGTGGTGCAAGCAACTGCGGGGTCATCGAGTGCACCACCCATCAGGGCTGCCAGTGTGCCACGTAGTGAGGGCAAGGACATTCCACCACCTGCCAAAGTGAAAAAGGTGCCCACATCCCAGAGGGAGAAGCCTAAAGTACCAGCCACCAAGGGCTCAGCAAAAACCAAAGGGGATAGTGGCAAGACAACTACGGCACCATCAAAATGGGGAAGGGTCAAAAGCTGAAGAGCAGGTCAGGAGAGGGCATGGTGGCACCGACTGAGGGACCAGTGTCATACCTTCTGTCCACGACCACGCCAAACTGTACGACAGCGAACACCACTAGCTGCCCCGCCACCACAACCGCCACCTGCACCGTCACCTGCACCACCCCAGCACGTCTACAGCATCAGAGACTGTCCCCAGCATCCTCCCCAGTGGGCAGACGTCTGAGGCTGCCGGAAGCGTCCTGCTGTGTCCCTCTGCAGGTGCCAGTGGAGAGATACATCCACTACCTCTGCCCTTGGCAGGATGAAGCACTGTGGGCACCAGGCCCCCTCCAGAACAAGTGGAGAGATACATGCACTACCTCTGTCCTTGGCAGGATGAAGCACTCTGGGAACCAGGCCCCCTCCAGAACCAGTGGAGATTGACATCCACTACCTCAGTCCTTGGCAGGCTAAAGCACTCTGGGCACCAGGCCCCCTCCAGAACCAGTGGAGAGATACATCCACTCCATCTATCCTTGGCAGGATGAAGCACTCTGGGCACCGGGCCCCCTCCAGAACCAGTGGAGAATGACATCCATTTGAGAGACTGTGGCTTTGCACTCCCCAGGATGCAGCAATGGGCAAACCACCCACTGGAGAGACTTGAGAGACTGTGGCTGTGCACTCCCCAGGATGCAGCAGTGGGCAAACCACCCACTGGAGAGACTTGAGAGACTGTGGCTTTGCACTCCCCCGGATACATCAATGGGCAAGGGGCCCCCTCGTGCAGCAGTGGTGTTGTGCTTTCATCAGGCTGAGGAGCCCCCCTCCCCCTCTGAGGTGCCTGTATATTTTCGATCTGATGCCCCTGCAATGTTCTCTCCGTTTCTAGTCAGGTATCATGTGTGGGCCTTGCCCATGCATTTTGGGCCCAGTGGTCCACGGACAATGATTAGTACACTATCCGGACTTGTGTAGTTGGTGTACATATATGTATATACTGAACTTTGACTTTTGAATACTGGATTTTTCTTGATTACAATGGTTACAATCATTTCCTTTTGTCCTTGCATTCTTCCAGGGGGCGGGGGTGTATATGTAATGTTGCTGCATTTATTTGTGTGTCTGTTGTTGTGGGTGAAGGTGGGGGTGTTGCATGTGTGTGTCACTCTGTTTCCTCCCCCCTCCCCTGTGTTGTAGGCGCAGTACTCACTGTGGTCGCCGCCGTTCGTACTCCTCATAGAAGAGGAGGTAAACCAGCATGGGCAGTACGTGTAGTTCAGGCTCCATGGTGTCCTGGTTCCTTGTTTTTTAATGTCGAAAGGTGAGTGTTTTCCCTTCTGTGTACTGTTTCCGCTGTGCTTTTGATAGCGTTGGTTCCGCCCCGGAAAAGGTGGCGGATAGGCTTCTTGTAATAGGGTGGGCGGTACTTTGTCTCCCGCCTGTCTGTTGGCGGTGACCGCCGCACTGTTTGTTTCTACCGCCATGGCAGTCGAGTGTTAAAGTGGCTGTCTATGTTGGCGGTTTCCGCCATGGTTGTAATCCCATTTTTTTTTCCACCAGCCTGTTTGCGGTATTACCGCCGCTTTAACACCGACCGCCAGGTTTGTAATGAGGGCCAAAATCCTTTGTATCCTTAAAACTGCAGATTTTGTTGAAAATATTCGTAATTCTTTCACCATCGAAAAATGGCAGAAATGGGCTCAAGACACACCAAAAGATCAATCAAACAAGGCCTACCTTTTCATGATACATGTTAATTTGTTCCCACTACCAAGTTGCGCAAATTAGTGATTCATTGGTTGCACGTTATACCTACGATAGGTCATCCAGGTATTCCTAAAACACTTGAACTAATCCAACGATATTTTTGGTGGCCTACTTTGACAAAAGACGTCAAGCAAATGGTAACTAACTGTGAAGTTTGTGCTCGTACCAAGACAAGACATTCAAAACCAAAAGGACTGTTACATCGCCCTCCCAACTCCACTCCGACCTTGGGAACACATATCAATAGACTTTATTACAGGACTGCCAGTTGTTCAACATCACTCAGTAATCCTTGTAGTGGTAGATAGTCTCACAAAGTATGCACATTTCATTGCTTGCAGGTAATTGCCTACCTCCAGTGAATTGGCAACAACTCTTCTAAATCGAGTGGTCCATTATCATGGATTACCAAAAGTAATTCTTTCCGATCGAGGTTCACAATTTGCCTCTAACTTCTGGAAAACATGGTGCAAAACGCTGCAAGTTACATCTACATTATCAACAAGTCATCATCCTCAAACAGATAGCCAAACTGAGAGACTCAATCAAACATTGAAACAATATTTGCGTGCTTATGCTGAAAAAGCACTCCATTCATGGGTATCAATGCTTTGGTTAGATGAACTGGCCTACAATAACTCGTATCATACTTCTACTGGAGCGACACCCTTTTTCAGTCTATTTGGTTATCACCCAGATACTTTGCCAATCACAATTCCACAAGAAAGTTCACTTACACCAGCAGTGTCAGAAACAATACGACAACTCCATCAAACCCAGAAACAAATCCAGCAACATCTAAACAAAGCAAAACAAAAGTATAAAAAACATTATGACAAAAAACATTGTGAGGGACCACATTATAAGCCAGGAGATAGAGCGTGGCTTTCCACATGCCACATTGATTTCAAGAAAAGACATATGTTTAATCCCAAATATTTAGGTCCTTACACAGTTCTTCAACAGATCAATCCAGTAACCTACAAACTACAGTTACCAAAATCACTACATATTCATCCAGTGTTTCATACTTCTCTCCTGAAAAGAGCTTTCCAGAAAACTCGCTCTCGACCAACTCCAGTACTGGTACAAGGAGAATTGGAATATGAAGTAAAACAGGTTCTGGATTTAAAATTTAGAGGTCGTATTCTCTGGTATCTAATATCTTGGAAAGGGTACGGTCCAGAGAACGACTCAGCATCTGACATTCATGCTACACGACTAGTGTAGCATTTTCACCGCCTAAACCCAGACAAGCCAGGCCCTAGAGTGCGTTCGGCAGGGGGGAGTATTGTCAACACCAGGACAGTGCGTTCTCTGTGGGCAACTTAATGTAAAATGGTAAACCGTATGCAATGTAATAATTCATGCATTGTGTGTTGATATTGCATTTTAACTTTTTGCATTGCAGGTATTTATCTTGAAATGTCATTAATGCTGTTTGTAATGTATTGTTCATTTTCAAACCTTTCCTGCAGCCTGGTTGGGTGTGGCATGTGGTCGGGGCTTGGGTCTATTTAAGGAACCCAGCCCAGCTCCACGTGCTCACTATTCAGAGGTCCCGGTGCAGAGCAGCTGCATTTTCCTTGGCTCTGGTTCCGGAGGCCTACTTGAACATTTCCTGGCCCTGTCCTCATTATCTTGCTGATCTTCAAGCAGGGCAGTTAGACGGAGGTCGGGGTAGGCCCTCGACTCCGTTTCTAGAAACGTTTGAGCTTTTGGCTTTGTGATTTACAGTGTGCGCAATTTATTCTTGGCATTTAACCGTTGCAGTTTGGATCGGCAGAGTGCGCGATCATTTTGAGGCATTTGAATCTTGATGGTTGAATCGGCAACAGTGAGCGCGATTCATTGTTGGCAATTAACCTTTGCAGTTCGGATCGGCAGAGTGCGTGATCATTTCGAGGCATTTGAATCTCGATGGTTGAATCGGCAACAGTGTGCGCGATTCATTCTTGGCAATTAACCTTTGCAGTTCGGATCGGCAGAGTGCACAATCATTTCGAGGCATTTGAATCTCGATGTTTGAATCGGCAACAGTGAGCACGATTCATTTTTGGCAATTAACCCTTCCAGTTCGGATCGGCAGAGTGCGCGATCATTTCAAGGCATTTGAATCTTGTTGGTTGAATCGGCAACAGTGTGAGCGATTCATTCTTGGCAATTAACCCTTGCAGTTCAGATCAGCAGAGCGCGCGATCATTCCAGGTACTTGAGTCATGATGCGCAGTCTGGCAATAAGGTGCGCCATAATTTCTGGGCAATTGAATCTTGAAACTTAGATCAAACAGAGTGTGATCTTTCTAGACAAAACAAGTTTAGTCAATTTGCCTATTCTACAGTATCATTCATGAATCCTATAACAGTTAATTCTTTCGGAACTAATGTACTCATTGACTCTTGTTGTGATGTAATTGTTATTCTAAGGATTAACTTGAGAGAGTCCAATGTTCAGAGCATATGAGTATAAAAAGGTCACGTTATTGAAAAGTTCTTAATCTCTTATGTTATTAGAGCATAAAGAATTAAAACAAAGTTCATGAAGATTAATGTGAATGACCTTGCTATTGTGTTTTTAACTCTTGCTTCCACAGGTCTCCTTCCCCGCTGTACCCAACCTAAACCCCATCCCCCTCTTGGCAATTCTTTAACTCTATGCTATGATAGCTAGTAGAGTTTGGAGCTGCCAAGAGGTGGACATATTGGGAACAGGCACAAACCCCGAGGATCCGGTCTCGCTGACAATATGTCCTGGTAGTGTAAAACCCCTAAATCTGTTTCACACTGCTGTGAGGCCCGCTCCTTTCATAGGATAGCATTAGGGCTACCCTCATATACTGTTTGAGTGGTAGATCCTGATCTGAAAGGAGTAGCCAGGTCATATTTAGTATGGCCAGGATGGTGTTAAAAGATCCTGCTTAATGGTGAAATTGGATTTAATATTACTTTTTTAGAAATGCCACTTATAGAAAGTCTACACTTAAATCCTTCTGGGCATTACAATCCACATCTGGCTAGGTTTAGTTGACAGCTCCCCTGTGCATTCACTCAGACAACCCCAAACATAGGATGCTCAGTCACACTTGCATACATCTGCACATTGAATGGGTCTTCCTGGGCTTGGATGGTGGAGGGCCTGACACTTACATGTCAAAGGACAGTAGCCTGCCCTCACACAAAGGACTGCCACACCCCCTACTGGGACCCTGGCAGACATGATGGAACTGAAAGGGGACCTTGTGCACTTCAAAGCCACTCTTTGACCTCTACCCCACTTCAACAGCACATCTGGGTATTTAAGCAGGGCCTCTGACCCTACCAACTCAGACACTTCTTGACAAGACACTCTTGTCACAGACACTTCCTGGAGAAGAAACCTGAACCAGAGTCTGCAACCTGCCACGAAAAACTGCCTGGCTGCCCAAAGGACTCACCTGACTGCTTTCTGAGAAGGACTGCTGCCTTGCTGTTGCCATGCTGCCTTGCTGCACTCTTGATGTGCTGAAGAAGTGCTCTCCAAGGGCTTGGATAGAGCTTGCATCCTGTTTCCTGAAGTCTGAGGACCAAAAAGACTTAATTTCTGCAAGAAGATCTCCCTGTGTGGTGAAAATCGACGCGCAGCCTGCCAGAAACGATGCACAGCCTGCATCGCCGTGAGAAAATCACCACACGCTGATCCGTAACGACGCAGCCAGACTTTGCAAGGAGAAGATCAATGCAGCGCCAGCGTAGTGACCGGAAATTCGACGCAAGACCAACTGGTTCGACGCAAAGCCAACCCAGAACAACGCAGCCTGACTTCCAGAGAGGAATCGACGCAGCGCCTGTGTGCGATAGAAATTTCCACGCAACGCCCACCAGATCAACACAGCCCCTGTGACTTGACCCTGCCAATGCTGGATTTCAATGCATCAACCCAGGGGCATCCAAAAACTCCGCAACCCGAAGAGGATCCAAGACCGAGCGCCAGAAATCGACACAAAGCCTTCCCTGCGTGAAAACTGAATGACACATCGCCTTGTGTGGCCTGAGAAATCGATGCACACCTCCCTGTTTTCGACGTATCCCCTCCTCTGCGATTCTTTGCCGTGGGTTTGTACACAAACCAGGTACTTGGTGCTTGCAAGAGACATTTGTTGCTTTTAAGAGACTAAAGACTTTTGATATCATTTTTACAGTAATTGCTCAACATATACTTATTGCATCTTAATAATTTTGACCTTCATTTATCCAGATAAATATTATATATTTTTGGAAACACTGTGTGGTGTATTTTTCTGGGCTTCTTCTGTGTTATTACATGATTTATTGCACAAATACTTTACACATTGCCTTCTAAGTTAAGCCTGACTGCTCAGTGCCAAGCTACCAGAGGGGGGCACAGGATAATTTGGATTGTGTGTGACTTACCCTGACTAGAGTGAGGGTCCTTGCTTGGACAGGGGGTAACTATCAACCAAAGAAACATTTCTAACAGTGACGCAGCGCAGAGCTGCCAATTTTGGCGCAGCACCACACTGTGTCACTTTTCAATAAGTCTGGCCATAAATGTTTCTATGGTAAATTGTTTTAGAACTTAATTTATGGCAGGAATGGCATTGAATTAGAACACAATTTTGGGTATTGTTTGTCTTTAATATTTTTTTGCAAAAAGTGTATATGGTGCGGGGTAATATTTTAATATATTCGATGCTATAGGAGGATGTGTATGGTTGTAAGATCTTTATAGCTCAGTTAATTTTGATGTTTTACATTGCTGAATTAATGTTAGTGTTTCCTTCAGTGTTACCACTATGAGTCCTTTTTCTGGCCAATGTGTGTTTGTCATCATCCATCATTTGTCTTTGTTCGCCATGCCTCGTGTCCAGGGGCCTTTTTGTGTAGTCTCTGACCATAGGCTTACATGCCTTCTTTGTTCTCTGTGCCTCCTTGTATGCAGTTGTTGTTTGACCTTGTGGCTGGCAGCCATTTTGTGCACCCAGGCAGTGTGTCTTTGCCTTAGGTTTACATGTGTTTTTTGTTCCCCAAGCCTCCTTGCTCACTGTTGTTGTTATCTGACCATGTGGCTGGTAGCTATTGTTTGCCATGCCTCCTTGCTCGCCTTGCTGACAGCGATTTTGTGCATCCTGCCAGTGTGCTTTTGCCATAGGCTTGCATATGTATTCGAACCCCCATGCCTCCTTGCTTGCCGTTCTTTGTTTGACCATGTGGCTGGCAGTCATTTTGTGCATCCAGCCAGTTTTTCTTTGCCATAGTCTTGCATGTGTTATTTGTTTGCCATACCTCCTTGCTTACTGTTATTTTTTGATCATGTGGCTAACAGCCATTTTGTGCATCCAGGCATTGTATTTGTGCTATAGGCTTGCATGTATTCTTTGTTCCCATTCCTCCTTGCCTGCGGTCGTTTGACCATGTGGTTGGTAGCTATTTTGTGCATCCAGCCAGTGTGTCTTTGCCATAGGCTTGCATGTGTTCTTTGTTTGCCATGCCTCCTTGCTCGCTGTTGTTGCTTGACCAAGTTGCTAGCAGACATTGTGTGCATCAAGCCAGTGTGTCTTTGCCATAGGCTTTCATTTGTTCTTTGTTCCCCATGCCTCCATGCTTGCTGTTGTTGTTTGACCATGTGGCTGGCAGCTATTTTGTGCATCCAGTCAGGGTGCCTCTGCCATGTGCCTGCATGGATTGATGTGATTCCAGTTTAATACTGATTTGCTTGGGGGTCATGGTAGTATATCTATACTAAAAGAATATGATTCTGATGAACATTGCTCACATTATTTACTTCCCTTTTTTGCATTTTTAATTTTGCACCTCCTTTATAATCTCTTTCTTTCTTCTTGCCCTCAAATACAAACATTAGCAATGATTGTTTTTAATTTTAATTTTGTGAATTCAATTTCATGTTTTTTATTTTTATTTTTTTTATTTTAGGTATTTAGAATTTTTATTATTTTATTTTTTATTCTTTCAATTTATTCAATTCTGTATTTTGCCTGATCCATCTATCTATCCATTCATCCATCCATTCATCCACCATAGGTTCACAGCTGTGCTACAGCATTCAGGGGCATATTTATACTCTGTGCCGAATTTGTGTAAACATTTTTGACGCAAATTTAGCGCAAACCTAACACCAGATTGACCCCGTGAATGTCAAAATTCAGCAGTGTGCGTCATTTTCTGGATGCAGGAAACCGCCTTGTGTTAATGACACGCAAGGTAGGAGGTCAAAAAATTACTTTAAGGCATGTGCGCCTTATTTATACTCCCACGTCATTTTGACGCACAGGAGGGGGTGGGCCTTAAAAAATGGTGCACAGCCTGATTTGTGCTGTTTTTTAACGCCTGAGTGAGGGCAGGCGTTAAGGGACCTGTGAGCTCATTTCCATGGTCTCTGACCATTGAAGCAGTCCACAGGTGCCCTTCTCTGCCCCCAAGGACACCCCCTGCCACCCTCGCCCACCCCTGGAGGACACCCATAGATGGGGGACCCATCCCAGGTAAGTACAGGTAAGTTGAGGTAAGTAATTTTTTTTTTTTAAGTGGCATGGGGGGCCTAACTTGGGCCCCCCCTATATGCCAATGTGCCCAATGACCATGCCCAGGGAACAGAAGTCCCTTGACCCTGGCCATTCGGCAGAGGGGCATGACTTCTGTCTTTCCTATGACAGGAGTCATTTCAATGGGGATTGTACATCAACAAATGGCTCAAGTCCGGTTAGAGCCATGATTTTTTACTCTAACCTCACTTGCATCATTTTTTGATGCACTATCCCCATTCTTCCCCCCTTGCCTGTGCTGCCCGGTTAGAGTCATTTTCTTTTACTCTAACCAGCCCGCAGCACCGGCTAATGTCAATCCATGAATAAGGCGCCCGTCTGGTGCATTGGAATGGCGTTAGCTGGCAGTAAATTGTTTTACACAAACCAGCTCCGGCGCTGGTTTGCGTCAAAAAGTATAAATATGGGCCTCAGTTTCTTTATGTATATAATTCCATTTCCTGCTGGACACCCTGACTGTGATGCACTGCAGACACCTCAGCAGCATAATTAATTTTTTTTAATATTCCATTTCCCCTGGGCCACATTGCCGCTGTATTTTTTTAAGGATTAGTCCATTTACCCGGGCACCTCTCTCTGACTGCCACAGGTGTCTTCCTTAAAACAGATGGAGTTGAAGCAAAGAGCTATTTCTGCATGTTGTGTTGCCAGATTTGAAATTATATTTTATGGTGTGTTTCTGTGGTTTGAGCTTCCAATGTTTGATTAAATTTGTATTAATTACATAAGTAATCAGCTGCACTAATATTGTATTTTTCTGTACTATTTCAAACTGCAACTAACTAGATACCATCCTTTCTTGGTTCCTCTTGGGTGCATAAGAAAAGGAGAGCTATCACCAGTAGTATTGCCAAAGAGGTGTTGTGTGCAATGATTTCAGTCCTCCAATCATTTCCACTTGTGCAGCTTAGTACCACAGCCAACTGAGAGCTTTAAGGTGGTCCCAAAGAAAGTTGCCCCCAAGAAAGTGGTCATTGAGAAGAAGCAGCAGGAGATGTGTGCCAGCTACACCGGCCTCTGGGGAAGAACCTGGGAGCAACATTCCCACATCAACAGCACCACCCCAACCTAAGTCCAAGACCATTTCTGTCAGAGAGGCAGTCACTGCAATAATGGCAATCCTGATGAACAGCAATTCTAAACAGCGATGCTGAATTGGATTTGTTCCTTTAGCAAAGTAGTATCCAATCATTTCAGGAAACGGAACAAAGTGGACAGCAGTAGCAGCCAGCAATAGTAGATCTTCCTGAAGTTGCAGCAGAATAGGAGGTCGAGCTTACTGCTGAGCAAGAACCTCCTTTTTCAGAATCAATGGCTCTCAGATCTCCAGCAAGCAAAAGGAAGGGTACTACTCCACCATCTTCTTCAAGCACCACATCTGATTACAACAATAAGGACATAGAGTGGACCCCGGCAGAGTCCGGGAGATACCAGGAGACACAGGGGAAATAAAAAGTTCCTAGAAGCCTTAGAATTATGGAAGGGGATGATGAGGAGGATGAAGATGATGAGCCATTCATTGTGGAAGGTGGGACAGAGGAGTCCGACATTACTATTCAACCTGCTCCGAGGGATGTGGTACCGATAGCACTGCTAGCTCCCATATTTGTAAAGCCCCAGACCTCACTAGAAGCATGCACCGCAGAGAGGCAATCAATGGCACACCCAGCTACCTCCAGTTCTTCTTCAGGCATTGGCAGGGGCCCAATAAGAAAGAATACCTCCCCAGTTTGAGCCTTTTTTATACTTAGAAAACAGGAGGCGTCCATTGCAATATGCTCAATTTGCCATGCGAGTTTGTCAGGGAAAACCTGGTACACATTATGGTACTGGAGGCCAAACAACCCATTTGAAAAACCATCATGCAATCTGGTGGGAAGAACACCTTAAAGAAATTGCTGGACATGGTTGTGGTGGTAAAACTGAGGAGAGCCAGCAAACATCAGCTCCAACTTGTTCAATCATGGATGGACGTGAGAAAGAAGAGGGTGACATTCTCCTGCAAAGCAGCCCTGTCCTCAGTAGTGCGCCAAACTCACTCCACTCGGAGCCCTCACAATGGGACAAGAAGACTTAGGCCCTCATTATGACATTGGCGGTAAATTCCACTCACCATCATGCCGACTGCCGCCAACATACTGCCACCGTGGAGGATATCCGCTAACCATATTTTGACACACACACACCAATCCGTCACTATTCAGACACACACACAAATCCACCAGCCCAAAGGTCAGTGGTAAACTGGTGGTATCAAAACCCACACCGTTATGCCAACAGAACTACGCCCATCACATTTTTACCCACGAATCACCACAGCGGACATTCAGTCGCTGTAAACTATTGGCTGTACATACTGCCGCGCTCAAAATACACACACACAAACCAAACAGCACCACATTGGACAATTCAAACTACACACACCTGACACTCATACACATATCACACCCACACCACTATAAAACACCCACCCACATTACCCACAACAATTTACGAGTACAAACAATTGTTACCAGAGAGAGACAGCAAAAGCAGTCACACAACCAGAGCCACATATCACCTTACATCACACACCCCAACACATCACCCTATACACCCTCACCCACACCACTCACACTACACTCATGGCACCACTACAATACCCCAGGGAGGAGCTAAGGGTCATGGTGGAGGAAATCATCCGGGTAGAGCCACAGCTATTTGGAGCACAGGTGCAGCAGATATCCATTGCTAGGAAGATGGAGTCATGGCGGAGAATCGTGGACAGGGTTGATGCCGTGGAACAGCACAAGGAATGACATCAGGAAGAGGTGGAACGCCCCTCGGGGGAAGGTACGTTCCATTGCAGCAAGACACCAACTCGCTGTACAGAGGACTGGCGGTGGACCGCCACCTCCTCTCCCATAACTAGCAACATGGGAGGAGCAAGTCTTGGCAATCATGCATCCTTAGTGCCTGGCAGGCGTAGGAGGACTGAACTCTGGTAAGTCAACTCTGTACTACTACTACCCCCATACCTGCATACCAACACATACCCCTACCCCCCTACCCCCCTCACTCTCATCACCCTGCCACCTCCCACACATCCCACAATCACATATCACTCATCCCAGTGCCAAGCCCTGCATGCACTACCAATGCATGGACACCTATCACTACAGCATGCACACTAGAGAGAATCAGCTAGCCCACCAAATGACAGCTCACACAAGGTAAAGCTGCCAGGGCAATAACAACCATGGAGGGCAACCCACCCAGGCACAAGATGTCACATCCCTACAGGTATCCCAGCCAATGTCACCGGAGAAGAGGTGCCAGCAACATCCAGTCCCCCCACAGAAGAGGCTTAAAGTGATGACAGTAGCTCTACTAGCCTGGATCTGGATGACCAACCTGGCCCATCAGCGTCATCTGGACAGGCAGTTACTCAGGCACTCTCACACCACCACAGAACCTCCCCCTCAGGAAACACAAGCACAGCACCCACCCAGCGGGCCCATACCTCTGTCCCTAGGACACATCAATCAGCAGTGTGTCCACCACTAGAGGGACCCCAGGGCACACCACAAACCCAGGACAATCAGGGACCTGGGGTCAGTGGCAGTGGGCACATGGTTCAGGGGACAGAGGCACAGGACAACTGGGAAGCTGGGAGGACTGCTGTGCGACAGGGGGAGGACAGGCCCAGGGAACCAACACTCTAGGAGGCACTCACCGCGATACTGGGAGCCTACCAACAGTCCCAGGATACAGTGGGCCAGATTCTGGACAAGATGCAGGAGAACATGCGGCTGCAGGAGGGACAGTACCTGGAGATCAGGAAGGAATTGAAGTGCATTAACACTACTCTTGTCTCCATTGCAGGGGTGCTGGCAGACATGGCCAACAGTATGAGGGAGGCAGTGGCACACCACCAGGCCCCTGACCCTAGCCTGACTACTGAACAGCCCTCTACCTCCACTGCTGCTATTGGACAGAAGGCCCCACCACAGGACCAACAGGCCACCAGTACCCCTCCCCCTGCAGAAGGTGAACCACCCCACAAACGTTCCCTGCGATCCAGGCAGAAGCCAGAGACTACTGCCAAAACCCCACCAGGAAATAAGACTCTCCTGATTGTCACTGGTGTGTCCCACTCTGTCCCCCTGTCTACCTTGAACTGCCATTGCTCCCCCTCCTATGCACCCTTGGACACTACACCTGTGATACAAATAGACTGGACTTGAACCTGGACTTTCCTCCATCATCAACCCAGCCCATTGCACTATCCCCTCTTCTTCAGAGCACTACAATAAATACATTTAGAAAAAATACAAGTAAGGTGTATGTCAAATGATTTGAAAATGAATTTGTTTAACAAGGTTCAAATATTGCAGTTCAACTGTACAGTAATGTTTACATTGCAAAGACCTGTAGTTGGCTGCACTGAACACACCAGGAGCAATAGTGGGGCACAAACATCTGCAAAAAGAGATGCCAAAGGGTACAGTGAGTGGGCATAGAAGTAGGAATTCACAGCCTGCCAGTGACAATGTCACACATCAAACTGTAAATTAAATGTGAGAGAACACTGTCTTACCTGTGTGTCATTGGAAGCATTGATGAATGACTGCACTTCTGTTGTCCTCATCCTCATCATCTGCCTCCTCATATTCACGGTCCACAGGGTCCACTGCTGCTGCACAGTCATCTCCAGCCTCCTCCGCCTGCAGAAAAGGCACATGGCGGTACAAGGCAAGGTTGTGCAACATACAGCATGCCACGATGATCTGGCAGACCTTCTTGGGTGAGTAACACAGGGATCCACCAGTTAGATGGAGTCAACAAAACCTGGCCTTCAGGAGGCTGAAGGTCCTTTCTATTATCCTTCTCGTTCACGCATGTGCCTCATTGTAACCTTCCGCTGCCCTTGTCATGGGATTCCTCACAGGGATCAGTAGCCATGAGAGGTTGGGGTAACCAGAGTCACCTGCAAATATCGAGGAACAACTGTTAGCCACACACTCACCCTTAGGGCCCACAACATACTCATACACCAACATCCACTGGGTGGGACCCAGGGCTCACCTATTAGCCACACCCTGTGCCTCTGGAGTTCGGCCATCACATTTGGCATGCTGCTATTCCTCAGGATAAAGGCATCATGCATGGACCCAGGGCACTTTGCATCGACGTGGGAGATGTACTGATCCGCCAGCCACACCATCTGGAGATTCATGGAGTGAAAACGCTTTTGATTTCTGAACACCTGTTCATTCTCATGGGGGGGGGGGACAAATGCAATATGTGTTCCATCAATTGCCCCAATGATGTTGGGGATATGTCCCATTGCATAGATGTCGGCTTTCACTGTGGCCAAAGCCTCCACCTGGGGGAAAACGTTGTAGGTGCACATGTGTTTAATCAGGGCAGCCAACAATCTGGTCAGCACTATTCAGAACATTGGCTGTGACATTCTTGCTGCTAAGCCCACTGTCACTTGGAAAGAACCAGTTGTCAGGAAATGGAGCACAGATAGGACTTGCACAAGAGGGGGGATCCCAGTGGGGTGACGGATAGCAGATATTAGATCAGGCTCCAATTGTGCACACAGCTCTGTGATTGTGGACCTGTCAAGTCTATAGGTGAGGATAATGTGCTTGTCCTCCATTGCTGCCAAGTCCACCACGGGTCTGTACACGGGGGATGTCTCCATCTCCTATTCATCCGCAGCAGTTGCAATTTATGTGGCAAAAGTGTGAGCAACTGGTCATTATCTGTACATTGCAACCACTACAGTTCAATGCATCTTGTGATTATTACACTATTTAGGTGTCATAGGTCAAAAATGTGAACTTGTGTATTGTGACGCAGTTAGGATCCATGACCTGCACCCCCTGAAATGGTCTGTCCAGTATGGCGGGACAGGTGGAAGTGAGGTAATTCCGCTGTGCACTGCCCCCCATCCCTCACATCAGGCCAGGATGGTCAAAACCCAGGCAAGCACCTCAGCCACCAAGTCCACAGCCACAGTAGTGTCCCTAGCAACTCCAGGTGGGAAAGGATCCCAGCCACCAGCCAGCAAGACGGAAAGGGTGCCTGCCCCAAGTCCTTCAAGGAAGGGCAAAGAGCCAGCCGAAGCTGTAGGAAGGAAGGGCAAGAAGCCAGTCCCAGCTGCAAGAAGTAAGGGCAAGGAGCCAGCCCCAGCTGCTGCCAAAAGGGGCAACGCACCATCCCCAGCTGCTGGCAGGAAGAGCAAGGGGCCTGCACCAGCAGCCAGTAAGGATAAGGGGCCTGGTGCTGGGACTCAGTCGGAGACCCACCAACAACCATGGTGGTGTAGCCGTCCGAGTCTGCAGGGGATGGGCTGGATCCTCTCCCCATCACTGACAGCAGCACTGCCACAACCACCACCAGCAGCAGCAGCCCCAGTGGGCATTAGTCTGAGGCTGCAGGGGATGGGCTGGAGCCTCCCTCCACCACCACCAGCACTACCACCACCACCAGCAGAGCAGCCTCAGTGGGCTTCAGTCCGAGGCTGGAGTCTCCCCCAACCACCACCAGTAGCACCACCACCACCAGCAGCAGCAGCCCCAGTGGGCATCAGTCAGAGGCTGCAGGGGATGGGCTGGAGCCTCCCCCCACCACCAGCAGCACCGCCACCAGCACCAACACCAGCAGCCCCAGTGGGCAGCTGTCTGAGGCTGCAGGGGATGGGCTGGAGCCTCCCCCCATCACTACCAGCAGCAGCACCACCACTGCCACCAATGAACAGCCGTCACCGCCAGCGGACAGTGTGTAGTCCTGCGTCCATGGGCTATTGTGCAGCCTGGCCCCTGCAAATCCTGTGGGTATGACACCCAGCTGAGAGACTGTGACCTTGCACTCCCCAAGATCTGCATCACTGGGCACAATGCCCCCTCCAGAACTAGTGGAGAAGACAGCCACTCACCCCATCCTCCCCAGGATGAAGCTCACTGGGCATGACGCCCCCTCCAGAACCATTAGGGAAGTTGCCCACTTGATTGAATTTGGCCTTGCACTCCCCAGGACCAAGCACAGGGCATGTTGCCTCCTCCAGAGCCAGTGGGCAAGTCACCCACTCGAGAGACTGTGGTCTTGCACTCCGCAGGACAGAGCAATGGGCATGTTGACCCCTCCAGGACCAGTAGCATTCTACCATCTTCCGGCTGAGGTGTTCCCTGTTCCCCCCTCCCCCTGAGGTGCCCGCCTATTTTCGACCTTATGCCCCTGCAGTGTTCTCTCCATGTTGTTGCAGGAGTGAGGTGGGACCTTGGACTTTGTGATGTGGCCCTGTGGCCCACGAACATTGAGGTCTGGGCAGTGTCCCTTGATTTGTAAATATGTACATACTTTTTTATTTGGATGCACGTATTCCTACTCTATTTATCTTATTACACTCACTTTAATCTATTTGTGTTGTCCTTGCATTATTCCTGAGGGGTACAGGGTCAAAATGTTATGTTACTGCATCTGCTTGTGTGTATGGTGTTGGGGGTGTGGGTGTTGCGTGTGTGTATCACTCTCTTTTTCCTTCCCCCTCGCCTGTGTGCTAGGTGGCTGTACTCACCATGGTAGTCTTCGCCGTCGTTTGTGTTCATAGTGGAGCAGCACATAGAAGAACATGGGGAAGACATGCAACTCGGGCTCCATGGCGGCGTGTCGCTTCCCTTAGTCTCCATAGGTGAGTCATTTTCCTTCTGTGCAGTGTTTTCGCCAGGCTTTTGATGTCATTGGTACTGCCCTGGAAAAGGTGGCGGATTGGCATGTCTTAATACAGTGGGCAGAACATTATCTTCCACCTGGCTGTAGGCGGTTACCGCTGTGGTACCTGTTGTTTCTGCCCTGGTGGTCGGTGTGTTAAAGTGGCTGTCTTTCTAAGTTGTTTCTGCCATGGTTATAATTTGGCAGTAATTACCATCGGCCTGTTGGCGGTATTACCGCCACTTTATCACCGACCGCCAGGGTTGTACTGAGGGCCTCAGAGTCAAATAGAGATACCACGACATACAGAAATTGTCCTACAATGCACATTGAGTCTACCACCAACTACTTTTTTGAAAGTCATCTGTGTCAGTGGCAGCAGAAAAGAAGAAAATCAAGGCTACTATCACAGACATGTTTTGGCAGGAGGGACCTATGGCCGCAGCCACCTAACGGCATGTTTGTCCAATGGGAAACTGGCTAATGTTTGTACTGGACCTCCTCCCTTTTTCTTTTGTGGGAAGAGTGGGATTCTTAAAATTTGTGGCAGCCTTCTTCCTGAAATGGAAGGTTCCAATTTAGACAGATTTTGCCAGTGTTGCTTTTTCAGTGCTGCATCACGATGTGCTGTACTTGGTTGTACAAGCTTTGCACCAAAGTGTTGTCTACCCTATCCACTTGATGACAGACATGTGAACCAGTTGTCAGACTACTGATTTCTTGTGCATCACTGCACGTTTGATCTCTTTTGCAGGGTTAAAGAAAAAGCTATCTATAGGTCTATAGGTCTTGGCCCTGACAAAATGTTTATGAGCATACAGCGACATGCAACAGTAGCCATGTTCAGCATGGAGAAATCAAATGCAGCATCAAACATCTTGGACTAATTTAATAGCAAGGTGTCTGAATGGCTGCGACCCAGAGGTCTCTAAATTGGATTTATTTGTTGCCACAGACAATGGCAGTAACATAGTCAAGGCCATGGCAGACAGTTGCTATTCCAGGGGCCTGTGTTTGGTGCACCGCATCAACCTGTTTGTTCAAGAGTTTCTCAAAAAAGAAAACACAGTAAGCAACATACTGATCACCTGAAGATGCATCTGCACTCATTTCAGCCATTCTTTTAAAACCCAGAAGCAGATGCACATTATTTAGTGTGCTAATAAAGTAGAAGTTAAAGCCCTGATACAGGAGGTGCCAGCATATTGGAACTCAACCTATTACATGTTGCAACGTCTGTTTCAGCAGTACAGCCAGATCAATGACTATGTCGTTCAAATAGGAGGGGATTCAATTGGAAAAGTTATGATCATGGATGCGAACAAATGGGCCCTAGTCAAATGCCTGACACAGATGCTGCTCCCTTTTGAGGTTTTTTATATGAGAAGTTAGTAAGGAGGATGGTACTGTCGCGTAGGCTCTTGTTATTCTAACAAGACTATTGCATTTTGAGTGGCAGAATCGCCCGCGGTGTGGGGCTACTGAGCCTGACCCACTGCAGGTGACGCCTGTCACTCCAATCCGGGATTTGCTCTGGCCAACTAGCAGTGCCTCATCTCTATCCGAGGGCAGGGATGACTGGGCAGCGGGATGCATGACATAATTGTTTTCTCAGGGAAGACGTGGTCACTCAGGTCTCATCCGTTTCTCTCAATTACATTGGTCTCCTCTATACAATGACAAACAGAGGCAGTATATGTTTCAGTAATGTTTTTAATGAAGCAACTGCATCTTAGATAGCAAAGCGTGAGCTGCAATAACTAGGACGACACAACATGACAGTATTACAATTGTCACAAGGAGAGTGAAGCATGAGAATAATGCTACCATATTGTCACTACAGTCAGTAGACTAACTCCTACCTAAGCGCTAATAGATCACAGTGTGTTAAGCTCTTATTCTGCCTTTCAGGTTCCCCTGTGAAGACAACATCCCCAATACCTGAGCAAAGGCCTGAGGTCTGCAAAACAGCTGCAGCGAAGCATTCGACAATCAGCATACAGATGTGGTTATTTGGCTGGAATCTCCGTCTAACGTGTTAGGGACAGGGAAGTGTTTTAATAATAACACCGCTGATATTCTGAAAAAATTTCCCTACGTAAGGATGTGTGTTTTCTACGAATGTCGGAGACTAAACTTATACCACGTTCACCGGCAATGTATCTTGCTGTAGCCTTGGAAGAAGCACAGAGTGAGCAAGAATGTCTTTTTTGAGAACAGAGTGCTGGCCTAGGCAAAAACAGTTAGATAAACAGAAAATAAAACAAGACCGTAAACAATATCAAAATAAAGCTGAATAAAATATATCTAGGTTAGAGTGCACAGCGGCTTGGCCCATTGTGTTAAAATAACGTGCATGGAGCTATAGCTAAAATGGCTACACAACAGTACAATGGGCCAAGCTATCTCATTGTTACATCTGCTACAAGACCAGCCAAAGAAAGTGGCTGAAAGGTTCCCACTTGGAGGTGTGAACGAAAAAACCTGAAGCACATGCCTAGGTCGAAAGCTTACGTTAATGCTTGACTTGCAATGCAAGGCTGCAAAATAACATAGGTGGTCATTTTGACCTGGAGGTCTTCTGACCGCCAGGGTAAATGTGGCAGTCCCACAGCCAACAGGCTGGCGGTGCAGACCGCCACATTATGAGTGTGGCCATTTGGCCGCTGCCAACCCGCCACATCTCCACTCATACCACCATGGAGGGCGGAACCGCCGAGCCGGAGATGATCATCTCCGACCAGGTGGTCCACAGAAGACTGACGGTGGTATTAAGAGCCACCTTTCTGCCATGGTTTCCGTGGCGGTAGCACCGCCACGAAAACCATGGTGGAAAGGCTATAGGTGACAGGGAACTTCTTCCCTGTCACCTGAAGATGACTACCCCAACCCCCAGCAAGCATCATTACACCCCCCCTCCAGCCACAGTGCCTCACACCCCCTTCTGACACAGCGCTCCCCCCACACCCTTCTGACACAGAGCCCCCAAACCTCCTCTGACCCCCCTTCCGATATAGTGCCCCTCTCCCCCTATCCCGCACCCCCTTCTGACACAGTGCCTCCCTCCCCACCCCTTCAGACACAGTGCCTCCCTCCCCATCCCCTTCTGACACAGTGCCCCCCTCCCCTACCCCTGTTCTGAAATAGCATCCCTTCCCCCACCCCCTTCTGACACAGTGCCCCTCCCCCAGCCTCCCTTCTGACACAGCGGCCCCCACCCGCTGCCGCCCTTCTGACACAGCACCCCCCTCGCTCCACCCCCTTCTGACATATCTCCCTTACCCCCTTCTAACACAGCACGCCAAACCCCATTCCTCCTCACGCATACATGCACACGCACACAGATACCCACACACACCATGCATACACTCATTCACCTACACTTACATGCACACATTCACTCACACACAACTATACACGCATTCACTTCAACATTCATATATGCATTTAGGCATGCATACTCATACCCACCAAACATGTATTCTCACACACAGACAAACACAAATTTACCACAACACTCACGCTCACATACACACACGCATACACACTAACAGGCATACAGGCACTCACTTCAACATTCAGACATGCATACAACCACGTATACACACATTCATGCCCACACGCAGATACCACACACTCACACACGTACACACAACACCCCCGACCCTCCCACCCACCTCGTGTGTCAGACGATCACCTTACCTGTTCCAGGGCGAGGGTCACCTGGCAGGGAAGGGGCACATCCACCGCTGACAGTGCCCCGCCAGCAGGACACCGCCAGGCCATATTATTTCCCATAATACAACTGGTGGAGTCCTACTGGCAGGGCGGGACTGGTGGTGGAACCACCCACGTGCCTCTGCCCACCAACACGATTATTGCTGGATTTCCACCAAAAGTGTGGCAGCAATCCAGCAGTACCAGTGATATTATGGGCGAAAACCACCAGCACTGGCCGTCTTCTGGCGCCCGCAGGTTTGGTGGCCTTCTATGAAGACTGCCAAAGTCGTAAAGGGGGCCATAATCTCATCCAAAGAGTATATCTGTTCCACCCTACTTGAGCAAACTACATAAAAATTCTTCCCAGTTTCATTCCTTTTTCTGAAGGGTATGTTTCAAAATACAAGAGCTGGATTGTTGAGCAAGCCAGAGACCTGAAAGAAGAATGGCTGGAACTTAGAGTCCCATTCCTTAGTTCTGGGGTGCTGCCTTCAACTTCCAGGCTCAGCAGACAACACCAGCAATACGAACACCTGCAACAACAGCAACAGAAAATTCAGACCCAACCTCTGCATTGGCTTGGTTTCAAGTGGAGGGTCTTAAGTCCAGTGCAGAGGCAAAGGCGAAAGAGGTTGAGCAATTAGCAGCACCAATGACCACTCAGAGGATGTTCTAGGAGTATCTGGATGACCCACAAGAGGTGTATATTGATCCAAACCTATTAGTGTATTGTTTTGGCAAGATGTGCCAATAGCCAGAACTCAGCAGGCTAGCAATAAAGGATTTGGCTTGTTATGTAGTCAGTGTATCTGCTGAGCATGTGTTAAGTGCAGCTGTGCAGTTTTTAGAGTAAGAAGGACCAGTCTCTTCCCTCAAAACCAAAAAAGAGATCAACTATGATCAAAATAAACCAACATTTCGTACAACCTGATTACACCATTCCCAAAACACCACAGGAGGAGGAGGATGATTGGTCAGAGTAAAGTGTGCTAGCTGACCAAGTTCTGGGTGAACCACATCAGTTTGAGGATGAACTCTACTTCCTGGACTGAGTACGCCAGTGCCACCATATACCATTTTAGTTATTTCTGGTTGAACATCTTTCTTTGCAAAAGAAAAAAAAGAAGCTGGTGGAACATTGTTTGTTTTCAGATTTAGTTTTATGCTGACCCCCAGTTTTTAGTCATATATATGGCAGGATTTGAATTGGACCAGTGAGCAGTGAATAAGCCTTCACAACAATAACTTTATGACATTGGAGAAAATGGCTTCCACCCTCTCATGCCTATTTCTTTCAGCATCATTTAGCAGTGCTTCCCCGGAAGATCATTCATTTACAAGAATGTCAATACCCAATTCCAATAGGTTAATTTTGTCAAAAATACAATTGTGTACCTAACCTACCCGTACTTCGATTCGAAAAGGTAACTATAACTAAGTAAAACTATTGCTACAATGTGTGATTGTTTGTGAGTGATGATTTATGTGGTGGCAGACATTGAGGCAGGATGTTCAATAGAATAGTAAACTTGATTTTGGTGAGTTGCGGTGTTTTGTGGCTGATGAGTGATCATTATTCCTGAAGGTAATTCACCTTTGCAAACTTACTAAGGGAAAATGTACCTGTATGATCTACTCCTTTTTATTGGGTACTTCAGAGATCAGACCAGTCACTTTAGTTAACAAGCACAAATCTATGCAAAATATGGCAATTCAGTTTATCTGCTTGTTCTTAAACTGCAGTGCACTACACATCTATCTTGTTCATGTCGTGATTGAAACAGAGTTACTCGGAGTCAGGAGGAGGATGGAAGGACTCAAGGTGGGACTACCTCATCAACAACAACTAGAAGAAGGGAGATATATTTTTTAAATTCAAACCATGACTCTGAAACCTAGTGCTCAGCTATATGGAATGGAGAGAGGTGCATTGATTTGGGAAAGGTTGATTAGTTTGTGTCTTTCACTAGTGGCAAAAGTGAAACTCTGATTCCACTTGTCTTTTGCTCTGCCTCTGAGTCTTCTTGGTACACCCTTCATGAAGCTTATCCTTCTTCTGACCGTCTACGTGACTCTCCAATATAGATTCTGTTTTACGATCTGCAGGCCTTCTTCTCTCCTGCACGAACAAAAGGTGAAAGATGAGCTCAATACTCCTGCTTTTCCTACTACACCGGTTGTGAGACAGGCATTTAAGAGTGATGGACATTCCAAGGAGAGTGCAGATGCACTGCCTAATTTGGCAATACAGTATAATTTTTCTTTTAACAATCACATTTTGTAGAACTGGGTGAGTTCAATTCACTCTGCCATTTCAAACCTAAATGACAGAACATTTGGACATCTAATACCTTTGGTCTCTGGGGCAGAAGTACTGTTTGTAATGTATTTAATTGAACTGTGTCATTCCCATTCCCTCACTCATTTCCTTCCAGAACAGACTGATGACGATTATGTGTTGTTCATAGCCTTGATGAATATTGTTATTGTGTTTGTCTTTGTCACACCTTTCCCCAAATCCCCTTTCCGATCCATTCATTAAACCCCTAACCCTCTTCCCCCAGGCTGGGTGATTTACTGGGATGTGACTTAAGTTAAGTTAAACCAAATGGATCCCACACTAGGTGGGGTGGATGTGGTTAAATGGGACACCAACTCACAGCGGGACCTTCAATTACATGAGCAATAGTCCACCCCAGTCTTACTTACTTAACCATGTATAAGTAAGAATGAATGTCATTCCTCAAAGTCAACACATCATCATTCAGGCATTTGTAATGCATCAATAAACTGCTAAACCTTGACAAGTACAGACTTTTAGTATATTTTTCATGGCATGAGGATTTCATTACTTTGGTTTTTAAATTCCATGCTCACAATCACTCAGACTAATTTAGTATTGCTAGTTTTTGATGTGAGGTATTCTTTGACGTGTCATGGTGGTAATAGTTTGTCCTCAGTCTTTCTAATGCTATAATATAGATTTATATGTATATCCTACTAACTCTCAGTATTTCTTCCAATTTAGTTGTCTGTGATACTTTTGATTAATCCTACAGTTGGAGATCAGATCACCAAGTACCATAAAGAAGGCACCTTGAGAAACTCCTCAGTAAGGTGTTGGAACTTGGCAGATTGACAAAGGGAGCAGCCCCTAGGCATTACTACATCTTTTCAGGTAAGAGAACTATGTGGAGAAGTGAACTACTTTACTTAGGGGGTCATTCCGACCCCGGCGGGCGGCGGGCGCCGCCCAAAGACCGCACTGCGGTCAAATGACCGCGGGGGTCATTTCAACTTTCCCGCTGGGCCGGCGGGCGATCTCCAAAAGATCGCCCGCCGGCCCAGCGGGAAAGCCCCTGCAAAGAGGAAGCCGGCTCCGAATGGAGCCGGCGGATTTGCAGGGGTGCGACGGGTGCAGTGGAACCCGTCGCGATTTTCACTGTCTTCTAACCAGACAGTGAAAATCTTTGTGGGGCCCTTTTAGGGGGCCCCTGCAGTGCCCATGCCAGTGGCATGGGCAGTGCAGGGGCCCCCAGGGGCCCTACGACACCAGTTCCCTCCAGCCTCTAACTGGCGATGTAAACCACCAGGAACAGGCTGGCGGGAAGGGGGTCGGATTCCCCATGGCGGCGCTGCAAGCAGCGCCATCATGGAGGATTCCCTGGGCCAGGGGAAAACCGGCGGGAAACCGCCGGTTCCCCTTTTCTGACCGCGGCTTTACCGCCGTGGTCAGAATGGCCCGGGAAGCACCGCCAGCCTGTTGGCGGTGCTTCCCCTGCCCTCCACCCTGGCGGTTTGAAACCGCCAGGGTCGGAATGAGGGCCTTAGTATGTAAAAAACGTATACTGCAGTTGAGATAAGTGCTTGCTTGTTCATCTATGTTTCTGCAGGTAATATAGGCGATACAGGATACCTTCCTTACTGGCACAAAGTTAGGGAAATATAGATTAAGTCAGGCTGCAATAAATGGCATCAGTGCAAAGTTAAGAGTAAAACACAAAAACATTTCAGACATAAAGTGGATTATAAAAATTTCCCCTATACTAACATATAAATATATAAGTAATAAACTGTAAAAACCACCCTCTTTACCCAGAACAGGCCCACCCCTATCCAACATCTTCTTTACCCATCTCCAACCAATGTCCAAAATAAATGTCCAAGTCCAATGTCCAAAAAGCCCTTCCAACCACAACAAGTTCATCCCTCCAAACAAATACATTAAAAAAGTGGTAAAAGACGAAATTTTCAATGAGAGTATCAAGATGTTCGATGCAGGCCTTGAGGTGTGCCAGAGATGGCTCCCTTGCTTCAGCCCACGCAAATACACGGCAATGGTATAGCCAGTCTAGAAGGGGTGGTGGCACAGTGACGGGATTGGCAGTTCTAGGCTGGGAATGGTGCTGGTGTGGCCTGGAGGCTGGAGGCACAGCAAGTTGGCTGGTGGAACTGGCCCCAAATCTAGGAGCAGGGGCATGCTCTGGGCCCTTCCAGTCCACCAGCTGTTGATAATGTTGCCTCTGTGCCTCCAGGCTCTGCCGCCGGAACCAGGGGTGCGATCTTCAAATGGGTCACTGGTAAAGGCGGGCTAGCAGGAATAGCTATATCAAGAAAGAAAAAATATAAAAAAGATCAATTGTAAAGAACATTATGTAAAAATACTTTGGCACAAATTTAAGAAACGTTTTGCCGCCTTTGCGTAACTTTTTTCAACACAAAAGTCAGAGCTAACCTGCAGCCATATTTATATTTTGATGCTACACACTAGCTACTCCTCCAATTTTGTGAACCACACCCTTGTGCACATGATGGCTGTCACAGGCATAATCTGCCACAAAGGGTCACTAAATATCGCACTACATGCGTAGTGCCACATGGTAACATGGAGGCCTGAGTTTGGCTTTGTAGGGCTATTATGTTGTAGTTGCCCATCGCATACAATTCTGACAGAAGGAAGTGACAGATTACATCATCTGTACCCTGGGTCATACCAAAAATTACAAATTACACTAGAGATACAAGCCCTAACCAAGCTACAAATGGAAATTACTAACAATCCTTTACTATGTCTGTCAAATCATGCCAAATGATGAGACATGTCCTACACGTACATGTAGCCAGTCCTCTGTACATGATAGGCAAGCCTGACATCAAGTCCCCCAAAGGAACATGAAAATCCCAGGTAATGTGATCTCATATGTGCATGTGTCAGTCTGCAGGGGACTGTCCATTGCTCTGCTGAAGAGCTATCATGATGAGGCTAGATCCCCACCCAACACCCCTAACGCCATTACTGAGTCTACATTGACTCTCAACACAGTCAGGGGCCTGATGCATGTGCACAGTGGGCTGAGCAGAGTGGTCACCACCAACCTGCTCCAAAACATGCAACCATGGGTCTGTGTTGGCATGAAATCTCCCACAGTAATACTGATGACTAGACTGCCATCATTGCCTGAAGGCAACACTGCTACACAGTTGTATGCCATTGTATGTGACAGTCATAACAAACATGTTGTGGTCGATTGTAAGCACATAGTTTTTGGCATGCACACATATTTCTGATATCTCTGCATACATGTACCACTCAAGTGGCACAGGCTCGCTATGGTGTATTGGAGTCCTCACAAAAGTCAACTTTCCACTAATGAACATGCATTTGCAGCACATGCTCACTGATAGACTTAAGTAACCATCAGATGTGTTCCCACGTATGAAAACATAGGTGACTACACAGCCATTTAACAAAGTCCAATATGTGTGTGTGCAGAAATATAGATGGGTGAGGTTTCATATCCCATGAACACGCTGCTGTGCAAATTTTACACATATGACACTACACATGTCTTTCCATACACATGGCACATTCCAACCTTCATTGACACATGTGAGTATAGCATATCCTGCATCATAGATGCATGGGGAACCATAGGTCACACGTGTAGCAGAGCATCAAGAACCCTGAACTTAACAACACAACACAGTTTGGACACACATGCACTGACATTGCCAGAGGTATCGTGAAATCAACCCAGCTGTAGTCCACTGTATTCTCTGGGAACGATTTCTCAAGGGTATCACATGCACGACCATGTATTTGCCATAGCCCATCATATCTATTGTGTTGTTAAAGGTACATTTGGAAATCAGACATTACAATGTGGTAGACCCACAAATATGTGTTAGATTACATATGTAAAAATTTTAGCAACAGATGCACATTTGCAAACGGTATCAGTCATCGCATGCATCACACACACATACAAACATAATGGAAACACATACCAATGTTACCTTTAAAATATTAATGCACATGCACACACAGGTGGCCATATCATACTGACTACATACAAGTATTGCCCCTGTGACATGGTATGTGGATCTGGGTGCATTGTCAGTCTCTCCAACAAAATCCACACATTCCCTTTATGCGTCAAAAATATTGATGCAAATGGCAATGTTCCATACTCTGCTATGCCAAAAATTGACACCTGGCCCTTGCATGTCAATCGCAAGTCCAGAGGCTTTGTCAGCCTTCATGGGAAGAAATACCACGCATTACCGTCATGCGCAAGCATCAATGTTCCATACATTCCAAATCATAAAATGATGCCTGGCCCCAGCTCGTCCATCGCAAGTCTTGAGGCCTTGTCAGTCTCAATGGGAACAAAAACAGTGCATAACAGAAAACGTGACACACACGCCCAGGAAGTGATTAAACAGGACTTCCTGGCTGCATACATGATACAGTGATTTCACTTTCACTTCACATTTTTTTGTCTGTGACTGTGTGAGGGTGTTTGGTGCTGGTGGAGGATTGGTGTTAATGGAGAGTTTTGTGCTGTGTCCTGTTACTGTTGTGTGCTTTTTGTCTTTTTCCTCGGTCTTTTGTAGTGCTTTGTCCTGTATTTGTCATTGTATTGTTGGGTGTTTGTCTAGGGGCAGTGTAGTTTGTTGGGGTATTTGGAGTTAGGTGGGACAGTTAAGGATAAATGTTTTGGGGCTCTTGCATTTGCAGTTAACTTATACTGCATAATGTCTGGAAAAGGGAGCGCAACAAAGATGAATAAAGATGAACTGGGAGGGTTCATCTTGCTGGTGCAGCATTACCTTCCCATTATGCTAGTTTTGGGTGGCTGTGTTACACAGGACTACCCCACAAGGCACGGAAGCTGCGGTGGGGCAAGGTGCTCCACCACCTATGCAGTATATTCGGAGTTATGCGCACCGACCACCAGGGAAAACACCATTGGGCTGACCTCAGAGCATGGGAGCAAGATCTACTGGATCACCACGAGATTCAGATTGGTGGACCAGTTGGTAAGTACTCATTTTGCATGGCAACATACTTACTTGCATGGCAGGCGGACATAAGGTTAAGTGCAGCATGTTTTGGCAAGGGACAGGACAGGTTGTTTAGGGCCTGATTTAAGAGCCCCTAGCACCACCTTAGTGCTGCCATTGTGAAATTCATAATTGATGCTATTGCAGTGCTGAAGTGGAATTTTCCCCTCGCCATATTAATAAATTGATGCAATGCATGCATAGCGCCACTTTGTTAAGCCTTGCATAACATGATGGCTGCACCAGGTATAATGTATTGAAGGGCGCCTACCCCTGTAAGAGGGGCAAAGTAAATGGGGCAGGGAATTCTTAATATATCCTTGCACCATTCTTCCCACACTTTGAACGCCTGCTCAGAGCAGGTGTTAGAAGGGGGCATACGATTATACATGATGGGCCCCTATGTTGCGTCTAAATAAAATGATGCAATTGCCCCCTACCCTGCGCCATGGTGCGCCGTATATTTTATATGGTGCACAAATGGTGGGGGAAAGAAGGGCGCTAAGGGACGCAAGGACAGTTGTGATGCTCTAGCTGCAGCACCACTTTCCTTAAATCTGCTCCTTTGTGTCTTTGGCCAACAGCATTTATAAGAGCTTAGCTATGCAGCGGGTCCAGACTACTTACTTGCACATTCCTCTTTGTGTGCGTTGTGTATCACATACACCCCATATTGTCTCTATTATCCGACACACATGTGCTGAATTTGTACCACAGGCCTGTCCCATTTTACAAATAGTATGGGGCAGGCCTGCTTCTGTGCCAGCACTAGCACTTTACTCAGAAGCCTTCACCAATGCAGGCATATTTGGACCACAGTGCAAGTGTGTCTGTGTTGAGGGGAGTGTATATGCGCAGGTTGGTATCCCTTCTTGAACATTAATGGTCTACCCCGGCGACAATGGCTGACCACATAGATATGGCAAGACATCCGTAATGGTATTCAGTTAATGTGCAGGAAGGGACAAGTACGTGAACATAAGGAAACTTGCATGGCATTTTACCTCTAATGTGTGTGCCATCAAATGGCGCACACATATTAGAAACAAGAAACAAGGATGTATTAATGCATTCCTCAACACTTTGCTATGCTCACACAACCCCAGGACTGTTGTAAGTCTTTAGGCTCTGATAAGTAGTAAAATGTCTTCAACATCTGGAGCAGGGTCAAAAGCAATGGGTGTTACAATGGGACGGCCATTGCAACAACCATTGCATGCCCCACTGATCCAGAATACTGTGTCATGGTGACCCATATGGACACAGAGGTGTAGTGCAACAAAACAGCTGCATTGCAAATCCATATGCATATGGTGCAATGAAAAGCACCACAGAAGCACCAGGGAAAGTAATGCTTTGGTGGTGCTAGGGC
Organism: Pleurodeles waltl; assembly: GCF_031143425.1. Classification (NCBI taxonomy): domain Eukaryota; kingdom Metazoa; phylum Chordata; class Amphibia; order Caudata; family Salamandridae; genus Pleurodeles; species Pleurodeles waltl. The sequence continues at coordinate 757,469,719 of NC_090450.1, read as the reverse complement.
CTCTATTATCTGACCCTTTGTCTCACAGACAGATTATTGTCTGGCAGTTGTTCTGACCTACCACTAAGTTGACTTGCTTACTCAGTTTAACAAGTTGAATGCAAAACTGTTGTCCTTGCACAGAAATGTCAAAAAATCACTAAGCTATGTTTTTCTGTCATGTATTGCAGGTGGGCCTCCACCCTACACCAGTGGAGAAGTGTCCCAATTTGAAGGCCCCGATGCAGGCAGTGATTGTCACCTTGTGCATCACATGTGTCATTCCAGGGTTTTGTGTGGGATGGTCTGGTGTGTGCAACGCAATGATGAAAAGTATTGTGTGACCAATGAGATGACGTCATCCGATTTAGGATATGGACATCATATCTGATGCTATGTTGATGATGGAAAATGAGATGATTGTTGCACAAGTGCCATGTGCTGCTATGGAATTGTGGGTGTTAGGAAAAGGAAAGCATGCCTACATGTACATTGATGTCAATGATGATATGTGTCTGAGCTGCTGTTTATCTGATTAGCATGCCTGTTGCCAATATATTTGTTGCAGAATTTTTTACAGCACTGAGTGCCACATGTAGCTTTCGGTTACTCAGGAAATGGTACAGATGATGTACATGTGTTGAGGTCTCTAGGAGGCCTATGTAGGAGACACTTGCACCACCGGTGCCTCGCTACTCTTCAGATTTTAAGTGAGGCAGCAGTCATGCAAGGAGCCTTATTGTGCTGGCCAATAGTCAGCTGAGTACACCATGAGAACACAACTGTGCTCCAGATGGATGTGGGACATGTCTACGGATTTTAGCAAGGTAGATGTGTGCAGAATTACCACCATGGTCTACCTATCATGATATTTGTGAGTGATCTTGGACAAATTACATGGCATAAAATGTGAAAGCTGAGTGTGTACCTGGTACTTGGGGGATGTCTGACATGCATGTGCACAGGTTGTTCAATAAATAGGATACTGTAGCTGCACCCAGTGCAGTGCCAATCTTACTGTGCCCCTTAGGGCACCCATTCAGCCACCATGTGTGTCGCTTTACATAATTTGCACACCATAGCACTGGGTAGAAGGCAGTAGGTACAAGATATGCAGACATCATATATGTATTGTAGAGGCTTTGGGCAAACTATATGGACAATAAGCCTGAACTGTACATGCGGGCCTATTGTGAGCAATGGTGTGCCCCCTTGTAACACATGCTCTGAGCAAGTGCTAACCCAATAACACATGAATGATGCTTTTCCAAACCTTAACATTGCTGGTGGGAAGTTTCCTGTTCCATCAGATGACGTCTACCTTGCATCCATGATGCCTGGCCAAGATTTGATATAGCACCAGGGGTGTTAGAGTGATGGATTGCATACATTGTGCTGCTTATTAACAATGGCACAGGGATTTGGGACTTGTTGGGGCTCTTGATACTCACTAGTACATGGCACAAATGTTGTGCAATGATGCAGTAGTTCACTTACCTCTGGGCCCTGATGGTCAACAATGGATAACCGTTACCCCACTGACATGTACATGATATCATAGATGGCTAGTAGGAAGTTGGTGTATGTTTGGAGTTTGTCAGTGTTGTTGTAGGAAAGTACGCTTGTTTTTGGCATGTTACTCCCAATTTCTGCCTGATGTCAGTGTGTTTGACTGTGTCACTAGGATCCTGCTAATCAGGACTCCAGTTCATATGCTCTCTCTCCTCTAAGTACTGTCACTGCATACTGGTAACCCAGTATTTCACCCAAAGTTGGCATACTGGTCACCCCTTATATGGTACCTAGGTACCCAGGGCATTGAGGTTCCAGGAGATCCCTATGGGCTGCAGCATTTCTTTTGCCACTCATAGGGATCCCATGCAAAGGCTTCTAGAAGACTGCCATTGCAGCCTGTGTGAAATGATATATGCATCCTTTCATTGCCATTTACACTGCACCGAGGGCGGGATGCCATTTCATGAGTGCACTATACATAGGTCACTACCTATGTACAGCTGCACAATAATAACCCAGTATATGGCCATGTTTGGTATCGAACATGTTGAAATCATACCCCAAGACTTTTGCAAGCATTGGTTGTATGATTCCATGCACTCTGGGGACTTCTTAGAGGATCCCCAGTATTGCCATAACAGCCTTCTGAGGTTTTCCAGGCAGCCCCTACTGCTGCCACCTCACAGATAGGTTGGAATAAGACAGGCCGCGCTTAAAATCCTGGAGTCATTTTTAAGGGACAGATCTAACACCGTTAGCTGGGAAGGTTTTAAAGCTCCGGCCTTCCATTTGCCATGTGGAATACCCCAGGGCTCGGCATTGAGTCCTACGCTTTTCAATGTCTATGTGGCCCCCCTGGCAAGACTTATTCGATCATATGGTTTTATGCCTTCCTCCTATGCGGATGACACTCAGATCATCATTCCAGTGTCTAGGAGCAACTGAGAGGAAGTGGCTGAGCAGTTTAATAGCTGCATGAAGGAAATTAATCAGTGGATGAGACAGAACTGGCTTAAGCTCAATACCAATAAGACGGAGATTGTCCTGTACGGTTGCAGTAAGGATCTGTGGGGGCCGCGATGGGGGCCGGATGAGTGTGGGCAACTACCAGTCCCGTGTGGAGCTACTAGAAACCTAGGTGTGATCTTCGATGAAGCATTAAGTTTTAAACCACAGGTCAATGCCTTAGTGAAGTCCTGTTATTGGACCCTGAAAACCCTTAGGAAAATCTTACTGTTCTTGAAGCAGGAGGAAAGAATCATGGTTATGTTGGCATTGATTATGTCCAGAGTGGATTATTGCAATTCATTGCTGCAGGATATTGATGAGTGCACTCTGAGGAAACTGCAATTAATTCAGAATAATGCAGCTCGTATGATTCTGGCACTCCCACGTTTAGCTTCGGCTTCCCTTAGCCTAAAGTCTATTCACTGGCTGCCGGTGGGCAAGAGGATTATTTTTAAATCTCTTTGCCTTACCTTTAAAGCACTTTATGGGGTTGGTGCAGAACACCTGGTGGACAGACTTAGATGGTATTGTCCAGGACGCGCCCTAAGATCGGAGAAGTCTTTTCTGATCCAGGTCGGTAGGACGCGCAGAGTTAGGTGGGGAGATAGAGCATTCACAGTGGCGGCTGCCAGATGTTGGAATGGTCTACCTCTTGATGTCAGGAAAGAACAAAACTTCGCGATGTTTAAGAAAAGGGTGAAAACCTGGCTGTTTCCTCGGTGGGGCTACTGGCTCCAGTCGTCTTCTTATCCTTTATGTCCTCAAGCGCTTCGATGCCAAGGCCGGAATGCGCTACAGAAATGCCATTATACATACATACATACATACATACATGTGTAAGATAAGTTTAGAATAGGAAGGATAGCTGTATGGTTAACTTAAGATAAGTTAGTTTAGGTTAATTTAGTGCAGTGTAGTGTCTAAGTTAGGTTTTAATATGATGTCTTAATATGTTTTTGTTAGTAATGGGGTCTTTGGTTGGCAGTCAGGTTACCCCCTGTCCAAGCAAGGACCCTCACTCTAGTAAGGGTAAGTCACACACAATCCAAGTTATCCTGTGCCCACCCTCTGGTAGCTTGGCACTGAGCAGTCAGACTTAACTAAGAAGGCAATGTGTAAAGTATTTGTGCAATAAATTATACAATCACATCATATAGCACCACAAAAATACACCACACAGTGTTTAGAAAAATATGTAATGCTTATCTGATAAGATGCAGGTCAAAACGATTAAAATGCAATAAGTATATGTTGAGATATCACTGTAAAAGTGATATAAAGATGCGTGGAAACAAAGGGGTGTGCGTTGATTTCTTGGGCCGCACACGCCGATGTGTCATTTAGTTTTCATGCAGGGACGTTTTTTCATTGATTTCCCACGTTCGGTCGTGGATCCTCTTCGTGTTTCGGGCTTTCCAGACGCCCCGCAGACGACGCGTGGACTTCGCTGGTAGGGTGAAGTCACAGGAGCTGTGTCAATTCAGTGAGCTTTGGGTCAAATTTTCTACCGCACAGCAGGCACTGAGTCGATTCCTCTAAGGAAGTGGGCTGCGTTGTTTCCGGCTCAGCTGTGCATCAATTCGGTGGGCCGTGCGTCAGAATTCTGGTCGCTATGCTGGCGCTGTGTCAATGTTCTTGTTGCAAAGTTGGGCTTCGTCGTTCCAGTTTGGCGTTCAGTTAAATTTTCACCGCAGTGCAGGCTGTGTGTCGTTTCTGGCAGGCTGTGCATTGAATTTCACCACAGAAGGAGTCCTTCTTCTAGAGATGAATGCGTTTTGGTCCTGAGACTTCAGGGAACAGGAGGCAAGCTCTATCCAAGCCCTTGAAGAGCACTTCTTCACCACAGCAAGAGAGCAGCAAGGCAGCAAGGCAACAGCAAGGCAGCAGTCCTTCACAGAAAGCAGATACTTGAGTCCCGTAGGCAGCCAGGAAGTTCTCCTTGGCAGGATGCAGGTTCTGGTTCAAGTTTCTTCTCCAGGAGGTGTCTGTGAGGTAGAGTGTCTACCCCAAGAAGTGTCTGAGTTGGTAGGGGCAGAGGCCCTGTTTAAATACCCAAATGTGCCTTTGAAGTTGGGGAGACTTCAAAGAGTGGCTTAGAAATGCACAAGGTTCCCTTTCAGTTTAATTCTGTCTGCCAGGGTTCCAGTAGGGTGTGTGACAGTCCTTTGTGTGAGGGCAGGCTACTGTCCTTTGACATTCAAGTGTTAGGCCCTCCACCCTTCCAGCCCAGGAAGACCAATTCAAAATGTAGATGTATGCAAGTGAGGCTGAGTATCCTGTGTTTGGGGTGTGTCTGAGTGAATGCGCAAGGAAGCTGTCAACTAAACCCAGCCAGATATGGATTGTAAGGCACAGAAGGATTTATGTACAAAGAAATGCTCACTTTCTAAAAGTGGCATTTCTAAAATAGTAATATTAAATGCAACTTCACCAGTCAGCAGGATTTTGTATCTCCATTCTGGCCATATTAAATATGACCTTCCTACTCCTTTCAGATAAGCAGCTACCACTCAAACAATATATGAGGGCAGCCCCAATGTTAGCCTATGAAGGGAGCAGGCCTCACAGCAGTGTAAGAATTAATTTAGGAGTGTTACACTACCAGGACATGTAACTACACAGGTACATGTCCTGCCTTTTGCCTACACAGCACTCTGCCCTATGGGTTACCTAGGGCATACCTTAGAGGTGACATATGTAGAAAAAGGGGAGTTTTAGGCTTGGCAAGTACTTTTAAATGCCAAGTCAAATTGGCAGTGAAACTGCGCACATAGGCCTTGCAATGGCAGGCCTGAGGCAAGGTTAAGGAGCTACTTAAGTGGGTGGCACAACCAGAGCTGCAGGCCCACTAGTAGCATTTAATCTACAGGCCCTGTGCACATATTGGGCCAGATGTAGGTAGGTTTCCTTTTGCAAGGTGCAAATTGCGAGTCCCAGTGACTCGCAATTTGCACCTCGCAAAAGGAAATGCAGAAAGGTGTCTCAGACACCTTCTGCGACTCGCTATGGGGTCGCAAAGACCCACCTCATAAATATTTATGAGGTGGGTCGCAGTTTGCTACCCCATAGCGAGTCTGGGCACTCACGGGGATGGTGGCCTGCTGGAGACAGCAGACCACCATGTCCGTGACTGCTTTTCAATAAAGCAGTTTTTTTTTTTTCTCTTTGCAGCCCGTTTTCCTTAAAGGAAAACGAGCTGCAAATAGAAAAAATACCGAAACCTTTTCGTTTCGGGTTTTTTCAGAGTAGGCAGTGGTCCATAGGACCACTGCCTGCTCTGAAAAAATATTATTGTGAGCATTCACAAAGGGGAAGGGGTCCCATAGGGACCCCTTCCCATTTGCGAATGAGTTACCATCCACTTCAAGTGGATGATAACTGCGAGTTGATTTGCGACCGCTTTCGCGGTCACAAATCAACTCTACATCGCGGTGCGACTCGCAAATAGGAAGGGAACACCCCTTCCTATTTGCGAGTCTGAAACACATTTTGCGAGTCGGTACCGACTCGCAATATGTGTTTCTGCATCGCGTGAGGGCATTAGCGCCTCGCAAACGGTGTTTTTCGCCGTTTGCGAGGCACTAATGTCTTCCTACATCTGGCCCCATAGTGCACTCAACCAGGGACTTAGAAGTCAATTGAATAGTTGAATTGGGTTTGATCCAATGTTACCATGTTTTAAGGAGAGAGCATATGCACTTTAGCACTGATTAGCAGTGGGAAAGTGCGCAAAGTCCTAAAGCCAGCAAAAATTAGTTCAGAAAAAGAGAAGGAGGAAGGTAAAAAGTCTGGGGATGACCCTGCAGAAAGGTCATTTCCGACAGTTTTAATAACTCCTGTTTGTATTAGACAATTATCTCTCCATGCTGATTGATTGTCTCGATGTTCTCAATTGTGCACTGGCCAAATAGCAGGAATGGCTTTGGGTATGCTTTCTGTCTTTAGTTCCATGGATGACCATGTGTATCACCTATGACCTAGGAGCGGTCAGACTGGCTGCTAAATGACATCAGCTACTCAAAACATTTGTCATCCACAGTTCCAGCCATTCACATTGTGTATGTATACAGAATCTTTGACAGGTAAGTATGGAACTTCAACTGTCATTACTGAGGTATATCAGAATTATTGTTGGAAAATGTGGCACCTATGACATCTGCCATTTTAGGGTCTGTATCCTGGCACACTGACAGCTGCCCATCACTGATTAAATTAGCCCCTTCCGAACCACACATTTTAGTTGTACTGGTGCTCTCATCTGGGTAAATTTCCAGACACTTGGTTCTAACCCATACATTCCTTATGTCAACTTACATTGATAGCTGTTCAATACATGTATTTAAGGCTCTGTAAGTTGGCTTAGCCCACAACCTCATCATTCACCTTTTTCGAGTTAGGATCCTGGTGTGTGGCTTTGTGTCTGACAGTAATGCACACATGTAATTAGGTCATGTTCTCATTCACATAGCTTCACACAATGCATACTTTTAGCTGAATTTATGGATCACAATAAACGTTGACATGCTACATGTGAACAAGAAGATTAATTTACAGGTGCAAGTGTATTTTCCAATGCAATACAATGACCAGTTCACAGGCCCTATGAGAGATCCTGAGGCATTTGTTGTACATTCAGAGTCCAAAGGTGAGGGACATGTCATGAGACATTATTAGGAGAAGTGTGCATTAGTGAGGAGGTATCCAAAGTGGCAATAGGTATGAATTGAGGCAATGACAGTACATAGCAAACAAGTCGACAGTGGTTGAGTGAAGAGGGCACATTGCCAACTGTCACAACACTGGCATGATCTTAAGCACAGAATTAATGAGATACTGCCCATGTAGCACAGACTGGTGCTACCGGGCGGTTTTCCGTGTGAATGTTGTTTCTTCCACATCTTCTTCCTCTCATGTGTGTGGTGCCACCTGTGCAATGGGTGGTACTGTTATTGAGGTTGAGGGGGCCACTCACACATTAGGGGATAGAGATGTAGAGTCAAAGGTCCCGGCACCTGTCATTTGTGGGAACACATAAGGCATCACTGCAGCAAGGAGGAACTGCTGATGTCTCACACCGCAGCAACATCACGGAGGTAGGCAGTCATGTTTTCCCTGAGGGAGGCCACTTCCCGCTGTATGGACTCCAGGGTATTCTGTGTAGCCCCCAGGCTGTTGTCTATCATGCTGCTACTACTTTGGGAGGGAAACTGGCAAAGCATCTGCCTCATGACAGCAGCTATGTCAGCCAGGGACTGCTGGAGTCCACATAGCGGGAGTGGGTGCCTCAGATGGCAGCTGAGTTGTCCTAATTGGGACTGATGTACCTCTGCACTCCTTCTAGGCTGCCTGCCATGGTCTCCATCCCCACCCAGACCTGCTTGGCCAGCGCCTGCTGGACTCCTACTACTGGCCTCTGAAAGGTAATGTCTTGGTCCTCGAAGTCCAGGGCTGTGTTAGAACTGGCTGGTGCTGTGTGTTGGTAGCTGGGTGGTTCATGTGGAGACCCTGCAACACTGTGTGTCCTCCCTGTGACTGGAGGTGGTGTTTAGAGGGAACCTAGGACATCCTAGAGAGTCTCTTCATTGATAGTTGGCAGCTAGTCATCCATGCCATCTGTAAAATCCAGGACAGGCAGGTCAACAGGAGGTAAGGCATCATCCTCTGCAATGAGATAGTGATATGTCAATCTTTAACTGTGGTGGCTGTTGACATGGCACATCATTTACTTGCTACTGGAGGCTCAGTGACATGTTACAGACCCCAGGTTGTAGTTGTAAATTATGTGATGCATTGTGCATCACACATGGGGCAATCTTTCCAGGTATTTTGTGCTTTGATCAAATTCCACCAACGTCCTTGCAAGCTTTTTGCCCCAGCAACTGACACCATGGTAGCACATAATTTACCTTCCTAGTCACCATGGTGGACACTCCCATAGTAGTGTAATGTGTGCTGTCACTCTTTTGGTCCTATAATGCATTGGCACCATGAATGATGGAACTAGAGCAGCAACACACAGGTTGGCCCATTGCTTACAATGTTTGTGTTATTTATCATCTGTCTCTAGTAGGTCCCACACTTGAGCTAATTGGATCGGACTGTCCAACCATTAGGGATTGTCTGCCCCATTGGTTTGTCCCTCCCAATATTTGGGACATTTCTTTGCATACAGCATATCTGCCACATGCTGGGCTAAGGTTGTAGAATGTGTATCAATGCATGCATTTTTAGACTTTGTTGATGTGGCACAAGGGGAATGTGCAGCTTGGATCTACATGGGCAACTTTCTATATGATGGTACAGTTGCATTATGGGCTAATGACATTGTGCCAGTAGTGCAACTTTGATGCCACTTGTGCCAGTTCTTAAACATGTAGATGTCCCATTATGCAGAACACCAACCATTCTCATGACACAGACAACCTTGTTACATGGTGAGATTGAAGCTACTTATACCGCAGCACAAATGATGGTCACAGACATGCCCCATGTGTTGTATGAGTTAACTTTTGTGGCCATTCTTAAATGGCGAATGGAGGTGTGTGGAGTTGTTGTTGCTCCACCCTGTGGGGTTTGTGTTCCACAGGTTGCATACTTAGGCCCTGTTTTTTTGTCACATGGCACAGCTCAGCACAGCAGCAATACGTTTCATGGCTTTGTGCCACTTTTGAAAAGCATAGAGGCAGCATGTTTACTGGAATACAGCACAGCCCTGCGTTTTCCTCAGTGCCTGTGAAGATTTGTTCTCCCTGCACTAATGCAGGCATCCTTCCACCATAGTGTATATATGCAGGGAGGTGTGGCTTCCCAAACATAAACAGGCTATTATGGCAAGGTGGCCTTTCTATCTGTACTGCAGGATGCAGCATACATGAGAAGGGCAATGACACATGGAGGAATGAAGGCATTTTGTCTTGTTGACACCACCCCTGGGGTGGTGTTGACTTCAGTCACAGTCTCTGATGAACATGTTGTGGTGGATCTGGGGAAATAACAATATGCAATGGGTATTGTTGTGGCACAGCCACAGTATTTGCATCTCCCTTCCAGGCAATTTGGTGCATATCTACAAGGTGGTGTAAAGCCACAGTAAGTGACTTATGTCCACTTTGTATATATGTCATAGTGCATTGCCCAACCAGAGTGTGGCTTGAGTGGCAATGGGGTTTTTTGATTTAGGGACTATGCATCCGGATGCAACTCTCTTAGCATGCATTGAGAGTCTCCTATGTGCCTCCCCCTCCTGCCATTTGTGAGACTACAGATAGTCTCCCTCTGCAGCTTATTCTACATCTGGGGGAGTTTGTGGTAGACTGCGCTGTTCAGTCCTGCAATTCCAGTGAATTGCATGCAAGTAAGTGTGGATATGTGTGAGTATGTGAGTGTGAGTGTTGTGGTGAATGCGTTTTTGTCAGCGTGCGAGTATGCATGTTTGGATGGGTTTATGGATGCATGTGAGTGAATGCATGCATGTAAGTGTAGGTGAATAAGTGTATGCGTGGTGTGTGTGGGTGTCTGTGTACATGTGCATGTATGTGGGGAGGGGGTGTGGGAGTTGGGAAGAGGGGTGCTGTGTCAGAAGGGGGGTGGGGGAGGGGGGCACTGTGTCAGAAGGGGGATGGGGTGCTGTGGCTGGAGGGAGTTTAGTACTTGCTGGGGGGTCATCTATCAGTGACAGGGAAGATATTTCCTGTCACTGGTAGCGTTTCCACCATGGTTTTTGTGGCAGTGCTACCGCCACGGAAACCATGGCAGAAAGGCAGCTCCTAATACGGCTGAAGGTCTTCTGTCAGAAGACCACCATGGTAAAAATAACCACCTATATGTCACACATATCATGTATAACATGTAGATAATAGATATCCTGTCTGGCATAAGTAGACAGTGGGAAAAATGATTCACTGCAGTACAGGGAAAAGAACAAGATATAAAAAAAATTGGGGGGTACGTTCATCATAGAGTATCCCATTTGCAAAAGGCAAAATCACAGACATGTAATCCCCTTTACTCCCTGGTATCACCCTCAGACACAAATTATTTAAATCAAATACATTCACTTGGCAGTAAGTGAAGGAAAAGGAAAGGATAGTTGAGTTACAGAATGACTTATTTTGGCAGAAGCGTTACTCCATCACAACTCTGTCAATCAGGCCCTTAGTCTGCTGCAGCAGGGTAAGGTACAGGGAAAAGTCCCTGTAAGTACAGTAGACATTTTGCGAGAATACTGGGGGGGCTTAGTTCACTGATGATATAGCTTAGGCTTAGTCAGTCACTGTAGTTGAAATTGAAATTTAATGAATGTCAAATTTGACCAGGCATAAATCCATTATGAAAGCCATATGAAGTATGAACCACTTCTCTGTGCCGTAACAGTTGGCGGATGTCAACAATGTTTTTTCTCAATGTGTACAAAGGTTAGGAAGGTGTATGGTTGGTACTAGAGGAGGAGATTGAGTGGGCACTGGGAGGAAAAGAAAGACACCTTGTTTTTTTTGGGTTTGCAATCCTTTAAAAGCATTGTTAATCCTACATTAAAAGAAACAGATGCACATTGCACAGCCAACACTGCAGTGGCAGACTGAACCAAACTGCAGTTAAGTGGGGTCATCATCATCATAACACCATGGCCTATGGGTCGGACTGGTGACTGGTGAAGTGTTGTGGGCGGGGAGGTCATGAATGATGATGGATGGGTGGGATCTGCCTGACTTATTAAATATAGTGGGTGTACTACTAGTTGTCATTAACCAAGCAATGTGACATATCATCATCCATCCCTGCTGCCACAGAGACTACCCCTTCAAGACCTGCATCTGTTGTACTGGTGCTAGCCCCAGCACTGGTGGTCTGTGTGGCTAGAAAAACAACATTACACCTTTTGGTTGCCACATACACCTCCCCTTTTTCTTAACAAAATACAACCACAAAACATGATTACAGTTGATTCCAATGTATCTCCTCTCCCATCTAAAATATCACTTTGGGAATCTTGCTGGTTGACAGTTAGAAAACTACAGCCAGTAATCAAGCCAACCACAATGGAGGGACAGAGCTAGGATGATGATTGTGAGTCATTTAAAGCTAAATGAAGGGGTAGAATAAATTGGTCAAAAAAGGACATATGGTTTAGTTGGAAGTTTTGACAAATCCAATGGGAGTGTCCTCATACTACGTTGCTGCCATGTTACACTGTCATTGAAACTTCTGGGATAATACAACACAGAATTGGTGGGGGTTCACCCTTATCTCTCTCGTCATTTTTGCATGAGCAAGAAATAGAAAGACTTCTCAACAAACAAGCATAGAAGAGCTTGTGTGGGTCTGCAAACTCTGCAATGATGACAGTTGATTACCTAATGTAGTGTCTTATTCTTACAGTAAAGATTAGGGGAGAGGAAGAGCACAACCAAGCAGAAGAAAGCTTAAGCTTCAGATTGCAGAAGCAGGGAGAAATCAGCTACAGGAAAAAAGGATAGTGCAGGGTGGGACAGCATGAATAAACATTGGTTAGAATGAACAGCATTTGAAAAAAGAGTCACAGCACGAAAACGGAGAAAAAATTAATCTAATTGGGGAGAGTTAAAAGTTAGAGAAATAATTATGAACAAGGACTTACTGGGGTCAGCAGAGCTGTCTGCCATGGCCACAGTGCTGGTGGTGGTGGAACTTCCACCCGCTGCAGCACTGGTGGTGGCGCACTCCTCAGCCCAACCCTCCTCTCGCCCTTGAGTGTGGATGTAAGAAATAAAGACGATAACAAAAAATATATTAGTGGTACATTTAATCTCCTGGAAAATTAAAAGGTAAAGGCAAACGTTGTAACATATTGACACTGTACCTCACTATGCTTCTGAATCAGATTGCCTAATACTGTATGATCGAGTTGACCTGTTCTTAATTTCGGACACCTTACCTAAACCCTATTTCAAATTTCCTAAACTACATTTCAAAATACTAATATACTGCAATGAATGATCTTGCCTTCACAAATCACATTCGCAAACCCCCTTTCATGGGCCAATTTAGTCAGTTTCCCTTTTTTCAAAGCATAGATGAAGGCATACATCACTAGAAGAATGCTTGTGACTGTACCAGCTACATGGAAAGAAAGACACAGAGAACATTAACTCACTGATATATATTACTTACTTCTACTACTACTACTGCAGCACCACTATCTTAGTGACAGAAGGATAGAGGAGTTAGCATAACCAGCATAATCAGCATAATGAACCCAAGCAAATGTCTACAGCATCCCATAATATTCATAATGTTATGTGAACTTAATTTACCTCTGAGTGTGAGAAGCATGCTATTTGAAATAAAACAAATTACATAATACAGGACACAACAAAAATAGTAGTATTTAATTACTAGTACTCACCAAACCCTGCAGCCTGGTTGCCCAGCAGGTCCCTCTCTCAGTCAATGATATTGGCCTAGCGGTGCATCAGCGTCTGCTGGGTGCACAAAACCCCAGTCATTGGCTGATGCAATGGGGCACCCTTCTTCACAGCTGCTGATGCTCCCACAGGCCATACCCACTGCCGGGCCTGCCATCTGCTGCCAGCATGAAGGGGAGGTGGCACTGCACAAAATAAACAGGTGCGGCAACCTCCTCCTCAGTAAAGGTAGGGCCACAGCCTGCAGGGTGTGCAGTTCCCTGCACCCCTTGCACTGGAGCTGCCTTTTCCACTACGTTCTGCCATTGCACTGGGGGAAAAGAAACAATAGAGAGATAAATTACTTTGGAGACGTTAAGGAGAAAACTAACAAAGGGACAAAAAGTCACACAAAACTAAAAAAGAGGCAAAAACAACATACGCAAACACAAGCACACTGAGGAAATAAATGTAAAACACGGGAGGATTAAATAAATAAAGACAGGATGGCTAAGATAAATTTGGTATTGAAGTAGGCCCAGGACCATGCATTGAATAGGAAAAACAAGATGGCCACATGCGTAGACGACCGCGTGGTGCCATTTGTGCTCACACTTGCAGCACTGAGCGTGCAAATTGCAGCAATCAGCACAAATGGGCAGCAAGCACAACTTCACCCGCTTGTGTGGAGGTAGGCAGAGTTTGCATAGTTTTTTCTTAACTCTGCAGAGTTCTGCGCAATGGAACTCCTCAAACTCCACCCAGGGCTAGCGCTCAGTAGATTGCAGCCTTCACCAGGGAAATGGCTCATCTCAGCCTCCTCCAGGCTCTAATGGGCCAAACTGGCCAAAACTGGCCTCTCCTTGTCTAAGTAGAGTACAGCTTGGTCTGTCCATGAGCATTGTATGTTGCAGGAGCCCTTGGACCTTTTGAATGTCGCTGCATGTGACATGAGGCATATTAAGGCCCACCACCTCCTGTCTCCTCCCCTTGTACTCTAGTCCTATAACTTCTCCCTGCTGTTGTTTGAGGGGTCACCACAATAATATGAAGAATGTTCAACATAGGTTAAGGATATGACGAATATCTGCACTTCAGGGGTTATATGACGGAACACCGAATCTTAAACTACTACTAACCTTAACAACGAGGTCGGAACACCGACCTCGTCTTTACTACTAATGATTTTACCACGAATGCCTTAACAACGATATTTCGTTGTAAAGGCATTCCTGATAAAATCATTAGCAATAGGCACCATTCACCCTACATCCCTCACCCCACCCCCCCAACCCCACCCCAAAACCTAAAACCCCCTGACCCCCCACCCACTCCCCAAAACCAAAAACGCCCCACCCCCCCAACCCCACCCTAAAACCTAATACCCCCTGACCCCCCACCCACTCCCCAAAACCAAAAACGCCCCACCCCCCAACCCCACCCCAAAACCTAAAACCCCCTGACCCCCCACCCACTCCCCAAAACCAAAAACGCCCCAACCCCACCCTAAAACCTAAAACCCCCTGACCCCCCACCCACTCCCCAAAACCAAAAACGCCCCACCCCCCCAACCCCACCCTAAAACCTAAAACCCCCGACCCCCACCCCTCCCCAAAACCAAAAACGCCCCACCCCCCAACCCCACCCCAAAACCTAAAACCCCCGACCCCCCACCCCCTCCCCAAAACCAAAAACGCCCCACCCCCAAACCCCACCCCAAAACCTAAAACCCCCTGACCCCCACCCCCACCCCCTCCCCAAAACGTAAAACCCCCCACTTACCTGATTCGTCACCTTGTCATCTGCGTCGTCCTCCTCAGCCGACTCCCTTGTTTGTACCTTAACCATGCATGTTCGTTGTTCAGGACATGCGTGGTTAAGGCACAAAATAACGAAGTCGTGGTTAAAGAAAGAGTTGTTCCGCTTTCGTTAACCAGGACTTCCTTATAAAAAATTCGGCATAAAGGTTGTTTACCCACTTCAGGCATACTCTCATACTAAGAATAACCTCAAATATATAAATTGTGCTCACAGTATTCCAAGAGGTACACAATTAGACAACGGCCATCATTGTGCAATGGGTGTCCTAAATGCCATCAAGAATATCTCATATGTCCAGCAAGGGAACTATTAGTCCAGGGCCACTAGAAATCCAGAGGTGCCCACAAATATATCATGTATTTACAATATGCTGAAGAAGGGGCCATTATGACAGGAACAACTACATTTAGGTTCAGAATGTCCCTTGAAGTTTTGATTGGGACCACCATGATAGATAACGTCACATATATATGATCTGTGCCTACAATATGCCAAGAAGATCATTTTTACCATGGAGAAGCAGATGTTTTACAACAATGTCCAAAATGTTAAGTTCGGGACATTATTGTGCATGGGATATTCGAGGTGTGTTACCATGGATGACAACAATATGTCAAGAATTGACTACTTATATGCCAAAGATAGCAATATGTGTGTCAAGAACACCTACACTATGTTAGGGATGGACCACTATTATGCCAGGGATAACTGGAATGCTGGCAATATCCACTACATGTTAAGAATGTCTTCCATTAAACCATGTATAGCCACAATAAATAGTCAGAAATGTGCTGAAAGTGACCTCAGTTTTTTAAAAGATAGTCTACTAGCATCCCAGGTAACTCAAAAGTCAAGTATAGCTCTAGTATATCAAGATATTCAATTTTTTTTGCCTGGAATTAATATTGTCCCAAATATGTGACAGAAAGCCATTATTATGCTGGGTCACCAATGTGCACCATCTGTATGTCCTCCACCTCCCCCCAGGCAACCATACACAAACACACACGGGCAAACAAAATACACAAATACACAATAACACACTCACTCATGCAGACATCGTCACTCATACAGTCTTCATCACACATAAAAACATGAGTTGTGTATACATTAATTCATGCACACACATTTATACAATCACATTTTCAGCACCTGCCCCCATTATCACTTACAAACCAGGCATCTTTGATGAACCTGGCTTTTTGATTAGTCTCTCCACAATGGTTTCTCTCATGCATTTGTAATCCTACAGTCCAGGTGGCAGTGTATGGTTGCATTAGGAGGAAGTTGTGGGCCTGTGGTGCAAATTCTCATAGCTCTTCTCCTCCTCTGGGCCTTAATGAAGAGCTACACCTCATAAGGCTTAGTACCTCATCTGAGAAGGTTGTGGGCTGCAAAGGACAGGAGCTGAATAGAACAGGTTGGGGATAAGTGAAGAGACTGTTGGCTGCACAGCACAGGGGTGATATGTAGCAATGATGGCAGGACCACACACAAGCAGCATTGGCTGCTCATGTTCATTTTCACCTGTATCCTGAATGGGGCAGAGTACTGGGACTGAACTCAATTCCTCACAGGGTTCTGAGTGAAATGCTTTCTCACCATGACACCTGGAAAAAAATTACTAGCATGCAAAATCTGAACAAAATTGAAGAAGCTACACTCTTGTCTGCAGAGTGCCTGTGTCAGCAACACTTCTACTGCCAGACTTGGAAGTGCGAGAGAAGGAGACAAGTTTACTAATCTAACTTTTTCTGACTTGGTGTGTTTCAACCCACAACCTTTATGCGGCTGAGTTATGTGAGTTTTGCAATGTGGATTAGTGTTTTCATGATCTAAATACACTATTATGAACAGACTCTAATTTGAATGCTGCAGGAAAATCTTCCATGGATATCATGCCCATGAAACACTTGTTTGGAAAACACTGCTTTTTATGCACTAAAAAAAGCTAATTTTGTAATCTATGGTCCAGATTTCAGAGGTATAACTTTATCCACATTTCATCAATCTGCAAAAAAGCTAATAAATATTCTATTAAAATATGTCAGTCCATCTTAGAATGTTTTTGCAGACCTCAAGAAATGCTTTTTGATGTACATGTCTTGTGGGTTTTCTGTTATAAATTATCTAATAACTAATCCTATAACTTAACTTATCCTAGGACAGTCGGTCATTAATCGTTTTATGGTTAATTTCAAATCTCATAGAGAAATTCAACAGATGCTTAGATGGTTTGAGGTGGCATAAGCCCTACATCAACCTTCCAACAGTTCAAGTAACAAAAATATGTTAATGTTACATGGAAGCCAAGGAAGGCTAACTTTTGGGTCCCACCACTTTAAATTTAAAGAGTTGCAGAACTGCTCCAAATTTCAGATGATACAAGTTTGACCTATTTTAGTACGTTGTGGAACAAAAAAGGTTAAATAGAGAAGTTAGTGAGAAATAGAGCAGCAAAATTCGGTGTCCCAAGGGAAGAAACACCTCAAGCTCAACATTTCAGTTACTACTAATGGAAATTACCTCACATCATTAAAAACAGAACCATTCACATATTTGGTAATGCATAATTTAGCTGTACCCTTATATGTTACAGTAGTAGCATAATAATGTAATCAATAACATATATCGTCTGCCTTCATAAATGCATGCATTCTTATGTCTGACTTTAACATGCCAAGCTTTAGCACTAGTTCACATATTACATTCATGTATTTTGATTTAAAAGGCCATATGGAAACTGCATATATTCATGTTTTGTTTATAAATTGTTACAAGATGCACCTATAATCATGTATCTCAAATGTGCATTGACTGTTTCATTAGGTTAGCATAACCAAAGGCCTTAAGCATTTGTTTTTTTGTGTTTAACCTTTAACATGGGGTTTTGCTTGTTTTGCAAAGTTCTTTCTTTGCAGGTGAGTTGTTGTGATTTACAACTAATGAAAGAAATATTGTGTAGTAGAGATAGTGATGTCTGGGAGGATACTTTGACAAGGATGAGGAAGCGCTTACGAACTATGAAGAAGAGACTCATGTTTGTGTACCAGGCACCAGGCACCAATGTCATCCTGATGTCCAATTCGTGAGATGAGAGACCTAAGTGGAGTTGCTAATTTCAGCTGTTAGGAAGACAGAAAACTACTGGTGTTGATGACGTAAATTTCCCAAAGGTACTGTAGGTTTAATTGGTATTCACATATTGCGCAGAAGGCAGATTCCCTAGAGACTTGGAGGAGAACAGGCCTCTCTTCCCTTATTCCTTTGTGTACCTTTATGCTATGCAACATCTCTCTATCAGAAACTTCTAAATAAATCACTGCTATGCTGGCTATTTCCTACTTCTCAAAAAGCAACTATGATTTTCTTTTAGTTTAGTTCAGGGTATTTAGAGCAGCATAGTTTTACCCAATGATCAGAGAAGAGGACTGAATAATGTATACAGTTAATTAGATTCTGTTTCTTATCTTTTTTATTTTCTTGACTGAAATTCTTGTAGACTTGATGCTTGCACAATTTAATCTCATTCTGCACTTTACTTTGGCTTTGGTGATTTTGTACTTGTATGGGATGTTTTTGAGATTCATTTAAATTAGTTTGGCCCTCATCTTGTAATAAACGTTTGAACTTTACCTATTGCCTTCTGGTCTTTAATATGTGACCAAATGGGTTTCACTGTAAAATAAAATGTGAGATTAATTCCAGTTCTTTTTTTACCTCTCAAGCATCCCAAAAAGGTCCATTACAAAAAGGGATGTAAGAACAAGGGCCCAGAGCTCTATCAGATTCCACAAATGAAGTTCAAAGTGTTGATCATGGCTAATATCGCTAACATGGCTTATAGTTCTGTCGGTTACTGTCCTTGCTTTTCTAAACAAAGCTCAATCTTCTAATTTCAAACAAAATTAATTTAAAATTGAACCATGCTTTACTCACAGATTATTATTTTTCATATTGCTAAGAGTACATTCTGCAAACAGTATGTTTCTGAAACACAAACTCCTACTGGGCATCTGCCAATCAACCTACAGAATAACAGGAGTTGTTTAGGAAGCTGCTTGCCAACTCTGCTGATTGCAGGTTGCCATGGTGATAATTGCCAAAGAATAGGGAGACATCGCAGAAACCAAGCCTTTGGGAGAAGGCAGAGTTTAACTTTAAAACAAACCTTAATTACAAAAATATGCTGTTGAATCTGCAGAATTAGAAAGAAGAGAATAAGACTAATGAACATTATATGATGGAGACCAAGGGTAGATATGTCAAGTTGAGTTCAAATTTTTAGAAGAAATCCAAACTTGCATATCAAAGGGCCAAATATTAGACTCCTATATATACTGCCAGATCTTGTTAATCCAAATGCATAATGAAGCCATCAATTTCACTTTCAGAACCTGAAGACTATTAACAGCTCCATATGTAAGGGTAGGATATGTTATGTGTAACTATAAAGCACACTGTCGCCCACAAGATGATGATGTTTGGCTTCCACTGATAATAAAAAAGCACAGGGCATTCAAGGTTTAGGGAAAGTACATCAAGCAGGCACGGGAGCCAGGAATCCTAACATCAAGATGTTTAGCTTACCTTAATCACTTATTAAGGTCACATGACTCTGTTTTTTTGTTCTAAAGTACACAATTTTAGCTCGACTCCAAGATGCCTGAGTTTCAATTTAGAATGAAAGGATTTGCCATGACTGTTGACATTGTGGTTGCTCTACAAGCTGTAACAGCTCCTTTCTTCCATTTTTTGATAGTAGGTTTGGAGAAAATCGCAAACCTTTTCTGAAAACCATAGTACATTTGGAGTTCTCAAAAACTCTACACAGTTTTTGCTGCTGAAAATATCTATAATCGGGAGCATTTCAAAACAAAGGTAGGTTAGGTGAAAAGACACAGAAACTATAGATTACTGTTGGCTAATATCTGCAACTAACATAAAATTCCACCCTGCCAGATACTGTCTATTGGTCCCCCCTTAAAGGACTGTCTAGGTCTGCAACTAAGAAATATATATGAGTAAAGGTTCAATTAGTTTCTATCAGGAAGTGTGACAATAAAATGTTTGCATAGATACTAATATAACAGGAATTATGGAAGAGGATCCTAGACTGTGAACATCATATGAGGATTTAGATCTTTGAATTATATAACTTTATTTAACATACATATGTATAGGGAGATCTAGTGATTTCCTTAAGGTGGTATTATTTACAGTGTGGCACCAAAAGTGAAGCATACGTTCCCAGATTTCAAAGTGTTCTTCCTAGCATCTTGACCACATTGCAACAAGACATTTTACAACTTAAGTCTAAAATAAAACAATTAGTCTCGATTTTCAATGATTCCATTAACTATACATCTATGTATAAGACACTGCTGAAAACATATAAAATAAGATTGGATTACAGAGGGCCAACCTGCTCTCATCTTTTTATCTCTAAAATGTATGTCTGCCACCTAGGGATAAACTCCCCCAAACGTTCCCAAAGGCATAAACATTGTATGGGTTCTAGTGTGGATGGCTGCAGCCTAAAACCAAGACAGACTGCCCACGCCAGCATATTTACATTTTATAGACAAAGCCATGGTGGCTATTTGGAAGACTTCTTATCTGTCTTCAAGTCATAGGAAGACTGTTGTTGTGCAGTGGTGACAGGGTGCAGCCCAATGAGAGGATAAACAGGCCCCCAGTACAGTGTTTTTTTAGATATTGATACAGGGTATCTAGTGGGTGTTCTTCCCTCCAAGGGGCATGCAGATTGCAGAAAACCTGCAAATATTCTCTCCAATGGAGGGCAGAACAAGACCAGTCATCCCCTCCACCCAACTTTAAATTGTTGTTTTACATATTTAAATCCTGGTGTCTGAAGGGATTTCTGCCCCTTAAGGGCTAGTTGGGGGTAAGCACCCAAAACATCTAATTGGGAAGGCACACAAACTGTGTTGAACCCCTCGGGACATAGAATATGGCCTGATGCTAAACTGACTAGACACTCAACACAATTATTTTTTGTAATCATTCTCCAAGGTGTGTAGGGGTCTTCCTAGCCACCTAGTGTGGGGCACATTGGTGTAAGCCACAGGACAGAAAGGCTGTGTGGTCACTGCGTGGTGTTATGGGTCAGTTCCAGGATGGGCTATGGGTGGTCTCATGGCGCCTTCTTTACCAAATGGTAAAACCTGCGTATTTAAGAAGGAATCATCTACTTGTTCTTCATAGGGCATATTGTATTATAAGAAAATAGCCAAATTTGGGTCCAGAGGGAGTACGGCTTGCAGGAATTGTGGTAGCTCTATAGCTGATGACCTACACATGTTTGTACTCTGTCCCTATATCCAGAAATTTTGGACAGAGGCCTTTGAGGTGCTGAGTGCGGTATTAAAGATACAGTTAGTGTTGACTCCAGAATTAATCTTTTTTGGTTGGTCCCCTAAGATAGAAAATCTTTATGGGTATAAAAGGTGTTTTTTTTCTTTTTGATGTTGTTGGGTAGAAGGGAGATCTGTAAGCAATGGACATCTTCAAAGGCCCCTTCTAGGCCTGAATGGCTGGCTGCCATGGCTAGCGTATGTCATTTGGACATGAGACAGACATGTGCAAACGGTGTTGTAAAGTTGTGGAGGTCTTGGACAAGGTGGGTAGAGCTGGGTGCCTTGCTGTTATAATCTCTCCGCCAATATGCTAACAGTTGTCCGATGATAAAAGCCATATGAGATGAAGACAGGACGGTGGGCAGGAACTCCCGCAGGCATGTCTCTTATCTCTCAGACTTCCCATCATGAACATCTAGACCCTTCCAGGGGAGAGAGAACAGAATATGGGTCGCGAGTTCAGAATGGAGGCACTTAGGTAAATGAGGACACACACAAAAAAAAAGAATGTCTCAGGTTTGTGGGGAATTTGGTTAAATTCTTTGCTGGCAACCCTAGATGATGGCCTCTAAAAGAAAGCTTTTTGGGTCAAGCATAAGGGATTTTTCCTGCCCTTGCTGCTAGGATGAGATGATCCAATCTATATCAGATTCTGTGTAGTGCTGTGGATGTGATCATTGTAGGAGGCTGGCCTTGTTTGTAGTGGGTACCTATGGTACTTAAGGACAAATTTATAGAAAAGTGGCGCAGCACGGAGCTGCATCAAAATTTGCAGCACTGCGCTGCGTCATTTTAGAAACGCAGGGATGCGCCATATTTAAAGGAATACGGCGCACCTCTGCGTTTCCCCCTGCGCTGGCACTAAATTTAGCTGCCAGAGCCAACGCAGGCATCGTTGCACCATTGTGCAAGGATGTCTGTTTTGAGGGGTGTGATTGTTTGTGTGTGGAAAGGTGTCCTTTCCTGCACACAAACAATCACCAATGGCGCTTTGGCACTTCTGTGTGTGCTGCACAATGCAGCACAAACAGAAGTGTCAAAGCTTCATTTTCAAATGATTTTTTATGTGCAGGAAGGGACACCTTCCCGCACATAAACAATAATTTCTGGCATTTTGCTTTTTCTATGCGTGCGGCAGAATTCAGTATGCATAGAAAAAGCAAAAAATGAGGAGGAGTAAAGTAAAAGTATTCCCTATGTGGGGGGGGGGGTGTTAGATTTTGGCCCTGCCTCAGGTTTATGAAATTTCATAAATCTGAGGCAGCGTCAAAATGCAATGGGTGTTGCTGTGGTATGCCCACAGCAACACTTATTGCACACCCCTTCCACACACCGTGCTGCATGGGAAGGGGCTGTATTTACAAGGTGGCATTAAGCCATAAAAAGTGGCTTAATGCCACCTTGTAAAGACGGCGCTGTGCTTAGCACCACAGGAGCGTCACAAGAAGTGACACACATGTGGCGCTAGGGGCCTATAAATAAGGCACTTACACCTTATACCAGATCCAGTTATCCCTTATTAGTGAAATGTAGGCTGTGTCTAGAAGTCAGGCTCTCTAGAGGTAGCTGTAGCTGAGCAGCCAATGCTTATCTAGGAGACATGCAAAGCTCATACAATACCACTGTAGCCACCCAGTACTCACACACGAAAGAAAATAATCAGTGTTACAAAAATAAAGGTACTTTATCTTGCTGACACGAATGCCAAAAATACCATAGAGACTATACTCACTTAGGAGGTAAGTATTGCACAAACTATATACACTAGTATGCAAAAACAGGTGTAAAAACAGTTAGAAAACAGTGCAATTAGTGAAAATCACAATAGTTAGAAATGGGACTAGGGGGAACACAAACCATATACTAAGAAAGTGGAATGCGAATGTTGGTTTCCCAGCTAGGCAAGTGTAGTGTGTAGAGGGGAGCTAGGAGTGCTAGAAAACCCCAAGGGTAAATACTAGAACCCACCCCAGTGACCAGGAAAGCAGGAGTACATAACAGTAACTTTCCCAGAACACACACAGAAATGAAAAAGAAGATAATGCAAGAACCAGAAGACACTGCAAGACACCATCAGTGAATTCCTGGACCTGACGACTTGTGGGAGACGGGGACCAGGTCCAAGAAGAACAGAAGAGTCCAGGGAGAACAGGAGTCCCTGCTAACCCGGATGAAGGTGCAAAAGAAGTACAGTGAGTATTGCACCCAAGAAGACAGAGTTGGGTTCCTGGTTGGTGCAAGTGATGTCCGACACCAGATGGAAGACAGCAGTTCCGTTTGCATCGCTGGAGTCCGCCAACAAGCCTTGGCACACGTAAAGCTCATGGTTAGCGGAAAATGGTGCTGCCCGGGACGAGGAAGGACCAGGTGGACTCTGCCCAGGAGGGGAAGTCAGAGGCGGCTCTCAGCAACTCAGAGAGCCCACAGAAGACCAGGCAGTGTGCACAGGAGTTTCACAGCACGGGATAAAGAAGGTGCAAAAAAGGCCCATGCAGCATGACGACAAAGGCTCCCACACCGCCGGAGAACCACTCAAGAAGCTGTGCGTCGCAGGATAGAGTGCTGGGGGCTGGAGCTGCAAGATGCACAATGAACTGCATGGAAGGATGCCAACAAGCCTTGGCAACTTCAAAATACACGGTGCACGGGGGTATTGTCTTGCGTGGTGAGGTAAGCTCTTACCTCCACCAAAGTTAGGCAGTAGGAGGTCAGGATCGTCGAGACCACTTCAGTCCACCACCCATGATGTATGATCCATGCAGCTCAGCAGGAGAGGGGATCCATGCAGCCGGTCATTGTTGCAGTAGGTGCCTGCAGAAGTAAGGAGTGACTTCTTCACCCCAAGGGAGATTTCTTTGCTCTTCTGGTGCAGGCTGAAGATGGGGTGTCATCAAAGGATTTACTACTGGGAAACAGTTGCAGTTGCTGGCAGGATCTGAAGATACAATGTTGCAGAAGGCATCTTGCTTCTTTGTTGCAGTTTGTAGAGTTCTTGGAGGGTCCAGATGCAGTTTCTCCTGTGAGAAGTTGAAGAGGAGTATGTAGAGGATTCCTGCTGGAGTCTTTCAATCCGAATCTGAAGAACCACCCAAAAGAGAGACCCAAAGTAGCCCTGAAATGGGGATTGGTCAGCTAACCAGGTAAGCACCTATCAGGGGAGGGCTCTGACGTCACCTGATGGCACTGGCTACTCAAATGCTCCCAGAGTTCACTGCCAACCTTGAATCCAAGATGGCAAAACCCATTGACCCTCTAGAGGAGCTCTGAGCACCACACTCAGGGTGGTGATGGACCGGGGAGTGGTCACTCCCCTTTCCTATGTTCAGTTTCATGCCAGAGCAGGGACTAGGGGTCCCTGAACCTTTGTAGACTGGATTATGCAAGCAAGGAGGGCACCATCTGTGCCCTCCAAAGCATTTCCAGAGGCTCTGGGAGGCTACCCCTCCAATGCCTGTAACACCTATTTCCAAGATGTGCGTGCCTTCCTGGGCATGAGCTTTTCAGCTTTTCAAGCAACAGCAGGGCAGAAACCTGTCTGTGAGGTGCCAGCAGCTGGGGCTGTGTGAAAAACCTCCGAAGGCTGTAATGGCAGTACTGGGGGTTCTCTAATGAGCCCCCAGAGTGCATGGGATCACACAACTAATGCTTCTAAAAGCATGGGGGTATGATTCCTACATGTGTGAAACCAAAAATGCCCAGGTTCAGAGTTACCATTATGTAGCTGGACATAGGTAGTGATCTATGTCCAGTACATGCGTAAAATGGCAACCCGCACTCACGAAGTCTGGGAAAATGGTCTTGGAGGTCGTGGGAGCACCTTTGCTAATGCAGGGGTGCCCTCAAGCACAAGTACTCTGCACCCTGCCCCTCAGGGCTGGAGGGCCTGCCATAGGTGACTTATAAATTACCTGGTGCATTGTAAATGGCAGTGAAAGGGTGCATGCATCTTTTCACGCAGGCTGCTATGGCAGCCCAGCAGAAGCCTTTGCATGGGCTCCCTATTGGTGGCAAAAGATATCCTGCAGCCCATAGGGATACCCTGGAACCCCAATGGCCGGGGCCCCTAAGTACCATATAGTAGGGACTTAGAAGGGGGCACCGGTATGACAATTTTCAGCGAAATACTTGGTTACCAGAATGCAACAACCAAATTTGAGGGAGAGAGCCTAACTACTGGGGTCTTGATTAGCATGATCCAGTAGAAACAGTCAAACACACTGACAAACAAGCTAGAAAGAGGCTACTTTCCTACAATCATTTTGTCCAGGGCAATCCAGAGGATGACAACAGCCTGAGTGAACTGACCAGCCAAACAGAGTGATCTCTTGCAAAGTAAACACTGATAAGACAGAGGTGCTAGTAGTAGGAAGCAAAGCTACTACATGGAAAACAATTTAGGGGGTCATTATGAACATGGCAGGAATCCCTGCCGTGATCATGCTCGCGGTCTAAACACAGACCACCAACCTGTAGAAGACCCCACCGGCCCTATAATATACATTCCACTGGGCCGGCGGGTGGACACAGTGTTTACACCAATGGGCCCAGCAGAATACTGGTCCAGGATTTGCCAATGGCTCCACATGGAGCCGTTGTCACTGCCGCAGTGCGGTGGGTGCAGCAGCACCCGTCGCACATATCACTGCCTGTAAATCAGACAGTGACCTGCACGACGGGACTGTGCACAGGGTGCCAAGTGCATGGGCAGTGCAGGGGCCCCCATGGGGGGCCCTGGAGCACCCCTTCCACCAGCCTTTCCCTGGCAGGGGAAACCGCCTGGGAAAGGCTGGAGGAACAAGGGTTCTTTATACAGAGGGCAGCCCTGCTTGCAGCTCTGCCCTGTCAGATAGAGAAATCCGCCATTGTCAGGCTTCCTGTCGGCATTAGCCTGGTGATGGCGGAGGGCTGCCTATGGCGGTCTTCCTTTGTTTATAATATGGCAGTACAGACCGCCATGTGGGTGATTTCCACCACCACCGGCATGGCGGTCTGGACCGCCATGTTCATAATGAGCCCCTTAGTCCTCTAACATGGTTTTTGTACCATTCCTGTCAATATGTTCTGAAATTTGGAATTCCTAAAGATGAACTCAGGTTTACCCCACAACAGTGGGACAGAATCATGGTTTGCAGTTCAGGAAATTTAAGGACAATTTTTCCCTACACAAATGCTATGGTCAATGGCATGATATCTAAACAAAAGCTTCTGGAAACCATTTGGATCTTCCTAAATGCATCCATCAGCACTCTCAAATGAAAACAAAATGCAGCACAAGGTCCACTGCTTGGTTTGCAGTGCAGTGATCATAATTTAGTTAAATGTATTAAAATACTTTAGCTTTTAAAATACAGTGCTTTGCTGATCAAGTAATTAACAGACTTGCTCTGTCAATATTGCAATTCAATTTGCTTATACTTTCCAACTCTGCACCATACACCCAGGATGAATACAGTAATTATTATTACCAATACAAAGTAAGAATACGGTCGGGATGTGTTAGAAATGGGGTCTTTGGCTGGCTATCAGGTTACCCCCTGTCCAAGCAAGGACTCTCACTCTAGTCAGGGCAAAGGACACACACACCTGGTTAACCCCACACCAACCCCCTTGGTAGCTAGACACGAGCAGGCAGGCTTAACCCAGAAGCAATGTGTAAAGTCTTTGTTGCAACACACACAATAATACAGTGAAAACACTACAAAATGGACACCACACCAGTTTAGAAAAATAGGTAGTATTTATCTAAATCAAACAAGACCAAAACCATAAAAATCCAACATACACAAGTCAAACAATGGAAACATTGATTCTACACAAAGCACCTGGTTTGCCTAAAAAAAAACGCTGCACAGGCAAGCGTACATCGGGAAAGTCAGCAATGTGTTTATTCCTTACTTGCAAGTGAGGCCATGTGTTGTGTCTTTTCCGGAAGGGTCAGCCATGCCTTGTTTGTCTCCCTCGCACAGAAGCAATGCAGTGATTTCTGGACAGGGCACCAGGGACGATGCATGGAAAATTCGGTCACACGGTGTTAGAAAATCGCGTCGTGTGGGATTTGTGTCGTTATCAGCAGCCACAAGTGGGTGTTGCTTGTTGTTTCTTCAGATGCGTTGATCTCCCTGCTGTGATGCAGGTGGAGCATCTATTTCAGCTGCAAAAGCCAGTGGTGCGTCATTTATCAGCCGCATTGCAGATGGTACATCGAAAATTTCCCTGCATGGCATTCTGTGTGCGGATTTTCAGCTGTTGTTCCGCCAACTTCACCTTTCAGGGGCCCAGGGACTGGATAGGACACCACTTGGCAAGGCAGGAGTCTTAGCAGGGAGTCCAGGTGCTGGCAGAGGAAGTCTTTGATGGTCCTGTCACCTCAAAACAAACAATGACAAGCTCAGTTCAAACCCTTGGAGATTCTTCACAAGCAGGAATCTACCACAAAGTCCAGTGTTTGTCCCCTTTAACAGGTAGAAGCAGCGACTGCAGTATAGCCCAGCAAAGCACAGTCACAGGCAGGGGCAGCACTTTTCCTCAGCTCTTCTCCTTGGTAGAGGTCCCTCTTGAATCTAGAAGTGATCACATTTTCAGCCTTTGAAGTTGGTAAACTTCAAAGTGAAGTCGCTCTTGTTTGCAAGATCCTGCCTTACCCAGGCCTGGCCCCAGACACACACCAGGGGATTGGAGACTGCATTGTGAGAGGGCAGGCACAGCCAATTCAGTGAACACTCCTCCCTCCAATCTAGGACAGACGGCTCATCAGGATACGCAGGCTACACCTCAGCTCCCTTTGTTTCACTGTGTAGAGGGGATTCACAAACAGCCCAACTGTCAAACTGACCCAGACAGGGAATCCACAAACAGGCAGAGTCACAGAATGGTTTAAGCAAAAAAATGCCTACTTTCTAAAAGTGGCATTTTAAAACTAACAATCTAAAAACCAACTTCTCTAAAAGATGTATTTTTGTGAGTTCAGAGACCCCAAACTCCACTGTTCCATCTGCTCTCAAAGGGAATCTGAACTTTAAGAATATTTAAAGGCCGCCCCCATGTTAACCTATGAGAGAGATAGGCTTTGCAACAGAGAAAACAGCATTTAGCAGTATTTCACTGTTAGGACACGTAAAACATATCAGTACATGTCCCACTTTTAACAAACACTGCACCCTGCCCATGGGGCTACCTAAGGCCTACCTTAGGGGTGCCTTACATATATAAAAAGGGAGGTTTGAGCCTGGCAAGTGGATACACTTGCCAAGTCGAACTGGCAGTTTAAAACTTCACACACAGACACTGCTAATGTGGGTGGCTCAATCAGTGCTGCAGGCCCACTAGTAGCATTTGATTTACAGGCCCTGGGTGCCTCTAGTGCACTTTACTGGGGACTTACTAGTAAATCAAAATGCCAATCATGGAAAAGCCAATTACACATGCATTTTACACAGGAGCACTTGCACTTTAGCACCAGTTAGCAGCGGTAAAGTGTCCAGAGTATCAAAAGCAGCAAAAACAGAGTCCAGCACCCATCAACAACCTGGGAAGCAGAGGGAAACAGTTAGGGGAGGCCTTGCCAATGAAGCCTGGTCTAACAGGATGTCTTTCATCTACCACACTACTAAGTTATGGAAACACGTCCCTCTTTATTTGAAATACAAGTCTCATCTGAAGTTCAGGAAACATAACTTGTAAACTCCGCGTTTTGCCAAGGAGATCCATGTCCTCATTCAACAGGATTGATAACAAAATGTAGGTCAAAAAATCTATATGTCC
Organism: Pleurodeles waltl; assembly: GCF_031143425.1. Lineage (NCBI taxonomy): Eukaryota > Metazoa > Chordata > Amphibia > Caudata > Salamandridae > Pleurodeles > Pleurodeles waltl. The sequence goes on along the minus strand of NC_090450.1, from coordinate 757,440,873 downwards.
CATCTATCCAACCACGGTACTCCCTGACTCATTTAAAGTATGGGGAAGCCAATCATCCAAGCTCTAATAATGCCAACCTCTTGAAAGTGTGAAAATTCTGACTGCCACGCCTACTAATAGATACAGTGATTAAAAAAGTGGTCTATTTATGATGAATCTACCAGCAGCTTGGTGGGAGTTTATTTTCCTGCAAGATACAACCATTTTTCTCATGGTGGTACCAGGTGAACCAAAAACATGTGCCCTCATGCTGGGAAAAAACTCCCAGAATCTGATGGGTATCACGGAACGCAGTGCAGCAGCCAAAAATACTGCACTGCATTGTGTGACAGGAAGAGAGCGGGATAGCACTGTATTCACAAAGATATAGCTCTCCCCTTAGGGCTATAGTGCTAGGGTACGTGCTAGGGTACGTGCCTGAAACTACCATAGGTTTTGTACAAGAAGGTTACACTTCCTGTACAAAATACTATGGCTAGACAAGTGAAAACAATTTTCCTACTGTACAGGGCAGCGCATATGCAAAGGCAGAAAAGAAAGGAGAAATGAAAACACTTCTCCTTTTAACGCCTGCTTGTCAGCTGTGTTCATTTTAGTGCTAAACCCTGTCTACTAATGTTGGTAGATAGGGGTTAGCATCAAAAAGCATGGGTGGTTGCATGGGAACTCCCATGTAGCGCAGATTTAATACCCCCTTGAGGCAAAGCAGCCTTTCACGCTGCTTTGCGTTACTTTTGGGTACTTTGCAGCGCAAAACGACCTTTGTACTGGAAAGTGAATCAGGAAAAAAACATTTTGTATTAGTTAGAGTCACTTTTGTGAGACTAACACAGTGCGAAGTGTTTGAGAATCCCCCCGACCCCTGTGTGTGAGGCACATATTTATGTGTTTCCCAAAATGAAACCTCCACTTACGGGTTTTCTCTTTGGAAAACAAATACATGCTAACAAATACATATCCTTATGGTATTTTCTGACAGAAATTATTGTGTTCACTAAAACTGCTTTGTCATCAGGGCAGGTTCTACGGTTTGTGGGGCCCTGGGCAAAAGAGCAACTTGTGAGGCCCCTCTAAGATGTGACATCACAGGAACTGAAATCAATTGAGCATTGATTTTGTGGTATTGTTGCAGAAATTTGCTTTGCAAGAAAATACTTAACTAGTATGGATATCACTAAAAGGGCTTAAATATAATTATTAACTGTAATAAAATAGGCACATATATTTTAAAACTGTATTACAAAGAATTATGTTACATTAATCAAACAGGATGAAAAAGCTAGGTCTATGGGGGTCATTCCGACCCTGGCGGTCCATGACCGCCAGGGCCGGGGACCGCAGAAGCACCGCCAACAGGCTGGCGGTGCTTCCTGGGCCATTCTGACCGCGGCGGTAAAGCCGCGGTCAGAAAAGGGCAACCAGCGGTTTCCCGCCGGTTTACCCCTGGCCCAGGGAATCCTCCATGGCGGCGCTGCTTGCAGCGCCGCCATGGGGATTCCGACCCCTTTCCCGCCATCCTGTTCCTGGCGGTTTTTACCGCCAGGAACAGGATGGCGGGAAAGGGTGTCGTGGGGCCCCTGGGGGCCCCTGCTCTGCCCACGCCACTGGCATGGGCAGTGCAGGGGCCCCCTAACAGGGCCCCATAATGATTTTCAGTGTCTGCTTTGCAGACACTGAAAATCGCGACGGGTGGCACTGCACCCGTCGCACCCCTACAACTCCGCCGGCTCCATTCGGAGCCAGCTTCATTGTTGAGGGGGGTTTCCCGCTGGGCCGGCGGGCGGCCTTCTGGTGGTCGTCCGCCGGCCCAGCGGGAAAGTCAGAATGGCCGCCGCGTTCTTTTGACCGCGGTGCGGTCATTCGGCGGTTCCCTCCAGGCGGGCGGCTCCCGCCGCCCGCCGGGGTCAGAATGACCCCCTATGTCTCTCCAAAACTGACATGGTTACTGCGATGTTCACTAATTGTTTCCAGAATAAGGCATATTAATATTACCCAAGTCATATTGTTGAAGAACTATACAGCAGGACTTCAAGTGTCCCATTATCCCCCCCTTTACACTAGGTAGGTTGAAGATTAGGCATTTGGTTTTCATCAGGCAGGAAGGATCAACACAAATGGATACATGCTACATCTGGTGAGTGACCTACAAGAGCTGCAGCAAACAACAGAAAACACATATTTCAGAAGATAAGAGGAGACAGCACAAATGTCATACACATGTGGGGTGGCTAATATATTGCCAGGTAGAAGCTCCAAAGGCTGGACCACACTAGTAATTACTCTCAAACTCTATTTTTCAGAGATGGTATAAGCTGAACTAAATTACAGATATTCAAAAGAAATAGCTAAAAAGGGGAAACAGTTTGTGAGTGGGGAAAAAGGAAACTGCCAAAGCTACACCAGGAGCCATTCACTAAAGAAATATATTAAAGAAACAACACAATCTAGGCTTTCTATAGTAGTCTCAGGGCAGTTTACAGCTCCATGGAATAGAAATGTAGAAACATGAAATTGATAGGGTTGGGGCGGTGGTGCTTGACTTAGAAAATAATGCTAAAGTAATATCAGATATTATTTTAAAAAGAAATATTAAGTCACATGTCCCTAATATAAAAGAAGGTAGTTACCAAATTGCAAAGGGACCAAAACCATACCGTGCCACTCCACTCACATTTAAGTTAAGAAGTAATAACCAAAGTGTGGCTTCCCTCAGGTACATTCATTTTGGTTAAAGATGTAATTGAATCCAAGACAATTTCCATCATCCACTAGTCACTTCACTCACTCATAAGGTACCTAACCAAATGCTTTTAGTCTTCCAACCTTCAATGCAAGATCTGCCTCCCTAAACCTACAGGCTACCTACTCGTATAGGCCTAGTTTTTGGCACATCACTCCATGCGAACTGATGCACTCTATGGAATTGCCCTTCACTTCTTAGCTGCCCTTTTTCCCCACAGCTCCCATCTCCAGTTTACTCCCTTCTTTCCCACACCTCACACAGGCGGCCAATTATAACTGAGCTCATGAAAAGCAGCCATTTCCCAAGACCTTGCTGTCACTCCCTGAGGTTCATTTGTTGTGGGGCGAGGTGCACATCATCCTGTCCTTTCCCAGGCCAGCCCATTGCCATTCTGCACTTGACAATGAGCCAACTGGCTTTCCAAGCATAGTCAGACTCACTCTGTGCAGACTAGTGTTAAGGCTGCAGCAGCATTTTGGGTTGTGCACCCACAGCCAATTCAGCCTAAGTATCTCCACACTAATAAAACAAAAATCATCTCACTAAGTGGCCCGGTCATTGGCCTGTCTGTCAACTGTGGATTCTCCACCTTTCGTACCTGAATCTATCCCCTACCTTGGGACCCGCAGCACATAAGCCTTCCAGGGTGAACTACTGTCTGTAATCACTTTGCAGGATATTTTGCACACACAGAGACATCTTAAGACATTTGATGGGTATTGGGGGACTATCAGTCACTAAACACACTTTTTGTCGTTTCATTCCATAACCACATGCATTTAAAAAGTCCCCTTTAAAAGACATTGGGCCTAATTACGAGTTTGGGCCACAGCCATAGCAGTGATCTTCCCCCGAGCGTATTACAATGTTCCCACCAGGATGACCGGTAGGAACATTGTAGGAGGCATTTCTGCAAGGCTAACTGGTGGTAACAGTGTTAGGATATCGGCCTTGGCTCCCTCAAGGGATATCCTAACACTCCAGCACCCTCATAATGCACACTGTCTGCAAAGCAGACACTACATTCCAACGATGCTGGACAGGGGCTGGCAAGCTCTGCCCATGCCATTAGCATGGGCAGCGTAGGCACTCCCCTGTTGCCCCCAGAACTTCCTTTCTGGACAGTCTTTGCATGGTGGGCTCCCCCCCATTTAAAGGCTGGCAGAAAGAGGGGTTGTAATCAGCCAGGCGGTGCTGAGTTCAGTGCACCCACCTCTGGTTGCAAGCCTGACCGCCATCATGCCGTCGGGAACCAGGTTCCCGTCGGGAATGTTGGCCCTTTGGCAGTCCAACTGCCAAAGTCATAACTTGGTGGTCAGATCGCCAAAGCTGTGCTGGCCCGACCGCCACAGCGAATTTGGTAGTCTCATGACACCAAACTCGTAATGAGGCCCATAGTTAGGCTGGAAGAATAGCATGCTAATCTTGTGTGATAAATATGACATGCTGTATTTTAATTCCAGTATCTTTATCACATCCTGGCTATTGCCACCTTTGGAGGTTTCTAAAAGGAATAACTATTATACAAATGAAATGAACTAGTCCATTTTGAAACATCAATCCTAAACAATGGTATCCTCCCCGGATGCTGGCAACTAATCACCTATTGCCATTGACCCAAAGGAAAGGACTCACAATGTACGTCTGCTTTTTTTCCTTTTACAGAAAAATACTGTATGACATTTGAGAAAAGTGTAGCAAAGAGATATCAGAAGATGCAAAGAGAGTTTGAGCCTCCTCATGTTATTTTGAGGCAGAGAAACAACCACAGTTATTTTTTGATTTTACATTGGTATGAACTTTTGACAAAGCAAACAAGATATTAAAAGGGAGGTTGGGGCAGGAACTGTGAGGACATGCACAGAATATTTAAAAAAATAAAAAGAGGAGTGATAAACTACACAGACAAAAGGCTGTAATCCTACAGACAAAATGAGGATGGTTCAAGATCACAACGCTTAGTGAAGGATGCTACATGCATCTCAAAACTAAGATTTTTTAAACTTTTTTACATGGAAAATAAAGAGATAGGGAACTATAAAAATCAGCAGAAGGCTCAACAGACTTAGCAGCACAAACTAGTTCAACAACATATTTACCTCTTCTCCAGCCTCTTACTATTTTGATAATTTTTCCCACTTAGATCTACCTCTCCCCTCCATGCTCTACTTTTCACCTAATCTCTGCCCAACCTATTACCCACACATGCTATTTCATATTGGCAAACCACTGAAAGTTCGAGGAAAAGGGCTTGGCTCTGCTCAGCTCAAGGCCCTCTTGGAACTTTGAGCCCAAAATGAGGCAGTGTGGCCCAGGGGCTACAGCTGCCAACAATGTATCATGGGTAGACAGGCTAAATCCTGGCCTTGGCTCAGCATTCTGTGAATCCAGACACATATTTATGATAGAAATGTTTTTAACGAACTATGTGTCTGTTGCAAAGAGCTCTTCTGTCCATGGCCAAGTTCATACTACATAAAACTGCCAAAATTACAATGTGGACCCTGTCTGAAACAAAGGCTCTTGTCTCATTGCCCAAGGAACAAAAACGAAGCATTAAGCTTTACTATCATGAGATAGCCATGTATGGGCTGAGCTGCACAGTGAGAAGTTGGAAAATATAGATCAGTCCCGGCTTCCCTGCTGACTGATTTATGTGATACTTGGCAAATGCTATATTTCACCAAGCTTCAATATCACACATCAAAGCACATTGAAATATATGTAGTGAGGGTGTGTGCTGTACAACAACTCATGTGTTTGACGTAATAGGCTAAAGTTTTGTTCCATGTTTAATATGAATCTAGCCCACATATAAGGTTCACAGGAACCCTGACATACTTCTTAGTCAGGGCCACTGGAATTATGCGATTTTGTGGTTGCTGTATTCTCAGTATAGTTACAAATTTGTTGAAATCGCCATCTAATGCATAACCAGCAACTTTTAACAAAAGAATACATTTGTTTCTAGCTGAAAAGGATCAAAAGTTACTAGAACGCAGCAACTGTTACGTACTGCACTGGACTTCTCACCTCTGGATACCGGGTGGTCGAATACACTAAGTCTTCTACAGGTTCTGGATACTCCCAGATAAGGGCGACCCCTTCTAGTAGCCATGGGGCCGCTTGACAGGCTACGCCAAAGCAGACCGTACCCTCCAGAAGGAGTCCCAGAGGGAAAAAAAAACAACACTGGGGAAAAAACCTCAAACAGGAACTCCTGAGGAAAAACAAGAAAAAACAGGACTAAACAACAGGAAACAAAAATAGGCAAAAATCTCCCAAGGCAAAAAGCAGGAACAAAAAACAGGCACAAATCTCCCAAGGCAAAAAGCAGGAACAAAGAACAGGCTAAAATCTCCCAAGTCTAAAAGCAGGAACAAAGAACAGGAGCGAACAGCACAACCAGAAGGAAGTGTTTGCAACGCAAGGTGGAACAAGACTGACTGACTTATATACTGAGAAAAGGGAAGTGACATCACAGGAAAAGGAAAGAACACCATCTTGAATTGGGAAGAGCCCATAGACCAGTATAGGAAAAAGAAAGTAGTATAAAAGAAAAACAGAGCATGCTGGGACAAAAACACGAAGAAGACAAGATGGACACAACATGGACAGAGACAGGTAAAAAGACCACCAACAACAAAAAGAAGAAAAAAAAGGCTACAGGTAAGTTTAGCGTGACCGGGAGCGAAATATCTGCTTCCCAGAAGGTGTAGTCAAAAAACACGGGGAACAGCGCTCCGAGTATCAGTAGCGCGTTCCATCCGCGAGGACAGAAAGAGACCCATTACAGCAACACCTGTTGCCACACAGTGGAAAGCCCTTCGCAAAAGTTTTTGGGTCATTTTCTGTTGCGTATTGCTGTGGGATACAGACTGGTATTAATGAGATAAAACCTTTACCCAGAAAGTAATAACAAAGGCCCTCATTATGAGTTTGCCCGCCAAACTCTTCCTGCCTTCAGACTGCCTGGGCGGCCTGAACCCCGCCAGCCCTATTACGAGTTCACTGAAACAGTGTTTCCGCCCCCTGGTCCTGCAGTGAGCAGGGCCTTAACATTGACGCCGGCTTATAATGGAGCTGGCACCAATGTGGTCGTGCGGCAGGTGCAGCGTCACCCGTCGCACATTCCATTGACCATAATTTGGGCAGTGGAATGCGTGATGGGGCTTTGCATGAGGGTGCCTGCACTGCCCATGCCAAGTGAATGGGCAGTGCAGGGGCACCAAGGGGCCCCCCGACACCCATATTCTGTCAGTCTTTCCATGGCAGTGTAAACCGCCATGGAAAGGCTGGTGGTATGGGGACTCATAATCCCCAGGGCAGTGCTGCAAGCAGCCGTGCCCTACAGGATGAAAACCACCGGCAGCCTGGTGGTTTCGGTGGTCCAAATGTGGTGGCTCTGCCACGGTCATAATGTGGCAGTCCCACCGCCAGCCTGTTGACGGTGGGACCGCCACTGCGAGTCTGCCGGTCATGCGACTGCCAGACTCATAATGAGGACCTTAATAATAAAAATGACAAAATAATGAGGTAATACTATCACAAAATCTGCCACATTATGCCACATAATGTGCCTTTTGGTGTTGGATACATACGGTCAATCTTGCCACCGAATTTGGGCCGGTTCTGCCACCTAATTCCAGTGGCTCTGCTCTTAGTTCACTAATACCATTATCATCAGGGCGGAGCAGGAATATTTCTAAGTTTATGTTTAAAAGCTCTCATTTTGACAAAATACATCTCAACATAGTGATATAATCCGATTCACTAAGGTAAAAGGCTTCTATGTGTTAAATAAATATGCTTTTCTGAAATTTGATGACACTGTCTCACTTTCCTCCATCCTAGGTGGTGAGTAATGTCCATCAGTGATGGGGCATGATTCATTCTTTTGTTGTACGCCCTGCAGGACACTCAGCTTTTCTTTCATGCAGGGGCAGGGCTCACTTCACACCTGAGGGCACTTCATGTACCAATCTAATTGCTGTTCTCATGCAGATGCAGCGATTACATTTCTGAAGCCCTTGTAGCCCATGGCTGAGAGGCCCATAGGAGGGGGTCCCCTCCCTCCCATGGGCCTTGCATTAATGAACCCTACTCCCTGGGCTTCATAACACTGGAGTCTTTTGAAAAGTGGTGCTCTGGTGCAGGGACTCTTAGTTGTGAGCTGGAGCAAGGCCCTAGGGAGCTGCCCACACTGCCTTTGCCTAGCACAGGCCTTGGTTCTGAAGATCAGGGAATTGACTTACAAAGAAGGGTTGATTAAACTTTTTCATAGCAGGAGATGTTGTAATTTCCTGCCACCAACATCCATAATGAGGAGCGACAATAGGTAAGCAAGATGACAATAGTATTGTTATGATTCAAAGTGAACAGCAACACAAATCATGAAGGATCTTTCTGCAAGAGTAATGAGTCAGAAGCATGTTATGTGGGGCTGTGGGGCACTTCAGAAGTGTGTAATAGTATATCAATTAGAACAAAATGTACACCTGGAGGGTTCATCTATTGTGGCAGACCAGCGTAATGAAGTGTTACAATTGTCCAATAACGCCCACTGCGAACTATGGGCCAGATGTAGGTACAAAGCAAATTGCGACTTGCAATTTGCGAGTCCGAGCGACTCGCAAATTGCAACTCGCAATTTGCTATGCAGAACGGTGTCTCAGACGCCGTCTGCGAGTCGCTATGGGGTCGCAAAGACCCACCTCATTAATATTAATGAGGTGGGTCGCAAATTGCGGCCCCATAGCGACTATGGGCACTCACTGACATGGAGGCCTGCTGTAGTCAGCAGACCTCCATGTCCGTGACTGCTTGCTAATAAAGCAGTTTTTTTTTTTTCAAGTGTAGCCCGTTTTCCTTAAAGGAAAACGAGCTGCACTTAAAAAAAATAAATCCAAAACCTTTTGTTTCGGTATTTTTTCAGGGCAGTGAAAAATATTTTGGGGTCCATTCACAAAGGGGAAGGGGTCCCATGGGGATCCCTTCCAATTTGCGAGTGGGTTACCATCCACTTCAAGTGGATGGTAACTGCGACTCCATTTGCGACCGCATATGCGGTCGCAAATGGAATTGCATATCACTGCGAGTTGCAAATAGGAAGGGAACACCCCTTCCTATTTGCGAGTCGGAAATGCATTTTACGAGTCGGTCCCGACTCGCATAATGCATTTCTGCATAGGAAACTACGGTTTGCGACTTGCAAACGGCAATTTTTGCCGTTTGCGAGTCGCAAACTGGTTCCTACATCTGGCCCCAAATTACTTGTTATATACATTGTTTGAAAATAATGACGTTTTTAAAAAAAAGTAAAAACAAATGAAGAGGCAGGAGTGAAAGCATGCTCAAACCAAGTACTGCATACCACCAGTTTTCAGTAAAGAATGTCTACTTTTTGTCAAACAAGATTACATTACTTTTTCCTCAATAAAAATAGATGTGCACCTGACTCCTAGTCTGTTCTGCGTTATTGAGTAGTGGTTAAATCAGTCATGGGTTTTCATTTTGCTGAGCCAACGATGTTGCACCTTCACCTCAACATCAAAGACTCATTCATATTATTACATTTTCAACTAAATAAAATGAGCCCTTATTTAAATCACTGAGACATCATGATGGCCGAGAATAAATAATGATACCTCCTGCAGATAGACAACTACTGAATAGGCATCTTCACTGGTATGGCACATAGAGAGGGTGACTCTGGGATTGTCGGCATGTAGAAATAACAACTGTTTCGGTAGAGTTATCAGAACAGGCAATTCAGCAGTACAGAAGCAAAATATGTGAATGGTACTTTTCATTAAGAAAATGTTACATTTATACATGTGAAAGTAGCTTCTCCGATAATTCCCTGAATTGTTTGTTGTTATAGCTCTGTGAGGATGAATTTCTCTCTGCCTATAAATAAGCTGCTCATTTTTACAAGTAGCCTCTAAGGCAGCTGCTTTATCTGCCCCAGACATCTATGTGCAACCCAAAGGATTTAAGTTTGTACCACAACAAGGTCAACTTACCCTTGCATCCCTTCGAATTTGTTAAAGCAAGTACAAGTCAGTCGAGTAATATTAAGACCCAGGATTAATGGTGCTAACATCGTCACAGAGAGATCTATGATAATCAAAGAGTATAGTAATCAATTTGTTAAGGAATTTCAATAGCTTCTACAATAGCTATTGGCACTGGTGGGGTTCACCATCTCATTAATCAATTTGAAGTGGCTGCTTTTTACTGAAGAATTCAAAAGAGCCTGCAGAAGAATTTTAAGTATCTCAGAAATTTAACATTTTTCACAAGCCTTCATTTCCGAGTCAACAGAAAGAGAATATCAGGATAATTTCGTTTGTGGTAAGTTAGACAAAGCTCTAGCTGATATGTTTCACAACTCTCCCAAGCCTGCTTTTCAGGAATCTCCTGTAACTCTTGCGGTTACTAATTAATCATGAGTAATTTTAAGTCCAGGGGATAGTAAACAATTTTGACCTGTTCTGCAGGGAGCCACCTCAGAGATTTGAAATAATTCTATTCAACAGTGTACCTGGCATTGTAAGAGGATATCTGTACCATTACAATTCTGAAAGTACTTATGTGGCAGATGAAGGCAGGTGCTTCAGTGTCCCACATACGGGCAAACGCACTATATAAATGATGCAATATAGTAAATATATATATAAATAGTGTGTGAACTCCAAAATAAAGGGCTATTTTTAGTGTGTGAACTACTACCTACTCGAGGTTTTCAACTTAAAAAGATATAAAACAATTTTGTGAATGTAAAAGGTTTTGGTTGTGACAGGAATCTTGAATATAAGACATACCAAGCCCCATTGGGATTATATGACTAGTTTGCATTGTGAAAGCTCACGTTCTGGAGAGTAAAGTGCACTATAAGAACAGCATTATGGAATGAATCATTAGCATGTGCTCTGGAATGTAAAAACAATATTTGAGATACTGTACCCTTTACACAAAGGTATTAACGTTTTTGTGAACTTGTCCAGATGGAGACAATGCCAATTGCACAAATGTACAATTCAAATGATTCTAACATGTTTAAGAATTGTTTGCTCTTTTCATTCAAGCAGGGGTGGGGCACGCTACACACCTAAGCAGACTTCAAGTAGCCATCTAATCGATGTTATCATGCAGATTAAGCAATTAGATTTCTGACGGCCCTCCAGCCCATGGCTGAGAGGGTCAGTGGAGTGGGACCCCTTCCTCCTTTCTGCCTCCCAGCACTGCATCTCAGCTGCTCTTTGGGCCTCGTAACATTGGAGTCTTTGAAAGGGGTGCTCTGGTGCGGAGTCCCTTGGTTGTGATCAGGAGCAAGACCCTAAGCAACTGCCCACAGTACCCATGTCTAGCGCAGGCCGTCTGCCAATTTTGGGGGAGCTGCTTCAAAGAAAAAAAACAGTCATGCAGGGGGTAAATAAATATTATGGGCCAGGCAACATTGGGCTTTAAATGAAGCACTTATTGGTTCTGTCACTCTTGGCATGATATAGGTTCTACTCTGCCGGCTCTCAGAAGAAAAAGTTTGAACTTCAAAGGTTTGGATAAAAGAACGTCAGTTCAAAGGCCAGGCACGCAACAAGACACTTGCCATGATGGATTCTGCAAATAATTGTTTGGCTCTTCAAAGGCATACGCCTGTCAGGAAATTACACCCAAATCAGCATGAAACTAGAACTTTACTCGAAGGTATGGTTTTGTTGGGTTTGTTGTAAATCAGGTAGGCTTCGAAGTGACAGGCTGGGAAAATAATTTTCATATGTTGACCATTAATTTGTGGATCCTTCAAATCCTACCGAGAAAATATATTTCAAGACGATAAAATTGGTTGGCAGAAAATTAAGAATGTGGTTGTGGCAGCTCTGAAAAAAAGTAAAACCTTGTTATGAGTTTCTATTGAGCATTTCCTGATCCCAACAAGGATGCCGGGAAATTAAGTGGCCACACACTCCCCAAATCCTATTTTCTCAGTGGATTAAAAAATCTGTGAATCTGGGGATACATCCAGGAATTTGAGAACAATTTTATTTTGTTTCATAAACCCTGTAAAAACATGTAAACATATTGCACATCACAACTAAATGTAAAGGATGGTTTTAAGTGAACACTAAGGAGCCAGGGGACATGTCATATGATATGCATAGCTGGTTAGGTGGCTCGGGTGTGGCAAACGGACTGCTTTGTCCATCCCCTGGTCACTTTTCTCTTGGTTTTCGAGTTTGAAGGATCACTTTTTTTGTTTCCTGGATATATCATTGGATTTAAGGACTGTTGTATTTGAGTTTTCACAAGTAAGTTAAAAAGCACTTGTATAAGGGTGTTATACAACTTGTTTGGTTGATAGAGGGCATGCCCCAGGATTTATCAGTACTTTTATTTGTTTTTTTAAATTTGTGTTGGTGGGTGGCCTGAATTTGTGACCTAGTTATATTTTTACTTGTATTGTTTGTTCTACAAAGGAAAAATGTTTAACAGTCCAATACATTTGTGCCATGTTTTGCTTTGTAAATTTGCAATATTCATTACATTGAATGTTAATGTTAAGGGGCGTAGCCTGCTAATGTAATAGGCCTTTCCGCTGTACACCCAGTACTGGTCATGGGTGCATGATGTAAATCAAGTGGTTGTGGAACCGAAATACCATGGATGGCATTGGATTGAAGATAACAAAATATTGTTTGGTGGTTTTTCACATTTTTTCTGCAAACGATTTATGGGGGTGCATATATAGTACTTGATGCCTTTGTATGATGTGTGTTGTTGTGAAGAAATGGAGCCCTTTTCATTTTAGTTTTTGGAATTACTAATACTGACTTAATGCTGTTTTTTTCTTCAGTACCAATGTCTTCTGTGTATGGCCAATGTGTGAGTGTTTGTCATAGGCCACCATTTGCCTTTGTTCTCCATTTCATGTGGCCAGGGGCCCTTTTTGTATAGTCAAACTTCTAGTCCTATACCTATATGTGTTTTTTGTTTTCTATTCATCATGCTTGTCGTTTTATGTGACTGGTGGCCATTTTGTTTAGGCATCCGGTAGTTCTGCATGTGTTCTTCTTTGTTGTGGTGGCCATGCCTCTTTGCTGGTTGTTGTTTGACCATGTGGCTGGCAGCCATTGTGTGTAGGCAGCCAGTGTGCTTTCGGGCTGCACGTGTTCTTCTTGGTTGTGGTGGCCATGCCTCCTTGCTGGTTGTTGATTGACCATGTGGCTGGTGGCCACTTTGTGTAGCAGCCAGTGTGCTTTAGGCCTGCATGTGTTCTTCTTTGTTTTGGTGGCCATGCCTCCTTGCTGGTTGTTGTTTGACCATGTGTCTGGCAGCCATTTTGTGTGGGAAGCCAGTGTGCTTTAGGTCTGCATGTGTTCTTCTTTGTTGTGGTGGACATGCCTCCTTGCTGGTTGTTGTTTGACCACGTGGCTGGCTGGTTGTTGTTTGACCATGTGCCTGGTGGCCATTTTGTGTAGCCAGCCAGTGTGGTTTAGGCCTGCATGTGTTCTTATTTATTGTGATGGCCATGCCTTCTTGCTGGTTGTTGTTTGACCATGTGACTGGTGGCCATTTTGTAAAGGCAGCCAGTGTGCTTTAGGCCTTTATGTGTTCTTCTTTGTTGTGGTGGCCATGCCTCCTTGCTGGTTGTTGGTAGAACATGTGGCAGGCGGCCATTTTGTGTGTTTACTCGGGCCTAGTAGGTCAATAATGCTTATTACTAAATGTAGTGTATGGGCAGTTTTTTAAATATTTTATTATGTGCTTTTTTTGCATTTTTCATCTCCACCACTCCTTGCCCCCCAAATCCCTGTGGTTTTTCATGCTAGTCCCCTTCCCCTAGCACATCAACAATTGCAATCTATTTTATTATTTTTATCCTTTTCTTCAATTTTTTTTTCACAACCTTTACTTTATTTAATGTTGTAATATCAGTCTAATAATAATAATAATAATAATAGTGTTATTAAAACTTTTTTCTTGCTTTTACATTTTTTTTTACATAAATGTTTTATTATTTTTTCCAATTTTCCCCGTTAGCCCAATGTCTGCTATAGGCATACAGTTGTACTACATTACATAACATTATAATATTCAAGGATAATTATTAATCCATTTGTCACATCACCTCCCTGAGTGCCACATGCCAACTTGATGCAAACAGATAAAGCTAACAGTTACATTCTATATGTTGTAGTTGTTTCTCTTTCTTATCCTTCATGACTGTATATGCTAATGTAAGTTAACATTGGTATGTTGTTTTTACGAATGGATACATTGTATTTCATAATTATTAATACATTTAAGTAACCATTTTACGATATTGTTTGTACTACGAATGCAACTGCAACTACAATGCCACATTTCACTGATCCTTCTTGCATGTTTGCCTTTAGGTGCACGAAGAGAAAGTGACATCACCCACAGTACTGCCACACAGAAGGCCTGTGCTCAATGTGACGCATGACCACACTCACAACTTCACTGACTTGGGCAAAGACATGTGCCTCCCACACCAGCCTCTGGAGAGCAACCTGGGAGCCCCACTCCCGCATCAGAGGCCTCATTCCAAAGTAGGTCCAAGCCCATGTCTGGCACAGAGGCAGCCTTTCTAATCACAGGAACAACGAACGAGCAGAGATGTTGAATTGGACTTATCTCTTTCTCAAAGTAGTATCCAATCATTGCCAGAAACTCAGGCCAATGAATAACAACAGCCACAGCCAGCATTAGTAGTTCCTCCCAAAGTGGGAGCACATCAGGATGTTAAGCTTCATATAGAGGAAGATCCACTGTCTTCGATAATCCGAACCATCTTCTTCCTCAAGCCCCCTTCTAATGATCAGCACTCCACTAGGATGGCACCTCAGTCTGAGACATACCAGGAGAGGCAAGGAGTGAAAAGAACTGCTCCTGAAAGCCTTGGAGTTTTAGATGAAGGAGAGGAGGATGACAAGTTTGGCTATCATGGACATTAGTCTAGCCCCAGAGGAATCAAACACTACCCCATCTTCTCAACCTGCTCTGAGAGTTGTAGCAGCAGTACCACCACCTCCACCAGATTCCATTTTTACAAAGTTCCAGGTGGAAACTACATCCATACCCACCTAAAAGTAGGTGCTGTAGAGTGGCAAACATCGTCAAAACAACATCCACATACCGCAACTTCTTCAGACAATGGCAGAGGCACTAGTGTTAAAAACTTGAAATCCCCAATTAGGGACTTCCTTACGGTTATTGAAAATAAGCCAATGCAAGTACGAATGCAACTACCCAATGCATGTTGTACACTTGGAAGCTGACTAAAATGTTAGCGTTGGACCGCCTCCCTTTTTCTTTTGGGGAAGGAGTGGGTTTTCTGGAATTTGTGGTGTATTGTGCATCAACACACACTAGATCTCTTGCAGGTGTTGACACAGCTGAAATTCTTAACAGTAGCTATGTTTGCCATAGATAAATCCCATACAGCTGCAAACATCTTGGATGACTTTAACAACAAGTTCTTTTAATGGCTGGGCCCGAGAGGGCTTAACATTGGATTTGTTGCAAAGGACAATGGCAATAATGTAGTTAAGGCCAAGTCAGATGGTAGCTATATCAGGGTCTTGTGTTTGGAGCACTGCATAAACATCATTGTATAGGACTTCATACAAAAAGTACCTTGAGTCAGTGACTTACGTCCACATGCAGAAGATTCTGCACTCACTTTAGCCATTCTTTTAAAGCCTTCAATCTGTTGAGGATTATCCAGCGTGATAAAAGAAAGCCCTCACACAGGAGGTGCCAACATGTTGGAATTCTACTTATTACATCTGTTTGAGCAGTACAGACTGATCAATGAATGAGTCATACAAAGAAGGGATGCAACTGTGAAAGGCATGATCATTAAGATGGACCAATGAGGCCTGATCATGTCATTGTTGGACTCTTGCTCTAGGCAAGATTGCCGGTTTAGGGATGACATCACTTTTGTTTGTAGGCGACTAGGCCAATCCTACAACAAGTCGAAACTGTCAGCCCAACCCTCCTCGCTCACAGGCAGTATCTCACCAAAAACCAAAGAAATAAAAGATGATTTATGGCAGCCTTTACACATGGACTCAAGAGTGCAACATCTCAGGGGAGTTGTGGTTAAATAGAGATTACCCTTTTCTCACATGAGCAACATTTCTCAATCACACATAGGCAATGAAAAGATGCAGTAATGTTTTTAATACGTTTTATTAACAAGACAGCAATATACTGTAAATTGCATGCGCTGAAATGATTAGGATAATGAACAATGTATGAAACAGAATGGTAAAAATGAGAGTCATGAGTACAAAGACCCCCACCATCTTGCAATAACACAAAATGTAAAGGAGGTGTGAGAGAAACTCTAATACCCTAGCATGATGAACCTAATATTTTACCTAAAGAGATCTATGTGTGTTAAACCTAATCTGCCGGGACCATGTCCATGAGAAGAGTCCCCCGACCCTTGTTACCTTGGAATGAGGTTTCTAGACCAGACATCATGGGGACACAAAGACTGGGTCTGCATCAAGGCGATGTGTAGCATAGATAGCGTTGATGGCATCTGGTGGGAATCTCTCTGATAATCACGTCTGCGTGAGATGCATTTATACAAATCTTGTAGGTCCACTGACACAGGTATGATCCCAAACAATAGATAGGAAGGCATGCTTGGGGTGGCAATTATATAAACAATTCCCTGAAAAGGTACATTATGTGACTGTCACATGAAAGTGGGAAAGTACATGATGTAAACACAGATGTATCTCCTTTATCTTTGATGCTGATAGTGATGTCTTTACAGAGTGGCACTGATAATGTAAAACTAAAACATCTTCTGAACTATAAACATGGCAGCCATCTTGGAAGAAATAATTAAACAAATGTGCTAAAGCAGAGCAAGTTAAGTAGGTTAAAAGTCACTAGGTAACAGGGGCACAGGCCTACAAGCCAGAAGGTTAAGCTGAGCTCCTGATTCCCATTAAAACTAAATTGGATCCACTGCAGTCAAATGCCTGACTGATACGCTGCTTCCCTTCGAAATTTTTACACGGGAAGTCAGCAGGAGGACTGTACCATCGGTCAAGCTATCCCATTGGTGCTTATGCTGCAGAAACAGCTAAAGGAGGTGTCTGACACGTACGCATGTGTAGATGAATAAAAAGATGTGCTTATCCATTAATACAAGGCTTCAAAGAGATATTGTGTCATCCAAACATTACATCTGTGCCACAATTCATGACCCACTGTACAAACAATTACTGGCCACTTTCATTCCCTTTTCAGATGGGGTTGTTTCAACCTACAAAAAACGGATTGCTGAGCAAGCCAGAGGCCTAGAAAAAGAACCGCATGAAATTAGAGGCCCACTCATGGGCAGAAGTTCTTGGGTGCAGCCTGCAACTTCCATAGAGCCTGTGGACAGTGGCGTTTTCTCACAGCAGCCAAAATCAACACAAGCCAAAACAACAGGAACAGAAGCTGCAGCTCGAAAATCTGCATTTGACTAGTTTCTAAAGCCAGGGCTTAAGTCCACTGCAAAAGCGAAGGCAACAGAGCTCGAGCAAGGTGAAGCACCAATGACTATTTTGCAGACGGTCCAGGCCTACCTAGATGACCCAACAGAGGCCTATCTGGATAAAAACACATTGGTGTATTAGTATAGGAAGAAGTCCCAATGTACAGTGCTCAGCAGGCTGGCAATAATGTATCTGGCTTGCCCTGTAGCCAGTGTGTCTGCTGAGTGTGTGTTCAGTGCAGCTGGTGCAGTTGTGAGAGTGAGAAGGACCAGTCTCTTACCCAAAATGTTGAGCGGTTGACCTTGATCAAAATTAATCATCACTTTATACCACCAAATTACAGCATACCTGAAGCACAACAGGAGGTGGATGAGGGTGATGATTGGTCAGACTCAGGTCATGGTAGTGTGTTAGCTAACCAACTTCTGGGGGAACCACCTGAGTTTGAGGATAAACTCTACTTCTCTGGCTAGACCTGGGGCACCATAGAGCGTTCTACTCTCTACTATGAACAGCTTTGAGGAAAAAATAGCTAGCTGTGGGAACCTTATTATTGTATATTGTTTGTTTCTGTCTAACTGAATCATTATCCGCAACTGTTTTAGGCACTTGTATGGCTGAATTGTAGTTGGACCAGTGTGCATCGAAGAAGCCCCGAAACTCACCAAAATCACTTCAAGGAGATTTGAGAGACAATGTCTGCCTCCATTCTTTGCCTATCCTTTCTTTTGTCCCCTAGCAGGACTGCCCTAGATATTTGATTTACAACTTACTGGCCAATGTGTGTTTCATTTCCTGAATCGAAGAGGATCAGCAATGTGCCACTATGCTTGATTGGAAGAGGTAAGTAATGCTATATATGCATCAATGATTGTTATGGGGATACATGTTTCAATGTTGAGAGCTGAAAAGTTCCATGTGACTCATCATGTTTAGTTGAGGCAGATAGTGAGAGTGGGTGATTATATTGTTTAAATATATTACGCTGGCTTGTGTTTGTGTTGTGATGGATTTACAATGTTGTTGGCATAAAAATAATAATTGGTGATATTATTTTTCCTGAAGGTGTTGTTTTTACCCCTTTCCCTTCCACACTTACCAAAATTTGTTTGCCGGCATTTTCACACTGCTTTGTTTTCTAGTGCTCTGCTTTCTGGTTCACATTTGTCAAAGAAGACCTGACCACTCCATTTAGCTAACAAACAAAAATCTAGTCCAGAAAATAAAAATAAAAGACTTAAGGGGTAATTGTGACGTCCGCGGTCTTTCTTGAAGACTGCCGAGGGACCGCCGTTCGGAAGACCGCCATTGGTGGCGGTTTGCCGCTCTGCCTATTATGACCGTTGGCAGCTCTCCGTCCTTTTACTGACGGAGAGCCGCCAACAGCCATACTGGCGGGAGGCGGGGAAGTGGAGGTTGCTCCACCTCCACCGCCACGCCAACAGAACACCGCCCAGCGAATCACATCCTGGGATTCCCCGTGGCGGTGTTCTGTTGGCGGTGTGGTGTCGGCAGAGCTGCCCCCATGGCTCCCGTCCCCTCCCAGAGGATCTTCGGACCAGGTAAGTCGATCGTCCGTGAGGGGAGGGGGGCGTTGTGTGTAGTGTGGGTGCATGGGGGTGTGCGTGTGTGTATGTAGAGGGGGTGTGTGAGTGCGTGTATGCCTGCGGGGGTGTTGTGTGTATGGGAATGAGTGCGTGTATGTCTGTGGGTATGTCTGTATGGATGTGTGCGTGTATGTTTGAATGTGGGTGTGCATGTATGACTGTGTGTGTGGATGTAGGCATGTATGTCGGCGTGTGTGCGTGTAAGTATGTAGGTGGTGCCTGCGTGCGTGTCGTGTGGGTATGGGTGAAGTGTTTTTGAGGATCGGGGTGGGGAGGGGGCCCTGCCACCTTTGGGGAGGTGGCAGGGGTGGTGGGGGGTAGAGGAGGGAGTTGGGGTGGGGGGTGGGGGAGACCCCTATCAGTGGCAGGGAAGGATTTCCCTGGCACTGATAGTGCTTACTGCCATGGATTTCATGGCGGTTCAAACCGCTGGAAATCCACGGCGGTAAGCCGGGTCCAAATACCGCTGGCGGTATAGTAACGGCCGCCGGGCTGGAGACCCAGGTCTCCAGCCCGGCGGGCGGAACGGAGAACCGGTGGATGACCATGGCAGTAACCGCCATGGTCATAATTCCACAGAGTATGACCGCCAGCCTGTTGGCGGTCTTACCGCCGGTTCTCCGCCTTCCGCCAGGGTTGTAATGACCCCCTTAATGTTTCTCTTGTTGTTAAACAGTTACAGGTCCTTCTATCTCAATTGGGTTGTGTGACTGTAACTCTTGTGAGCAGTTGGTATGGAGTTGGACATAACAATCTTAAATCAGAGTCTGGACTAAAGAATGATGGAAGGAATCAGAGTGTGATTGGACAACTTAAACAACAGTCAGAAGAAAGAAGTTATCAACTTCATGGAAATCAACACGGGTGATGTGAGGATGAGTGTAAGAGGTCTACTCCTATCCATGAACTGGTGCTGAGAGGTGCATCAATTACTTGATTTGGGAAATGCAATGCTGCTGTGTGTGTCTGCTGGCTGGCTCAAACTTGAAACTGTATGGTTGGGAAGGGGGCCTTTTGTAGGAAACTGGAGGAGACAGACATGTGATGGATAATAATGCCACATTATGCAGCATGACAATTGCGAGTTAGATCATCCCGATACATGCTGAAACTTGTCTGTGATTGTTGGTAGGTGATCACAAAGGTCTTTGCTCTTGCTCTGCCACCTCTTCTTTGTGCACTACTCCTCATGAAGCTTACATTCCATTCCATACTTCTTTATTCTACAATATCATGATGATAATCATTTCGGTTTTACAATCCACAAGCCTTCTCTTCTCCTGCACCATAACACTCATGCTTACCTTATCGGACGGCTTCAGGCAGGTACCCAAGCAGATTGATGGGGCTATATGAGAAGATTCCAGAAGCACCACCAAATTTGGCAATACAGACTAGTATCATTTTTCTTTCAATATTCTTTTTTTTTAGAACTGTGTGTGTTATCACCCCCAGATTATATGTACTAATTTGCAAACGTAGGTCACCAAACATTTTTAGATACTTACAACTTGGGTGTCACTGGGGCTGGCAGAATGTTAAATTATATGTGTCATACATATTGTTAGACCTGAAAGCCTCAGGGTGGTCACCCCTAACTTTCTGCCTACCTCCCTCCACTTTTGAGTTACTGCTTTTGTTGGTTTTAAGACTCTGCGCACTTTACCACTGCTAACTAGTGCTAAAGTGCATATGCTCTCTTCATTTAAACATGATAACATTGGATCACACCCAATTGGATTATTTAATTTACTTATAAGTCCCTAGTAAAGTGCTCTATATGTGACCGGGGCCTATAGATTAAATGCTACTAGTGGCCCTGCAGCCCTGATTTTGCCACCCACTTAAATAGCTCCTTAACCTTGTCTCAGGCCTGCCATTGCAAGGCCTGTGTGTGCAGTTTCACTGCTAATTTGACTTGGCATTTAAAAGTACTTGCCAAGCCCCCCCTTCTTCTACATATACCTCACCCCTAAGGTATGCCCTAGGTAACCCATAGGGCAGGGTACTGTGTAGGCAAAAGGCAGGACATGTACCTGTGTAGTTTACATGTCCTGGTAGTGGAAAACTCCTAAATCCGTTTTTACACAGCTGTAAGGCCTGCTCCCTTCATAGGCTAACATTGGGGCTACCCTCAAATACTGTTTGAGTAGTAGCTGATGATCTGAAAGGAGTAGGAAGGTCATATTTAGTATGGCCAGAATGGTGATACAAAATCTTGCTGACTGGTGAAGTTGCATTTAATATTACTATTTCAGAAATGCCACTTTTATAAAGTGAGCATTTCTCTGCACTTAAATCCTTCTGTACCTTACAATCCACTTCTGGCTGGGTTCAGTTGACAGGTCCCTTGTGCATTCACTCAGACACACCACAAACACAGGATACTCAGCCTCACTTGCATACATCTGCATTTTGAATGGGTCTTCCTGGGCCGGGAGGGTGGAGGATCTGACACTTACATGTCAAAGGACAGTAGCCTGCCCTCACACAAAGGGCTGCCACACCCCTACTGGGCCCCTGGCAGACAGGATTGAACTGAAAGGAGACCTTGTGCACTTCTAAGCCACTCTTTGATGTCTCCCTGACTTCAAAGGCACATTGGGTATTTAAACAGGGCCTCTGCCCCTACCAACCCAGACACTTGCTGGAGAAGAGAACCTGAACCACAATTTGCAACCTGCCCAGATGAACTGCCTGGATGAACAAAGAACTCACCTGACTGCTTTCTGTGAAGGACTGCTGCCTGGCTGTTGCCCTGCTGCGTTGCTGCTCTCTGGCTGTGCTGAGAAGTGCTCTCCAAGGGCTTGGATAGAGCTTGCCTCCTGTTCCCTGAAGTCTCAGGACCAAAAAGACTTAGGTGGTCATTACAACCCTGGCGGACGGTGGAAAAGGTGCGGTAATACCGCAAACAGGCCGGCGGACAAAAAAAGGGAATCATGACCCTGGCAGAAACCGCCAACAAAAACAGCCACTTTAACACACCGCCCGCCACGGCGGTACAGACAAGCAGCACGGCGGTTACCGCCAACAGACAGGCTGGAGACAATGTACCGCCCACACTATTACAACAGGCCAATCCGCAGCCTTTTCCGGGGCGGATTCACCGTGGATAAAAACACGGCGGAAACAGCTTTTGCTATGGGAAAACGCTCATCCCAACACATCCCACGAGGAACGACGACTCCATGGACCCAGAACTCCAAATACTACCTGCCCTTCTCTTTCTGCTCGTGTACGACCAACAGCGACGTAGGCGCAGAAGATACCGGTGAGTACTGCATCTACGACACGGGGGAGGGGGAGGCAAAAGTCAGGGGGACACCCACCAAACAACCCCACCCTCGCATTTTACAACATACACACCAATGCAGTCAAAAATATCACATTAACAACCCACAATCCCCCTGGAAGAATGCAAAGACAATGCGAATTTCGGTCGAACATTGTAATGTGCCAATATACATGTCATACAAAATTATACAGATATATATCTCTAAATCACTCATAATTATATATACAATACAAGAAGTAGTGCAGATATGTACACAACAATGTCCGTGCACCAACAGTCCAAAAATGCATGGGCGAGGCCCACAATAGATACCTGACCAAAATCCGAGAGAACACTGCCGGGGCATCAGATAGACATACTACAGGCACCTCAGGGGAAAGGAAGGGGGGGGCACCTCAGCCGGGTGACTGCAAAGCCACATCCACGACGGGACTCCATGCCCATTGATGTATCCTGGGGAGTGCAAAGCCACAGTCTCTCAAGTCTATGCAGTGGGTGGTTTGCCCACTGTGCCATCCTGGGGAGTGCAAAGCCACAGTCTCTCAAGTCTCTACAGTGGGTGGTTTGCCCACTGTGCCATCCTGGGGAGTGCAAAGCCACAGTCTCTCAAGTCTCTACAGTGGGTGGTTTGCCCACTGTGCCGTCCTGGGGAGTGCAAAGCCACAGTCTCTCAAGTCGATAACAGTGGGTGGGTTACCCACTGTGCCATCCTGGGGAGTGCAAAGCCACAGTCTCTCAAGTCGATAACATTCTCCACTGGTTCTGGAGGGGGACTGGTGCCCAGACTGGATGAGTCTCCCCGTGAAAGTTCCTGTCTTGTCACTGTCCCAGCTGCACATGGGATAAGGTTGCCTGATGTGGCGGTACATTCATTCCTACACGGTGCATGCCCTGTTCAGCGGTGCTTTGCCATGACGGTCTTTGCCCTGTTCAGCGGTGCTTTGCCATGGCGGTCTTTGCCCTGTTTAGCGGTGCTTTGCCATGGCGGTCTTTGCCCTGTTCAGCGGTGCTTTGACATGGCGGTCTTTGCCCTGTTCAGCGGTGCTTTGACATGGCGGTCTTTGCCCTGTTCAGCGGTGCTTGCCTTTGCTCTGTCTGACCTGTTCAGCGGTGCTTTGCCATGGCGGTCTTTGCCCTGTTCAGCGGTGCTTTGCCATGGCGGTTCAGGACTGTTCAGCAGTGCTTTGCCATGGCGGTCTTTGCCCTGTTCAGCGGTGCTTTGCCATGGTGGTCTTTGCCCTGTTCAGCGGTGCTTTGCCATGGCGGTTCAGGACTGTTCAGCGGTGCTTTGACATGGTGGTTCAGGACTGTTCAGCGGTGCTTTGCCATGGCGGTCTTTGCCCTGTTCAGCGGTGCTTTGCCATGGCGGTCTTTGCCCTGTTCAGTGGTGCTTTGCCATGGCGGTCTTTGCCCTGTTCAGAGGTGCTTTGCCATGGCGGTTCAGGACTGTTCAGCGGTGCTTTGACATGGTGGTTCAGGACTGTTCAGCGGTGCTTTGCCATGGCGGTCTTTGCCCTGTTCAGCGGTGCTTTGCCATGGCGGTCTTTACCTTGTTCAGCGGTGCTTTGCCATGGCGGTCTTTGCCCTGTTCAGCGGTGCTTTGCCATGGCGGTTCAGGACTGTTCAGCAGTGCTTTGCCATGGCGGTTCTGATACTGGACATTGGTGTGTGGCATGACGATCTCCACACTGGACATTGGTGTGTGGCATGACGATCTCCATACTGGACATTGGTGTGTGGCATGACGATCTCTACACGGGGCATTGGTGCGTGGCATGACGTTCCATCATTGGCCAGCAGGGCTGTGGCATCCTGTCCCCTCCTGGGCTGTGACTCCGGCGGTGGTCTCTGGACCAGTAACGATACTTGGGCCCTCCTGGGCTGTGACTCCGGCGGTGGTCTCTGGACCAGTAACGATACTTGTGCCCTCCTGGGCTGTGACTCTGGCGGTGGTCTCAGGACCAGTGACGATACTTGTGCCCTCCTGGGCTGTGACTCTGGCGGTGGTCTCTGGACCAGTAATGATACTTGGGCCCTCCTGGGCTGTGACTCCGGCGGTTGTCTCTGGACCAGTGACGATACTTGGGCCCTCCTGGGCACTGACTCCAGCGGTGGCGGTGGTCTCCTGACCAGTGACGATACTGGGGCCCTCCTGGGCACTGACTCCGGCGGTGGCGGTGGTCTCCTGACCAGTGACGATACTGGGGCCCTCCTGCGCTGTGACTCCAGCGGTGGTCTCTGGACCAGTGACGACGGTGCTGGCGGTTTTGTCTGGACCACCGGAAATGATGGCACACTTCTCCGCCGTGACACTCACAACAGGCTGGGCAGACTTCCTCTGGACCTGCCCCACCTTCTTTGAAGTTACACCTGACTCACCAATCGCCTTGGATCCCATTTCACTTGTTGTCCCACCAGGAGTCTTGACACGGTCCCGTCGTCCACTCCCCAAATTCAAAGCCTTTACAGGGGGTGGGCTGCCAGTGCCTTGGCTCCGGGTCCTACTGCCTGCCCTGGTGGACGGTGCACTCAAAAAACCTGGAACACGCACCACTGGTACTGGATTGACCTGTCCTGGGTAGGGAGGTTTGGGCCCGCTGGGTGGGTGCTGTGCTGGTGTTACCAGAGGGTGTAAGCTCGGTGTTGGGCTGTGCCTGTGCAAGGGGAACCGACTGTCCTGAGGCCCACGATGGTCCGGGCTGGTCATCAAGATCCAGTAGGGCAGAGCTGCTGTCGTCACTGTGGCCCTCTTCTGGGGGTGGAGTGGTGTTGCCTGGACCCTCTGGTGTGGTGACGTTCCTTCGGGTTCCTGCGGGGGTATGAGTACATGATTATTGCATGTGTGTGTAATGGTGTGCAATGGTTGGGTGTGCGTGAACCCCAGTGCAGGCATTCCTGTGTGTGGGGTTGTGTGCTGATGGTTGGGGGGTGTTCTGGGTATGTGCAGTGGGCATGCTTTAATGAGGGGTGTCCATGCTTAGTTGTGTCATGCAGGTCTTGGGGTTGGGATGTGTAGTTGGTGTTATGGGTACATTAGTGAAGAGTTTGGGTGATAGGGGAGGGTGTGAGGGTGGGGGTGTGTGATAGCATGCAGGTAGGGTGGGGGATATGATAGTGAAGATTTGACTTACCAGTGTCCGTTCCTCCAACGACTCCTCCGAGGCCCTCAGGATGCAAGATGGACAAGACTTGCTTCTCCCATGTTGTTAGTTGTGGGGGAGGAGGTGGGGGTCCGCCGCCAGTCCACTGTACTGGGATGTGGTGCCTGGATACCGTGGAACGCACCTTCCCCCGTAGGTCGTTCCACCTCTTCCTGATGTCCTCCCTATTTCTTGGGTGCTGTCCCACTGCGTTGACCCTGTCCACGATTCTTTGCCATAGCTCCATCTTACTGGCTATGGATGTGTGCTGTACCTGTGAGCCAAATAGCTGTGGCTCTACCCGTACGATTTCCTCCACCATGACCCTGAGCTCCTCCTCGGAGAAGCAGGGGTGTCTTTGGCGTGACATGGGGTGTTGTGTGTGATGTGTGGGGTGGTGTATGTGTTGATAAGTGTGGTGAGTGTAGTTGTAGGTGGTGTTTTGTGCGTGGATGTTGTGTGGGTGATGGTGTTTTGTGCCTCTGTGTGATGGGGTTGTCTATTCTGTGCTCTCTCTCTCGCCTTCTCTCTGAATTTTTGGTTGTAGGGGTTTGTGGGTGATGTGGGTGTGTGTTTTATGTTGTATTGGATGTGTGGGAGTGGTGTGTGTATGTGTATCAGGTGTGTGTATTTGGAATTGTCCAATGTGGCGGTGTTTTGGAGATGTGTGTGTATTTTGTGCGCAGCGGTGTGTACCGCCAATGGAATACCGCGGTTGAAAGACCGCCACGTGGATTTGTGGGTCGTAATGGCATGGGCGTGTTTCTGTTGGTGTGGAGGTTGAGGATTAGTTTCTGCATGTTTATCGCTGACCTTTGGTGTGGCGGGATTGTGTGGGTGTCTGAATTTCGGCGGATTCCGAGATGTGTGTCATAATAGCTGTGGCGGTCTACCGCCGCCGCCGCGGCGGTGTATTGGCGGTCTTCTGCACGGCGGTAAGCCCCTTATACCACCAATGTTGTAATGACCCCCTTAATCTCTACAAGAAGGACTCCTTGTGCTGCGCAAATCAATGCACAGCCTGCCACAAATGACGCACAGCCTGCATTGCAGTGAAAACTTCACCTCACGCCGAACCAGAACAACACAGCCCAACTTCGCAATGAGAAGATTGATGCAGGATCAGTGTAGCGACCGGAAATTCGACGCACGGCCCACTGATCTACACACAGCTGAGCCAGAACGACGCAGCCTGACTTCCAGAGAAGTTGTGCGGTGGAAATTTCCATGCAACATCCACCGGATGGACACAGCCCCTGTGACTTTGTCCTGTCAGTGCTGGAAATCCGCGCATCGTACCGGGGTGTCTGAAAATGACGCAACCCGAAGAGGATCCATGACTGAGTGCTGGAAATTGATGCACAGCCATCCCGGTGTGGAAAATAAACAATGCATCACCATTTGCGGCCCAAGAAATCAATTCACCCCTCCATGTTTTCCACGCATCTCCTCCTCTGCGGTCCTTTGCATAGATTTGGGATGCAAACATTTTTACTGTGATACCTCAACATATACCCATTGCACTTCAATTGTTTTGACCTGCATCTTATCAGATAAATATATATTTTTGTAAACACTGTGTGGTGTATTTTTGTGGTGTTCTATTGTGTTATTGCATGATTTATTGAACAAATACTTTACACATTGCCTTCTAAGTTAAGCCTAACTGCTCAGTGCCAAGCTACCAGAGGGTTGACACAGGATAATTTGGATTGTGTGTGACTTATCCTGACTAGAGTGAGGGTCCTTGCTTGGACAGGTGGTAACCTGATTGCCAACCAAAGACCCGTTTTCTAACACATATTACTGAATATTCTGTTTGTGTTGTGTTTGTCTTTATGTCACACCTTTCCCAAAGTCCCTTTTCCATCCATTCATCAAATCCCTAATTATCTTCCCCCGGGCTGTGTGATTGATTGAGGTGTTTCTTCATAATTTATAACATTGATTAATCTCACACTTGGTGGTGTGGATGTGGTAGAAGCAACCTCAACTCAGTGTGCAGGATCTTCATATCAGTTCACCTAGGTGGAGTTGGACCTCGCTTCCAATGCCTTCACTGTTAGTGCGCTAAGATGCTACTACTAAACCATCATGGTACCTTCAGAAACCATTCAACCCTTGCTTCATCCATTCAAGGTAAGTTAATTATGGAGCATTGTTGAACCTTTAGTTTAGGCAATACTATTAGCAAGAGCAAATCTCTCCACCCCACTACGGTGGGTCAAATTTTTATGAATGAACTGCAGGGACTCAAAGAGAATTGGGACAAGGTTACCTAACTGCATACATATTTGTCATACAGATTTGTAAAACATGTGCACTAAAAGGAACACACTATAAGTAGATTTTGAAAACACGATGTGTGAAGGCAGCAGTGCAAAGTAAAACACCCAAAAAAAAATATTTTAGGCATAAAGGACTGTAAATAACTATTTATTAACCCTGTCCCTAACAAATATAATAAATAAATGCCCACTCCTTCCACCCACAACTTGCCCACCCCTGTCCCCAAACAAATGTCCCTTTCCCCAAACATTGTTCAAAACAGAACATGTCCAATTGTCCAATATTCAAAAAAGTGAAAATAATGGTCCTTCACAAACCCATTCCCACCCTCTCCACCCACAAGTCCCACCCACCAAAATAAAAGGTTAAAAAGGGGCAAAGGAGGGCACAAAAGGAGGGTCAGGATTCTCCTGAGGAGCCCCTCCACATGTGCCTGACAGGCCTCTAATTGTGTCAGACCCCACAGGACGTGACATTGGAAATGTCTTCAAGGGGGGGCAGCATGGATAATACGGCTACCCTGTCACTGCGGCGTAGGTGTTGCTGGCCTCGAGGCACTGGGGCCTGCTGGGACCCTAAGTACAAGCAGCAGTGAATACTGCTGCCGCCTCCTCATCCTCTTCTCTGAGGACCACCAGCCTCTGGTACTTGGCCCGTAAGACCTCCAGCTTCTACCGCCACAGCTGGGCTGCTATTTCCTGCTGTGATGGTGGAACAGCAGGAACAGCTATATCAAGAATGCAAAAACAGAAATTGTAAACAATGCTCTGAGCAAAGCACTTGTTTAAGATCATGTAGCGTAGTGGCACAGTAGCAGTACATTTGGCGGTCACTTAAGGCCATTCAATTTTAAGGTTATAACTATCACAGTCATCATATGCCATATGAAGCACAAGTATTCTTCTATCTACTGTTGTGCTAAATTAACGGTGGCATTGCTAGCTCAGCTGGTGCCATAGTTGTACTCATTTCTGTCTGCAGCTGGGGCAGCTGTACTAGAAAATTATTTTATTCCAATGGCCCTGTTTATCTTTGTACCTGGGATACAAGGCTGATGAATACTAATAATGAAGCACTCCACATAATCTAATCAGACATCCTGTCAGCCATAATTAGGCAGTGGGATAAGTGATGCACTGCAGTACAGGGAAAGGGTTAAGGAATGGGATTTAGATTCTATGTGGTGGATTTGCATCGTCACAGACTATCCCATTTAGGAAAATCAAGGTACTTACTTATGGACCACTTTACTCGCTGTCCTCCTGCCCCTCCTCCACCACACATTGCAAGAGCTACTTTTTTTCTCCAAAAAAATAGATATGCTTTGCAGTAAGGAAAGGAATCTTCTTAACATACTCAACTGCAGGGCAAGGTAGAGTGGATTAGGATGGGTAGGTAGAGAATACATTTTACAGGTCAATCAATTCCTCATCATCATTTGCCTAAGGTTTGGCTAGTAGTGTGACTCACTGTGGTTGGCTAATGTTTAAAGGGAAACATTAGAACATCCAATTAGTAAATCCATTATGGAAGCCATGATGAGTTATATTTATCACTTGGCTTGAAAAATGTGACACAACCAAAGATAGAATTTTTTTAATTATTCAGAAGTTTAGGACAGAACTTGAGAAAGATTAACAGAGTGAAGTACCAGGAAGTGACTGACACAGTGGGCACTGGGAAGAAAGGGAAACACACATTTTGTTAGCATTGCCATGCACTGAAAAGTGTTTGACACATTAGCTTAAATTAACTTCACAGACGCACAATGCACAGTCAACATTGCTGTGCCGAATCTGCCGAATTGAACCATGCAGCTGTTAAGTCATTAAGGGTAGCACTGGTGAAAGGCCATAGCGAGGGCGGAAGACAATGGTTAATGGATACCGAGATACATGTTACCTGCCTCGCTTGAAAAATACTGTGAGTCAAGGGAATTTTCTGAAATACCATACAAACCTTTGCATCAAACCTTTGATAAAAACCATTCCAAGCAAGTAAAGTAGGTAAGAAGAATGCCCCATCTAGAAGAGCTCCGTTGTTTCTTCATTCCAAGCATTTATCTATTCATCATTGCAAATGTAGTCTTCTAGTACTCTTATTCTTCGTCACCCTTGGCTTTGATACAGGCCATTTAAGCTAAGATTTACATTCTCTCTTCCAGTCCTTCACCATTTAAAACCATCCAAATTCCAAAAATTGTTTTCTACTAACCTTTCGCCAACATACATTTACCTAATAACCACCTATACATCCTTTCACCCGTTCACCCATCCAAGAGATCTAACCCACCCAAGGAGTCAGTTTACCCATCCAGGCATGGAGTCCTTTCACCCTTAGCCTTTCACCCACCTGGACTGGCATCCTTCACCCGCATGCCCTTTTTTTCTATCCTTCACCCACACATGCATCCTACCATCCTCCTCATAACCGACTTATATCATTATTATTATGCACCCTTTCATCCACACACACATCCTTCTACTCATATTATATTTCACCAATCCATTCTACTTCTATCCTTTTTTCGATTTTCCAAAACACATCAGAGTTCAAGTTAATTTTATAAACCATATTATGCTGATTTGCAGATAGAAGAGCCTAACACTTACTTAACTCACGCTGCATCTGCAAAAGCAGAGTGCTGATGAGTGAGTCAACAACACTAGTACACCCTTGTAGTGACTATATTACTAATTGTCATTAAGCAGGCAATAGGACTTACTACCGCCCGCCACTGCGGCCGCAGAGACTCCCCCTCATCAGCTCCCGCAGCTGCGTCAGGGCTGGTGCTGTCGCTGCTGGTCGGGCACTGGTGGTCGGTACAGCTAGAAAAATAAATTACACAATTTAGATGCCACATACACCTCCCCCTGTTGTTGTTTTCTAATAGCAAAATACAACCAAAAATACATCACTATATTTCAGGTACGGATTCTCTTATATCAAAATATCAGAGGTCATTTCGATGTTTGAGAATTTTTTTAATGCCAGGTACTCAAGCAAAAAATAAAACAGTAATGGAGATACTGAATTGATGTTTTTCGAGAGAAATAAAAAGGTGCAAGAATTGGTCAATGAAGGACATATGGTCTCGGATAGCTAATTCAATGGGACCATTCCCCTCATACTTCCAACCATGGTGCATGGTCATCAACTGCTAGTATACTAATAATACACAACACAACATTGGAAGGTACAAACAATCACATGACCATCTTCAAAAACACCCTTTTTTTTTTTTTTATGATTGAGCTGGAGCAAGAAAAAGAATGCCTTCTCACGAAACATGTGTAGAATACCTCACATGGGCATACAATCTTCAGTACATGTGTTCTCTGAGCGTCACTCCACAAGATAATACATAAGGGGAGAGGGAAAGCTCACTGACAAAGCAGAAGAATGGAAGCTACTGACAGACTATCATAGCCAGAGAGTTTGAAGTAAAGAAACTTGAAGTATAGAAGATAAGTAAATAGGATAATGCAGGGATAAGAAGATTTTATGAAACAGATAAATTGAAGTGGAGTTGGATAAAAATAAGAGACAGGCACATTAAAAATGTACAAGATAATTCTAAGTGTGGAGTGGTAAAAGTTATGGAAATAAATATTAATATTAACAACAACAGGAGGACTTACTGGGGCCAGCAGACCCATCTGCCCCAGCAGTTGTGAAGGGGCCAGCTTCAACAACAGCCCTCCTCATGCCCCTGGATGCTGGATGATGTAAGAAAACGAATTAGAAAAGATTAGAGGTACTGTTAACAAATAATCTCTCCAAGAATAATACTTTTTTTTAAAGGAAAAGGCAAACGTAGTAACATTTCTACATCAGAGGTTCAGGGGGCCTGTATAATAATAATATTAGTCTCAAGGACGATCCTCCTATTTCAGATTTCCTAACCCTATTCCTAATTTCCTAAACTACCTTTTGGAATTACTAGTAACTTCCAATGAATGATTTCTACAGTTCTCATGTCATTGACAATCTCTCAATGCACTAGATTGGATGCATGCAAAACTACTACACATCACTGGGAAATAGCTTGCCAATCAGCACTGTATGAGCTACAAAAAAGAAAGGTACAGAGAAGTGGGAGAACATTGAAAATCACTAATACTAATATATTAATGATGACTATCTTTGACAGGACACAGGAGGAGTCTCTGCATTACTTTTGATCAGCCCGAGCAAGCACGAAAGAGAAGTACAATTAGGTAGCGTTGAGCACCTTTCTAGATTACGATCACATAATATTATATTTGTAACATAAAGTTAACTTACCTGCATCTGAGCATTATGCTTGCTATTTGGGAAGAAACTATTAGCATAGAGCACAACTAATGATTAATTTTTACTCACCGAGCCCCGCAACTTTGACGCCTAGCAGGTCGAGTAAGTTGGCCCTCCGTTGCGTCAGCTGTTGCCGGGTGCACCGGACTCCAGGGCTGCGACGCACATCCCGGCACACCCTCTCCCAGCACTGCTGGTGCTCCCAGAGGCCATTACCAGAACCTGGTCTGTCGCCTGCTGCTAAGTGGGAGGGAAGGTGGTGCTGTACGTGGAACACCAAGGTGGACGCCTCCACCTCAGAAAATATGGCATTACTGCCGTCCGCCAGTAAGGTGGCTGACAGATGGAGGCCTGGTGCTGTCGCTCCCCTGCTGTGCCATGGTGCTGGAGACGTGGGGGGGATAAGGAAGAAAGGTTTAGGAAGAAGGAAGTGAAAGAGAAAAAAGAAAAAAAGAAAAAGTTAAAAAGTCACAAAAACACAAATGAATTTGGAGGAAAGTTAAAATATAAAAAGAGAAAGAGAAAAGGTAAAATAATAAAAAGAAACTAGGTTTTTAAATTGGGGGATGGGAGACATATCGAGAGGATATAAACTAGGCCCCAGCAACATAACAAGCAGAAAAAACAAGATGGCAGCGACCATGCGAACCACGTGGTGTCGTTCATGTGAGAATTTCAGCACAAGGTACAACTTTGCGTTATCAGTAATGTTAAATGTCATGTGAATTGGCGCAACAAGAAACTCTGCCCGCTAGCGGAACTCCGTGTAGCACGATGGAGTTTTTTTCCTGACTCCACATGCTATGCAGACTCCACCCAGGCCTAGCCAGATTTACAAAGTGGTGCTATGCATGCACTGCGCCAGTTTGCACCACATTATGTCTGAGACAAGCATAATGTATGCAAATGGGGCGTTCTGGCTCAGTGAGGCCTAAAAAAATGGCGTAGTGAAACCCACAAGATTTCACTGCACCATTTTTTCTGTCATTTTTAACACCTACTAAGAACAGGTGTTAAAATGATGTTCCCATTGAAATCATGGGTCTCCCTGCACTTTGCTGCACTATTGTCAACATTTTTGATGCTACTGCAGCAAAGAGCCACATGAGAGGGAAAACTTTTGACGTTATTGTCCTAATGACCGCCATGGTGCACCGTACTGTAAATACGGTGTACCCGTGGTGTCGTTAGGTAGGCCAGGGGAGAACTAAGAAAACTGGTGTATCAGTGCTGATGCACTAGTTTCTTGTAAATCTGCCCCTTTGAGTTTCAAATAGACCTGACTACTAGATTTGGGTTTCTTATGAGATGTGAATGTTCTTCCCCATCCTAATGAACCTGCAGTAACTTACTTGTTCCTTGATTTGTGCCCTGCGCAGGACAAGGTCAAAAGATGGAAATCCTAGTAAGACTGTATTTGCATTATTATTAGTGAATACAACCTTTGACAATACGTAAGCCCAATTATGCTCTTGTGGTCAAACTGAGCAAGAACTAATGGGCACTGAGTTCCACTACTTTTATGTTTCCTGAACATGACAGCAAAAGTCAATCCCTTCACTGCATATTGTTTCCACACCCTGAAGATGCTGAGGAAAATTTTCAAATGGCTCCCAAGCAACACCATAAAATATGTCAGTCCCACCCTAGTCTCCAGAGGATTTCACTAAAGGAGCACCCAATGTGCCAGGATCACAAAGCAACTCACTGGAAGACTGCAAACCATCCAGAACTCAGCAGCCAGGCTCATCTTCAACCTCCCACACAGAACTCAAATCACACTACACACCGAGAAGCTCCACTAGCTCCCGATACAGGGGCGAGTTGATTTAAAATTCCTCAAACACCTTCAAGGAACTACTTAACTTAAGCACCACTTACCTGAACAGTTGCATCTCCTTCCACCAACAACCCAAACACTTACATTATAAAGAACTCCTACTCATACACTTGCTACACATACATAGAACCAGATCAGGTGGGCAGTCATATTCTTAAACCACTCCTAAAGCATTGGGCGACCTCCCATTCCATACCAAATCCTACTCCTTTCTGATCTTCTTCCTCTCCTTCTCTTCTTCTGCCAGAAGCTGAAAACCTGGCTTTTTAATTATCCCACCTGTCTTAGGCAGGGACATACCTGCTCAACGCCAGTATACCGTCATAGGCATTAGTACACTTTACAAATACACAGCACTTCCAATGACTTCCACACTTCATTTTCAATTAAAGCACTTCTCTTTTATTTCGTGTTTGCACTTGATCCTCCCTTTGTAGCTAATTGTTGATCTTTTAGGCCTAGTGAGCTTGAGGTAACATAACAATAATCCCTTATAACAAAATGACTTGATTATAAAGTAGGTAATAATACCAAACTAAGAGCTGTAAATAACAGGTGTTACAACTAACTAGCTTAACAGTAGTAGATGTAGCAGTCTCAGAAAAATGGTTGGCTGAGATTGCATTGTTTATATATGGTTCACACTGATCACATGGGAGGCTAAGTATGCACTTTGGTAGGTGTGTGTTTGGATTCGAGGAGATGACCAGTAGACCACTTGTATTAGTTTCTGACAGACTTCTTACTGCCCTTCCACCACTTAAAAGGTTCCACTTGTTTTTTGTTTACAATTCAATTGCTGAATAATGAAACATTCCAAATTGTGGTGCATATTCATTAGAGGCTTGCGCCGCTGGAGCAACACTTTCTTTGGACTCCAGCGGCCCAAGCCTCTCAACCATATCTATGAGGCCACACAAAGCTACTTTGAATGGCTTTAAATGGCCTAATAGATATGGAGTAAGACAAAGCAGCCCAAGTTGCAGGCTGCCTTACTCTGCGCCAGGGAGGTGTTCCATGGCCATTGAGGTGGGTTTTCTCACACAACACCCAAAGAGTTTGACGTTGATCGTGATTTACTTAATCATGTAAACCTGGTGCAGCACCAAAACCTTAAGCCTCCCCAGAGCAGGAGTAATGAGAAATATTTGTATTCCTCCTCATTTTTTCCTCTTTCCGTATCCCCCCAGAAAGAGAAAAATGAAAGAGGAAAATGTCTCTCAGGTTTGTTTTTGTGGAGGAAAATGCCCCTTCCTGCACAAAATCTATCCTGCATTCAACACATAAATCTTTGCACAATGGTGCAACAGTGCCTGCATTGGCGCTGGGCTGCTAATTGTGTGCCAGCGCAGGAGGAGAGGGCAGGACTGTATCGTATTGCATAAATATGGTGCATTCCTGCCCTTTCACATTGGTGCCGAGCAGCGCTGCAAGAAGACTTGCAGCACTGGCCTACTCCAATTCTCTCCTAAATAAGACCCTGTGTTTCAGTTCTTTTGGTCCTTTCCCATTTCCCATGTGATTACAGGTGAATTGCCAAAGAGAAATGTAGGGTTTCTTCATTATCCCACTGAACTCTGTCAGACTTCAGCAGGAAATGAGATCCTAGGTTATTAATCACCCTTAACTGAATGCCCCCACGTCTAATAGATTTCTTTCAAAAACCTGTGCACCAGTTTCCGACTGTGTTAATCCCCTCACGATAAAGCAGAGTATTATTTTGTAAAATAATCCATATATAACTTTCAGAGTGGATCTCTTTTTCAGCACTCAAGGTCAGTAATTCATGTATTTATTTTATTTGTGTCCCATCTTATAAAGTTCAAGTTCCCCTTAGTAGTAGATTTAAAGTGCTGAAATCTAAATCTAAAGCTAAAATCGAAAAATATGATGCATCAGTTAGTCTTTTGTTCGCTGTTTGAAGAATGGCTTACATTCATACATCTAACTTATTTTTTTCATTTATTTACTCATGTAATGCAAGTGAAATGCATTTTAGCTAACCGGATGACCAACACGTATACACCTGCTCGTCACTTATTGACTGATATAATTACGTTTTCCGTGTCCAATTCCTTTCTACATTCCTTGGCTGTGGTTCCTTTTTAATTTGTATCAAAATGCCTTGACTTAACAGTTTTCCAATTTACCTTTTCATGCCAGTTTAGTTGATTCAATTACCCAATTTAATTAAATAAGTAACACCCTTTGGCGTATATTTGTAAGGATGTTTTTGCTTTGCAATTAGTGTCTCTTCATTAGGAAATAATTGTGAAGTTAAATCGGCAGACAAATAATACTGATTTGCTTGAGCCTCATTCGTACATTTTACAGTAAATAAATATACTAGCATTTTGGTCAGAGAGAAAGAAAAATAATAACTACTATATCTTACAAACACTATCTCGAATTACAACAATCATCTGTCTCTTCTAAAGGGTGAGTTCCCAAAATAGTGCACCTAAAGCTAAACCATCTGATATTTTCCTGTTAACAGATCCTCCTGGATCTCAGACATTGCTTCAGTTATACTTTTGAATCATTGGTCTGAAGACAGAATACACAGAGATGGATGACATATCCATTTAAGTTGGGTCGTTGTAATAAGGATGGATCCTCCTTTCAGACCCCTTGATCATTGTTTTTGACCTCCTGAAAGTAGTCAACACAATTGCATGTGAAATATAGGATCCTACGCTGTAAAGATTATTTTTTCTTAGTCTCTTTACAAGTTCAAAATACAGTAGCATAAATACACATGGGCTGCGTGGCAATTCACATAAAAACTTCATCTCACAATTTGCTCTTTATATTGATTGTCACCTTTAATCGTGGATCTGTAGTGTGGTTTTACACGTTCTTAAGTTTTCACTTTGAACATGTGTTGAACTTCATTCTGTTTAAAATGGATGGGGTTGCAAAGGATCAGAATGGAAGATAAAAACAGCCCGGGCAAATGTTGTCAAACTATCCTCAATACTGCATGGCGCAAGCAGGCAAAACCTATTAGTATAACATCTTGAAAGGATCTTGGGAGGGGGTTCCTTGCCCCCAAACAATTTTTGAAGCAGTTCCACCCTCCACTTTTACTTTCATACTTGCTCCTCTGCCTTCATTTTTCCCCTACTTTTCTTCCTACCTTTCCTTCTCTACTTCCTCCAATTCTCAACGTTTGTCCTCGTCTTCCTTCATTCCATACTTGTCTCTTCCCTCAACGTCCTTCTTTCTATTCCAAGCTTTACTCTTCATGACACAAGCAATTAACAACAGATGTACTGCCTTTGAGATGTGTACTTGAGTGAAGTTGGAGACCAAGACAGTAATAAGCAGGCTGGAAAGCTCTTTTGGCGTAGTGTTGAGCATTCCTCTATATTGACTGGATGTCCCACAGCCACTCAGTTCAGTTTGGCTTGCATCAGGCTAAAATGCAAAACGATCCTTAGCCTTGAAGCACAGCTCAGTGGGATCTGTGTCCTCTTCATTAAAGGCTTGAAATACATATGCAATTGAGGGGGCAGGGAAACTAGGCAGTGCATAAGAGCTTTGAAGCAAGTAGGCCTGCTGACACAAACATCAGGCTCATGATGGAGTGTCTGCCAGTTAAACGCCAGAGTACCTGGGTATTTCTTGGCTGCAGAGACCTATATCTATGAAGTAGCTCAGGAGCTGATACCTCTAACCAAGTTACCCTACTTGACTCTTATGAAGGAGTCAGACCGTACAAATACCCATACAAATACACTGCCCTTGAGACATGTCTTTCCTTCATGCAACCTACACAGGTTGACATGAGTGTTAAATGTGTTTGAGCACCTGCACATAAGTACCTTCTGGAATTCCTAAGCCACCAGAAGTTTCAGCAAATATAAACCTGTCCACTGCATGTATAGAGGTATGGACAGTACATGCTGACACACAAAATGATGCTCCTGTTTGGAATCAGGCTGCGTAGAAAGAGCGTGGTGGGTCTTATGCTAGTATGTAAAATGGGTCTTCAGAAATGCTGGATAATAAAAACATCTATAGCAACACAGTCTCACAACTATATAAGTTATCCTTTTTCAGGATCAATGTACTGTATAAGAGTCGGAAATTAATTTAAAAAATGGGAGCCTTACATTTCTTTAATCATAAAAATATAGTTGATCATATTTGTATCCATTTTATGGTGGTATGCATCCATTTTATGTTGGTATGTATCCTGCATCACATTCTGTTAAAGTGTGGTTGCGGATGCAGACCATTCAAAACATGACCCTTTTCCTAAACTGAGTGTAACAAGGCGCTTACAGGGAAGATCATCCGTGAGAGGTGGCTCACAACAATTAAAAAGTTTATGTGTTCAAAATACCAGAAACATTAACCAAAGCATATCAACCTGCAAAAGTTATAGAATACAGCAAAACCATCTTATGTTACAGGAACCACAGAACAAAACAATCAGACCTAATTCAGGGATTAAAGTACTGTTAATGGAGTGGGTGGAATATTTGAAAGATGCTTCTTTCAAATTTCAAATTGTAAATTGTTTGTAAAAGTATCACTGGGATGGCCTCTGTAATCAAGCCCACCTAGACACTCAGTAAAATTTCGAGAAAATGGAGGTGAGTTCACTTGGTGAAAGAAATCAATTAAGTTGTCTTGCCACTTTGTAAGGAAGTCACGTAAAACTAGAATCTTCTTCAGCTTATAGGATGCAATCAGATCAGCGGCCGATTCAAGAGCCCCACGCGCCTCCTTGCGCCACATTAGTATTTTTTTTTATGCTAATGTGTCCCAACGAGTCCAAAATCACTGCACCAAATTTACAAAGTGCTGCAATGCATGGATTACATCACATTGTAACCTTTTGCGCTACATTATCCATGCTTCAAACATAATGTATGCTCCCCTGTTATGGGGGTTGAAAAAATGGTGCAAAGAAATCTAAAAGATTTGCTGCGGCTGCAATGGATGTGGTATGTGTG
The DNA here is from genome assembly GCF_031143425.1 of Pleurodeles waltl. Lineage (NCBI taxonomy): Eukaryota > Metazoa > Chordata > Amphibia > Caudata > Salamandridae > Pleurodeles > Pleurodeles waltl. The sequence goes on along the minus strand of NC_090450.1, from coordinate 757,402,159 downwards.
TGTGAGGTTTAGTGAGGTGGAGCATAGTTGTCTTGCTGGGATGTAGAAGCTCAGTCGTTGGTTGATGTAGGACAACCCTAGGTTGTGATGAGCCTTGTATGCGAGTGTAAGGATTTTGAATTGGCATCTCTTCTGTAAGGGAGCCAGTGGAGGTTCCTGAGGTGTGGTGTGATGCTTGAATGCTTGGGGAGGTTGAAGATGAGTCTGGCTGCGATGTTCTGTAGATTCTGGAGTCTGTTTAGTAGCTGGAAGGGCACTCCGACGTAGAGAGAGAGCGTTGCCATAGTTGAGGCAGCTGGTGACCAGGGCGCCTGTGACTGTTTTTCTGGTGCCTGCATGGATCCCTTTGAAGATTTAGCAGAGCATATGGAGGATGTAGAAGCAGGAGGCGGCAACTGAGTTTACTTGTCGATTCATGGATATTTGGCAGTCAAGGGCAATGGCGAGTTTTTGTGCATGGGCTGATGGAAAGGGCCTTGATCTGAGTTCTGCTGGCCATCAGCTGCGGTCCCATACAGAGGTGTTCTTCCTGAAAATCAGGACTTCGGTTTTGTTGGTGTTTAGTTTGAGGCAGCTGTTTTTCATCCATGTTGCTACATTGGTAATGGTGTGGCGGAAGTTGGCTTTGGCTTTGTGGGGGTTTGAGAGGATTAGTTGAGTGTCATTGGTGTAGGAGACTATATTGAGTATGTAGGGTCTGACGATGTCTGCGAGGGGCGTCATGTTCATGTTGAACAGGATTGGGCTGAGGGAGGATCCTTGAGGTACACCGCAGGTGATGCTTTGAAATCAGCCTCCTGCCTCCCTCAGATTCTAGCCTGATTTTCCGCATTTCAGAAAAGCTCTGATAAGTTGGTTTTACCCTCATTAAGTCTGGCATTCTTCTTTTTTCTCCTCAGTGCAGCTTGTTCTCATCCGGGTTAGAGGCAGCTAGTGCCATGATACCGTTTTGGGAACAGTGCGCTCAGTAAACATAAAAAAATAAAAAATAAAAATTATAATGATAATAAATAATTATAACAAGTAACATATAGAATTAAAGAAGGTAACTCTTAATTACGGTGACCTTTTTAATTGAGTTCTGAGTGACATGAAATAGGCATTAAGAGCAAAGCTCGAGGTGTTTATGTTACTCAAACCCTGAAGTGAAAAAACATACACATTTCACATTGTACCCATCTATAATTTTATATTGTTTATGCTTCCTGCCTATCTGCCTCCACTTCTGACAAATACTTAGGAAAACACACAATTAATGGAGGAGCCATATATAACATGTTAACAAATATTGCCTTCTTTCACTAATCCCTACCACCTTGGGCATACGCCATCCCCTGGCCCCAAATTTTTAAAAAACAGAAGCAGTTGGCATTCTGTCACCCTCCCATATCACCCTCTGAAAAAACAACTTATATTCCCATCTCCAAATATTTTTGAAACCTGTACTCTTGCCACCAATCCACACCATTCCCCTCATACATCCTGATCCACTCCTTACCAACTTGAAAAGAATTACCAGGCTTGCCACCCACCCTCACTACCCTGCTCAAACTAAAAAAATAAGTACCTGATTCCCTGTCACCCATCCTCACCCACCTCTGTGTCATCCCATCTCCTTTCCAGCACAAAGCTGCTCTCGTTCCCCTCAAATTGAGAACAAAGAGTGGATACTGTGATGACACTGCACTGTGAGAGTCGCGTGTCAATGTGGGTGGATTCTCCTTTTAGCACCTTTCTGTAGAAACCTACACTGGCACAGGAAAAGGCAGTTGGGCCTGGCAGAGGTCCACCTGCATTTTCTCACCTCCCTTTGATCTGTGGAAACACGGGAGAGGCAGAAGAAGACGAGTGAGAGTGCCATCTGCCATTCCAGCTCCACACTGAGGAGAACCAGTCAAGGCAAAGGAACAAAGGAAAGCAAATGCTTCCCCTAGTGGCATCACAACAACAATTTACAATTAAGGTTAGCCAGTGTTGGACATCTCTGCGGTGAATAACTGGTGAATAACTGGATTTCGATCCCGTTGTTCTTTATAAAGGCTCCAAATAGAAATCAGATGAAACAAAATATTACTTCTTGGGTAACCTCAGGCAAGAAAACTTCTCATTCAGTGATGATCTCGCATGACCATTCCTCTGGCTTCATATCTTTATCAAAATGCCACCAGCTGGCCAGAAACTCAGCTAACTCTGAAAGCCCCTGATCCAGATGAGTTCTTAGCGTCACTTACCAAAATTCACAGAATTCTAATAGGCTCAGGGTTGCCATATACCTATTCTTCAGCCATTTGTTTCAGGGCTTAATGGAAGGGCAGAAATTGAAACTATGGAATAAAAACCAAATACACCACATTAACCTTGATTACAACTAATGGGCTAATTCAATGTGGGTGCTAATTTACAATTGTGCCTAAAAGAACATTTCAGGATGGGTTATCACGTTGGAACTTTGCTCCCTCAAATGCGCCTCAGGATGCACAGTTCAAAATGGTATGCTATTTGCAAATGTGATTCTGTTCCGAATTTACATGCAGTAAATACATGGACATCATTTAGGGGGTCACCAGAGGTCACAGTTGCTACAGCTGGGCTCTCTTTTGCAAACACTGGCATTGTTCTTGTGACCCCTGCCCTCTATAGTGAACAAGAGGCACCGAAAACAGGTGACTAGCCACAGCCTCCCATTCTATTTCCAGGGTGCATTTCTCCTTTTAAAAAAAAAGAGCAGATTGGCCTAGATTACTGAGATTGTAGGCAGTTGCACTGCACTGTTACAGTTTGTCCAGTGACAGAGAGACCCACCTCCCAGGCCCAGGGGGGCACGGAAACTTTACTACAATGTAGACATTTGGGGTAACACTGGACACAATGTGTCAAATTAACAGAAATAAACTAAGAAAAAGACAGCTTCAAGGAACAGGCAATGCTGAAATAAAGTCTTTGTATGTCAACATTTAAAAATACAAAATGTTCCGATTCTCTGCTTGTCTGTATGTGTTGTGCGTGAGAGTATGTCCCTTGCATATTGTGTAATTCTTGGCAAAAATCTGGCACAGGCATACTGTATACAATTCTTGGCATAAGAGGGTACACCCTTTTGAAGTAGGGTGTAGCCATTGAAAATCAGGGCAACCACTGCACATTTTGAACAAAAATGTGGTCAGCTCCTGAGGCCCATCATGCTACATGGATTTGGGGCACCACTGGCTTTTGAGCCAATGTGTGTGAAATGTCACCGCATTTTTTTAAAAACATTTTCTCATAGGAGAATCCCCTGAGCCCTCCTAGCAGACGCCTGCAAGTATGACTGAAGCCCGCACTAAGGCAGCCAAAGCTGTTCCGGGGTTTTGTGCCTTTCAGCCACAGTTGTTTGTTTTCATGGGCCGCTGCGGTGGGCACTGTGGGCAGTAACTTGACGCTGGAAGCTACAATTATGCAGGATAGGCTAACCATCTGGCAAACGATAGCTGACCCTGAGTATGAGATGGTTTCAACCTTGATATGATTGCAGCCCTGTTAAAATATATGTAACACCTAAAACATGTGTGGATATCGTGACCCACGTTTTTGTTATTTCACTATCCTTGGTTTTAATTTGGCTCTGGTGATTTCATTGAGGTCGCTATATATGATATCATCAGGCGCACAAGTAACATGACATCATTTCCTATAATGCCGCCGGGGGTGATGTTATGTGATGTCACTATCTACGATGTCACAGGTCAAGGGCATGTGATGTCACTTCTGCTGGCATTTTGGTGAATCGACATCTACGGGTAAATGTGTGGACAAATAGAGCAGGTTACACTGTTTAGCACTTGAAAATAGCACGTGTGCCTATTACAGAAGAGGCTGTTTAATGTCCAATCCAGTTTCAGGAGCAAACTGGAGTTTATAACTGAAATGGAACCCTATACACATGGCCTTCATGGATTAATACAATGTCTGCTGTGATGAGTAGATTCCCAACTTCAGTTGTATGCTGTTATTGAGAACAGGGGTCTGGAAAGATTCAGGACTCATCAGGATTTCTCCTTAAACGTGCTGGAATACTAGAAAGACAATTATCGTGCTGATTCTTAGGCCAGCCATATTTACTTAAACCTGTATAATTGAAAATAAACTAAGTAGTTTGTAATAGGCAGGACAAAACATACTGCCACATATCTTATTTTGAAATAATGAACAGAAACACATAGAAATATTGTAATTACAAGTTTTACACTTCGAAAGTTTTATCACTTTTTGCAACATCCCTCTCGAGAAATTGTAACACACCGAATGATCAATACATATAGTTTCAAGCCACCTGCAGATTTTTATCGAAGGTGTAAGCTGCCATCCCAAAAATATATTATTAATCCTAGGTTGTTATTGCATGTAGATGCAGGACGATTTTAAAATTTGCACATTAGAAATCCTTTTCAGGCCATCTGCATTACACTAGTTCAATAGGGCGATTCCTGCTTCCCACCTGCTGTTGGCGCCGTATGGCGGCCTCGCCTTCTGTTGGCTCGGGCCATGATCACTAATTTTTTTCTTCAAACTAAGAAACGGGCGTGTATACGATAGCAAAGCAGTACCAACGAATTTACTTTGAACGGACACAAAGCAATTTAGAACATGACAAATGTTCTGCCTGTGTAATACCCTGCCGTGAGATATATTTCTGACAAGTATGTCTGGAAATATAGCAAACATCATTACGATATTCACATTGCTTTTTATGGAACTGTATACCCAGGCTGCATTTCAGTTGCACTTCATTAGTATCACCCTATGATATGGGAAAACACAACAGTGTGGCAAGAGAAAAATAAACAATATATAATTTAAATCCATTACCTTGTAGAAAACACAAAAAAGATGATACATTATTTCTGCATTCGACCTTAGGAAATAAGACATTCGTTTGAGGACAAAATCTATTGATTTCATTATAAATTTCACATTATGTTTTAGTAATTGGATTAATATATGTGATTCGCGTTTGTACTACTTATATAGTTGTTAGGACTACAAGCAATCGATGTCCAGACAGAATAGACCAACATAACCCCTTCTAAAGCCACAATGCCAGTTCTGTGTTTATCTAGTAGCATCTTTCAGTTTGAGTTCTTTGTCATTAGAAAACATTAGCCGAATTATGTTTTTATGATTTCATCGGGGAATGCTAATGTCAAAGAGCCTAAATAACAAAAGTAAAGTCCCATGTGTATAACTACTCATGAATAGATGTAATCCTGCTCATATCTGTAACCGTACACTTTTTTATTATTCGTTATTTCTGCTTGGCGATTAACACCTAGGTGTAGGCTAAGACGTCTTCAACTCTCCCCTCCCCCCACCCCCCCAATGAGGGGTTGAACATCATATAAATGCTTTTAGGAGTATATCGTTACTACAGATTCTCACAAGTTGGAAGAGATCTCTGCCACCTCGGAGGAGATCGCCGTCTGGGAAAGCATACGGAAAATTATTAAAGTTTATATTTAAAATATATATATTTAAATGTATTTCATTGTAATAGACATCTAAACAAATTTAGAATAATTGTGATCTTAAAACGAGTAAAGGAAAACGTCACAGCATGTACCTCTTCAAATTACATTTGTATTAAATAATATAATTTACTTTTTTTAAATTCAATATATTGATTATATATATATTTTTTTAAAGCATTTGAAAAATACCCACTCTCCTTAACATGTTTAGTTTTATCTAATTTGTAGTCAACTTTCACAAAAAGTTGAGCTTTTAATTAAATCAGACACATTTCATATTTTAAAAAAGTGATTCAAACAATACCCACTCCCTACTACCATTTTAAAAAATATTTAAATTTATTTTATGAAACATATATCTCTAAAGTAATTTAGAATATTTGTGATCTTGAAGCGAATAAAGGAAAACGATACAGCACACGCCTCTCCAAATGAAATGTTATTAAATAATATAACTTACATTTATTAATTCAATTTATTGATGATACATATTTTAAAAAGTATTCAAAAAATACCCATTCTCAATAACATGTTTAGTTGTATCTAATTTGTAATCAACTTTGACAAAAGCTGAGCATTTAATTAAGTCAGATATATTTTTATTTTAAAAATGTAATTAACCCCTTCAATGCGGGCGTCGGCCACTGGCCGACGCCCGCACTACCTCCCTGGTGCGGGTCACGACCAGTGGCCGACACCAGGGAGGGTGTTAATAAATCCTCGGGTGCGTCGCCGTGTGGCGCGCTGACGTTACAAAGTTGTTTTCCCCATCGAAGCAGGAAGCAGCCTTGCGGCGGCTTCCTGCTTCGATGGGGAAAACGGCCTTCCCTACGTTCGGGAAGGCCTCGTAAGAAAGGGGAGAGTCTCCTGAAAGGGTTTCCTGGCCCCCGGTCGCAGCAGGAAACACCACTAGATGCCAGGGATTTCACTTGGGGGGGTTGGCCCCCTCGGAAAACGGGCAAAAAAAAAGGTAGGTGCCCCCTGGGGGGAGCGCGACCCCCCCCCCCTCCCCCCAGGGGAATCTTTATTTTTTTTCAAAAAATAAAATAAAAGGACAGGGGGTCGCCCGTGGGCAGGGCGACCCCCTGTGGGGGCAATATTTTTTTAGATGTTGTAGGGTTTCCCTGGGGGCCATTTTAGAGATAGATCTATATATATCAATCAATCAATCAAAGAGATTTATAAAGCGCGCCACTCACCCGTGAGGGTCTCAAGGCTCTGGGGGGGGGGGGGGGAAGGGGCTGGGAAGATCACTGTTCGAAAAGCCAGGTTTTGAGGCCCTTACTGAAAAGAAGTAGGTTTTGGGTCTTGCGAAGGTGGGTTGGGAGGGTGGTTCCAGGTTTTGGGTGCAAGTTAGGAGAAGGATCTGCCCCCGGTGGTGGTGTGTTTGATGCGGGGGACAGAGGCGAGAGAGAGGTCAGCTGAGCGGAGGTTTCGTGTGGGGGTGTGGAAGGTGACTCTCGTTGAGGTAGGCAGGGCCTGTGTTGTAGAGTGATTTGTGTGCGAGGATGAGGATCTTGAAGGTGATCCTTTTGTCAATGGGGAGCCAGTGGAGGGATTTGAGGTGTGGAGAGATGTGTTCGTGTCGGGGGAGGTCGAGGATGAGTCGTGCTGCTGAGTTCTGGATGCGTGTAGTTTGTGCTTGAGTTTTAGAGTGGTGCCGGCGTAGAGGGTGTTTCCGTAATCAAGTCTGCTGCTGATGAGTGTGTGTTTGACAGTTTTTCTGGTCTCTGTGGGGATCCATTTGAATGTTTTTTTCAGTATACGGAGTGTGTTGAAGCATGAGGAGGTGAGAGCGTTGATTTGTTGGGTCATCGAGAGGGAGGAGTCTAGGATGATGCCGAGGTTGCGTGCATGGTTGGCGGGGGTGGGTGCAGGGCCTAGCGTGGTGGGCCACCATGAGGGGTCAAAGGTGTTTTTGTGTGGGCCAAAGAGGATTATTTTGGTTTTGCTTGAGTTGAGTTTCAGGTGGTTGGCTGTCATATATATATCACTTTTGTCAATATGTGTGTGGTTTCCCTGGGGGGAAAAGGGTCAGACTTGTCTAGTGGCAGTTTTAGTGCCATAAAGAAGCGCAGAAGGTTTATATGCCTACTGCAAAGAGCAAATCTGTATTTTATGTAAATAGCTGAGTACATTAGTAAAGTCAGCCATTACCTGCGCTATAACACCAATGACATGTATGTGCGGGGAGGAGGGTGGCTATGGAGAGATGCAGGGCACTTTTGCTGGGTGGTAATGAGGGAATCCGAGGAGGAGGGAGTTGGAGCACCAATAATGATTGTTGGACTGGGCGCAGGAGGTGCTAAAGACTGTGATGAATGGTATGTGTCAAGGTGTTTTTTGAGTGTCTTGAAAGAACGTGCTGATTGAGGGAAGAAGCGCAGGTAAGTTGGCCTCTACTGTTGCACGTATCTCACACACACCATCGATTTTGTGACTGTCTACGTAGGCTAGTGTTTTAGAGCAACAGTTTAGCCAATAGCAGAGATGGAATATTGATGGATGACTGCTGCCTGCACTCGGGTTATAGAGGACCGCTCTGACATAGGATCAGAGACAGAGACATCAGATACTGAGACAGCATCTGAGGGATAGGACAATGGCGCAGACTCTGGGAGTGATTTTTCAGTCGGAGGAGTCCCATTCGATAACTCCTCTTCCAGTACATTATGAGGGAGGTGATGAGGACAGTCCTGCTGTCCCTTAGCAAGCTGTTTGTGCAACTGGGTAATAGTGGGTTAGCCCAACCCAGAGAGCAGGTGAATGCGGCGGCAAGCAGAGAGAGAGAGAGTGCTCTCTTGGGAGCTCCCCAATTTAGTTCAGCCCCAAATTCCACCACCCAAATCGTATTGTGGAGACATCAAAATTATCTATGGCAAAACAAACTGGTTTTGTAAGGCAGGCACCTGTTTTTTTGGTCCTGGATTCGGCGGCCATATAGAGAAACACACTAAACCCAAACATTTCTGGAAACTAGACATTCGGGGGAGTCCACAGAGGTGTGACTTGTGTGGATTCCCCAAAGTTTTCTTACCCAGAATACCCTGAAAATCTGAAATGTTGAATAAAAACTCTATTTTTCTCGCATTTCTGTCACACAAACTACAGGAATATGCTGGGATCCACAAAATTCCTACCACCCAGTGACTCCTCACCTCTCCTGATAAAAACACTACCCCACTTGAGTGCCTACACCTAGTGCCTGCATCAGGAATGGATCACCCCAGGGTCAACAGCTGCCTCATGTAAGGACCAACATTGACTGTTGTGTGATCTATTCCTGTCGCTGGCACCAGGCCTACCCACACAAGTGAGGTATCATTTTTATCGGGAGACTTGGGGGAAGGCTGGGTGGAAGGAAATTTGTGGCTCCTCTCAGATTCCACAACTTTCTGTCACTGAAATTTGAGGAAAACGTGTTATTTTAGCCATATTTTGAGGTTTGCAAAGGATTCTGGGTAACAGAACCTGGTCAGAGCCCCACAATTCACCTCATCTTGGATTCCCCTGGGTTTCTAGTTTTCAAAAATGCACTGGTTTGCTAGGTTTCCCCAGGTGCCGGCTGAGCTAGAGGCCAAAATCCACAGGTAGGCACTGTTTTCTATGAACAAATGTGATGTGTCCACGCTGTGTTTTGGGGCATTTCCTGTCGCGGGCACTAGGCCTACCCACACAAGTGATGTATAATTTTTATCAGGAGAATTGGGGGAACGCTGGGTGGAAGGAAATTTGTGGCTCCTCTCAGATTTCAGAACTTTCTGTCACTGAAATGTGAGGAAAACGTGTTTTTTAGCCACGTTTTGAGGTTTGCAAAGGATTCTGGGTAACAGAACCTTGTTAGAGCCCCACAAGTCACCCCATCTTGGATTCCCCTAGGTCTCTACTTTAAAAAAATGCACAGGTTTGGTAGGTTTCCCTATGTGCCGGCTGAGCTAGAGGCCAAAATCTACAGGTAGGCACTTTGCAAAAAACAGCTCTGTATTCTGTCAAAAAATGTGATGTGTCCAAGTTGTGTTTTGGGGCATTTCCTGTCGCGGGCGCTAGGCCTACCCACACAAGTGAGGTATCATTTTTATCGGGAGACTTGGGGAAACATAGAATAGCAAAACAAGTGTTATTGCCCCTTATCTTTCTCTACATTTTTTCCTTCCAAATATAAGAGAGTGTGTAAAAAAGACGTCTATTTGAGAAATGCCCTGCAATTCACATGCTAGTATGGGCACCCCGGAATTCAGAGATGTGCAAATAACCACAGCTCCTCAAAACCTTATCTTGAGCCCATTTTGGAAATGCAAAGGTTTTCTTGATACCTATTTTTCACTCTTCATATTTCAGCAAATGAATTGCTGTATACCCAGTATAGAATGAAAACCAACTGCAGGGTGCAGCTCATTTATTGGCTCTGGGTACCTAGGGTTCTTAATGAACCTACAAGCCCTTTATATCCCCGCAACCAAAAGAGTCCAGCAGACAAAACGGTATATTGCTTTCAGAAATCTGACATCGCAGGAAAAAGTTACAGAGTAAAACATAAAGAAAAATAGCTGTTGTTCTCAGCTCAATTTCAATATTTGTTTATTTCAGCTGTTATTTTCTGTAGGAAAACCTTGTAGGATTTACACAAATGACCCCTTGCTGAATTCAGACTTTTTTCTAGTTTTCAGAAATGTTTAGCTTTCCGGGATCCAGCATTGGTTTCACACCCATTCCTGTCACTAACTGGAAGGAGGCTGAAAGCACCAAAATAGTAAAAATGGGGTATGTCCCAGTAAAATGCCAAATTTGTGTTGAAAAATGTGGTTTTCTGATTCAAGTCTGCCCGTTCCTGAAAGGTGGGAAGATAGTGATTTCAGCACCAGAAACCCTTTGTTGATGGCATTTTCATGGAAAAAAACACAAGCCTTCTTCGGCAGCCCTTTTTTCCCATTTTTTTTGAAAAAACGAACTTTTCACTGTATTTTGGCTATTTTCTTGGTCTCCTCCAGGGGAAACCAGAAACTCTGGGTACCATTAGAATCCCTACGATGTTGGGAAAAAAGGACGCAAATTTGGCATGGATAGCTTATGTGGACAAAAAGTTATGAAGGCCTAAGCTCGAACTACCCCAAATAGCCAAAAAAGGGCTCAGCACTGGGTGGGGGGGAAGGCCCAGCAGCTAAGAGGTTAAAACAATACCCACCCCTACTAACATTTTAAGTGATATCTAATTTGAGGGCAATTTTGATAAAAGTTCGGTCTGTAATTTATTTAGGATCGTTTCGTATATTTTTAAAATTCAGTTAAAAAAGTTGAATGTAATTTGTTTCAAAAATTATTTTTAAATAAAAAATAAATCAATGATTTTGCTTAATGTTACAACACAAATAAATCGTGTCGGTTTGAGGGATAGGTGATTTAAACACCTTGCACTTTCCTCAAGCCATTGTCGAATGAGATGATATTTATGGAACACATTTCAAGGATGAAGTAAATACCTTGTACTTCCTTCAAGTCCCGTTAGATGAGAAGATACGAGACTTCAATGTTTAGGGGTGAAGACACGACACTGACCCCTGAACATTATCCCATCCTCACACCCAGTGATGAAATCAGTATCTCTGAGGCAGGATGAAATTCAGGTATGTCAATTCACTTAAATGAACATCGAGTATAATATCTCTAGCGTCTTCAGTCTCTCCTCAAAGGACATTCTGACTGACATTTGTCAACATTCTAAATGACTTCAAGGTGGCCATCCAAATACACAGGTAAAGTGGAGGAGGAATAAGCATGGAATCGATAGCTGGAGTGGTAAAAATGACAGGGGTGAAGAGGAGAAGAACATTGTAACATTTACCTTCGTGAGTCAGGCCCCCTGAGACTTCCACCTATGCACAGAATACTCCCTTTAGACCATACTGCCAGCAACGGCAGGGGACGTGGGATATCGTTGTGTAAACACCTTAACCATTTGCTCAGTTTAACTATTGTGCCTTGTAATTCCCTGGTGAAAAGCCCTTATTTTTGCCTTGAAGCAGGAATGTCTGTTCGTAGGCATGTCATAATGAATAAATATTGGGCATTTATTTTTTCTACTAAAGATAGGTTTCAACCCGGAATTTAGTAAGAGCACTGACAAATAATTGGAGTATATTTGAAATGTTAGTGTCTGCAAAGCTTTGTTGGAAATGTAACTCTAGTCACTTACGTGCCATAAAGTTCTTAAAGAGGAATGTTTGTGAAAGTCTGCGCAGTACCTCTAATGCCGTTATGTATAAGATGCCTTCATCTTTTTTCTTACCTATAGTCTTTTTCCATTTCTAAAGACCCATTCTGTTTTCATTATATACCCTTGTTCGATTTTACATTTTTAATTTAAGTATATAATTTACCCAGTCATCATATTTCATCTTGTTCCATGCATAGTCATTTTTGGGCCCCAGATGCACGCCTTTTACTAACAGCAGCATTATTATTGTGCTGACCAGTGGCAGAGGTGCTGACTACACTCTTGGCTATCTGGTACATGTTTTGACCTCACCACACTGACAGATATTTTGGCCTGTTTCGACTGAACTGATTTTCCAAGCTTTAAGAACTCAACTTCACTTCTCCAATTAGAACAGCAAATATTTTTGGGGAAACGTTTTTTGTCATTTCAAATTGATTCAGTGTTTTTCTATTCTGTGTGTGAGATGATGATTTGTTGGTTGACTGGGGTGTAAGCCCTGGTCCATTAACAGCCACAATCCTTTGCAGGGTAAAACATAAACAGTGACTCAATTAACCTGTGCATACCCAGGGTAGCTTGGAGCAAAAAAGCAGTCAGGCTTAACTTAAAGGCAATGTGAAAAGGATTATGCAGCACAAAAACAGTAATAAAGTGAAACCACAACAGAAGAAAAATCACAAACTAATTTAGAAAAATTTAGTAAATTTGAATAAATTATTCAGCAACCAAACAACAAAATTCCAACCAGTAGAACTGGAGTTATGGATTTTTTATAGTTTTTAGTGAAAACTAGCACCATAATGATCACAGTACCAACCACAGATATCTAGGCACGTGAGACTGGGTCAAAGTTGAAAAATATGGCCGACTGCACTGGAGCATAGTTAGGATACAGGAATTGTATTGGGCCCGGCCGGTCATCGCTTACTTTCGGTCTTAACATAATTCTAAGAAAATGTTCTGAGAAGGAAAACTTCAGCAGGACAAGGGTGCAGGAGGCATCCGAGGAGGGAGCATCATCGTTGGATAGCCTTGGGTTGAAGCCACATTGAAGATTTCTACATTCAGGCCCTTTGTCTCTGAAATGGAAATTGAAAATCTCCAGCGGGATGAGACAGAGAGCTGTAGCCAAAGACAGTTCCATGAGGCCAAATACCCCTTTGGCGAAGGACTGCTGAAAAGGATTTGCTGCTGCCAATACCAACCACATCTCATCACACATACCTGACTTACTGGTAGAGTGCATATACATCTACCTGACGCATTGGCTCACACACATAGGAATCCAAAATTAATGCCCATCACATACCATGTCCCCGATTTGTGAGAAGTGGCATCACACCTACTGTGGTGCCACCTCACATGCACCACTTACTGACCCACATCACCATCATGTCTGTACCATAAACAATAAATGGCCCACCATGGGGCAGGGTCACTGTTAGATAGTGAAGATCATCGATGCCATAGTGGGACCCTGTAGGATGACCCCCTCCGCCTGGGACGACTCGTGGTGGCCAACCTCGCCGGGTACCCCACCGACACCGACCGACCACGCACGCAACCTTGGCTTCATCCTCGAATCATCACTCTCCATGTCAAAACAGGTCAACGCCATCTCCTCCTCCTGCTTCAACACTCTCCGCATACTCCACAGGATCTACAAGTGGATCCCGACCAAAACAAGAAGAACAGTGACACAGGCCCTCGTCAGCAGCAGGCTTGACTACGGCAACGTACTCTACGCAGGTATCCCAACCAAGCACCTGCAACGCCTCCAACGCATCCAAAACTCCTCCGCCCAACTAATCCTCAACGTGCCCCACTGCAACCACATCACCCCCACCTGAGAAACCTTCACTGGCTCCCCGTCGACAAGAGGATCACCTTCAAGCTCCTCACCCACTCACACAAAGCACTCCACAACGCTGGGCCAGCCTACCTGAACAACAGACGCAGCTTCTACACCCCCACCCGACAGCTCCACTCCGCCAACCTTGCCCTCGTCCCCCGAATCCAACGAAAGTCCTCCGGCAGCAGATCCTTCTCCTACCTCGTCGGCAAGACCTGGAACACCCTCCCGATCAACCTAAGACAGATCCAAGACCTGCTCACCTTCAGAAGACACCACAAGTCCTGGCTCTTCGAGCAGTAGCAGCATCCACCCCTCCCCCCCCCACCCTGGCACCTTGAGACCCTCGCGGGTAAGTAGTGCGCTTTACAAATACCAATGTTACCAATGTTGGAGCTGTGTTGTGCATCTCACTTACTCATTGAAATGGGCCTAAGTGATGCACTTAATCTGTAATGACACATGTTAAAATGGCTGGGATGTCCAGGCTCTGTAGTGCTACCATGTTGCCACCACATTTGACCACATTGTGTTGTGAGGATGTGTCATGTCCTCCCTAGTGACAGCACACTGTTACAAAGGTGCACAGCACAATGCATGGTACATACATACTGACCATCAGTTAGGATACCAAATCATATGTCCCAGGTCCTTGAGCCAATACTCAAGATGGTCATGTCCAACAACACAGTGCTAAGAAAACTTTGTCTAAGGCCAGGAACTCACACCATACCACAAACACATATGAGTAACAACCACCTCAAAATTACAACTGCCTTGCTACATGACGAACCTGTTGCAAGCCTGAACAACAAATTACTCCTATTATCTTTTGCAATGGATCAGGGTTATGCTATACAGCCATGGATTATGACCCCATTTGCACACCCAATCACAGCAGCAGAGCGTGCATACAATGAGGGACATCGTAGTGTCACGTAAGCTCTCATTATTCTAATGACACTACTGGATTTTGAGCAGCAAGATCGTCCACAGTGTGGGAGACTGAGACTGACCCACAGTGGGTGACACCTGTCACTCCAAATCTGGGTTTTGCTCTTGCTAACTAGCGTGTAATGGGACTAGGAAGTGTTTTTATAATAACACAGCTAATGTTCTAAGAAAATGCCCCTACGTAAGGATGTGTATTTTCTACGAATGTCGGAGACTAAACTTCTACCACGTTCACCGGCAATGTACCAAACTGTAGCCTTGACTGAAGCACAAAGTGATCAAGGATGTGTTGTTTGAGAACACAGTGCTGGGATAAGCAAAATAGTTAGATAGAAGAAATTAAAATGAGACCGTAAAACGGGTTATTGTAAAAATGACAATGTGAAGCTGAATAAAATATATCTAGGTAAAAGTGCACAGTGGCCTAGTGTATTAAACTAACGTGCATGGAGCTATAACTAAATGGCTACACAACAGTAGGACACAGAGTATTGTGGAGAGGACATTTGACATACCGAAGTCAAGATTCAGGTGCCTGGACATCAAAAGAGGTAGCCTCCTATATGCCCCACACATTGTCTGCAAAGTCATCATGACATGTGCTATCCTGCACAACATATGTGTGCGGATGAACGTCCCCATTAATGATCAGGTTGATGACCGGCCTGACGAGGAGGAAGGGGATGGTGGTGTAGAAATGGAGGGGGACAGCACAACACAGCTGCTGAGATACGCTGCAGACAGCACATAGTTGAAAACTTTTTCACTGAAGTACCACTTAAACCACCTTGTCAATTTTGTAAATAAACGCTTCACTCATACAACCAATCCTGCTTTGGTCTCTTCAATCTCCACTACATATACCATAGGAGTCAAACCTCAGGGAGTATGTTACTAATACAAATCTGACAAGTACTGTTGTAACTTGATATGTGATGTTTAAGATTGTACTGCCACCATCACAACCATCACTAACAGCCTCATCACTGGTATGTGACAACTGAAGGACTCAATCTATGGACCACAACATATCTTGAACAACCATGTTGCCAAATTCTTCATCAATAGCTCATCACACACAACTACATCATGGCCAGTAGCAAGGGGCCCACACATGAGGTAGTGGATGACCAAATTTAGAAAGTTAGTCATGTTGGAACAGAACACTGTCACAACTTAGTTGTGAGTTGGAATGGCTCCATGGAACATGTGTGACAATGGGGGGACATAATTGGTAATAAGGGTTATTATGATTTTCCTAGGTATAACAAGCAATGGAAGAAATTGGGCCTGTCATAATAATCTGTCCTGCCACTGCAACGGGGCCCAATCCTGACACAGGGTACACATGACCTCACACATTGCACGGACATGTCTGTGGAATGCACTTCAGTATGGATGAGAACATATGCAGATACGGCTGCAGGTCTACCACAGAAAACCAACAACCATTGCTAAATGTAATGCGTTTAATAAACCATTTGTGGTCAAAACATAATCTGGGTGGAATGTAGGCAGAGTGTGTACCAAAGATGTACACATGTCAGATATATGTGTAGGCCACACAAAAGCCACCATAAACTCCAAATCTACATACGGAGACAGTTGTCGGCTAACATTTCCTAGGTAGCATTGGTTCCGCCATCATCAACAATGCTTGAGCTTTGTATGTCACAATTCACAATCACAAACCAGAACTATTGTATTGTACTGACTGCCATATATATGTGGATACTCTGTTGTCACACATGCATAAATGCACCACGTGAAACTATTTGCATGCTGTTGATGTAACACACACATCGGTGCAACAGAACAATAACACCCTCATCACATTGTTGCATGAACTACCACACGTGGCCATACACAATATGCCACACTGCAGCACAGCCCATGTCATTTGCATGTTGATATAGGGTGCTACTAAAGACAATGGAACAAAAAAATGCAATCAGTAATAGAGTCAAAAAATGTACGCAAATGCGTCTAAAACATCAGCAAATGCAAAGTTTATGACACATGGGGTCTTAGCATGAACTCCACCATCGCACTCTTCTCAATGTTGATTTTCAGTGAATTCGACGCATAACACTAATGTGTCAATAAAAAGGACACACATGCGTCATGCATCTAAAATACCCATTCAAATGTCAAAAGCGTCATATAAATACACGCATAACAGAAAATGTGACACACGGGGACAGGAAGTGATGTAATAGGAAATCCTGTTTACAAGCATGGTACAGTGAGTGTACTTTCACTTTCTCTTTATAGTCTGGTCCTCTTTCAATTGTGTGATTGTGTCCTGGAGTTGGTGGTTGTGATTTCCTTGCATATTGTATCTTGTGGTGTCCCTCCTGTCGTGTTTTATTAATTATTGTCTGTATTTTGTCCCAGTGTAGGGTAAATGTATGTTTTTTTGTGTATATTTATATTTGTACTGTGGGGTGTCTGTCCGGGATAGTTGGGATTATTTATTGGGCTTAAGTTTCCATTATTTTCATTTCATTTTGTTTCAAAGTAGTTGTGGTCAACTGTTATAACGGTTGGCAGTCAGGTTACCCCTGTCCAAGCAAGGACCCTCACTGTAGTCAGGGTAAGTCACACACAATCCAAATTATCCTGTGCCCACCCTCTGGTAGCTTGGCACTGAGAAGTCAGGCTTAACTTAGAAGGCAATGTTTAAAGTATTTGTGCAATAAATCATACAATAACACCATATAGCACCACAAAAATACACCACACAGTGTTTAGAAAAATATATAATATTTATCTGGATAAATGCAGGTCAAAACGATTAAAGATGCAATAAGTAAAGTGTCTTAAGTCTTTTAGAAGCAAACAAAGGGGGTCATTCCGACCCTGGCGGTAAAAACCGCCAGGGCCGGGGTCCGCGGGAGCACCGCCAACAGGCTGGCGGTGCTCCTTTGGGCATTCTGACCGCGGCGGTACAGCCGCGGCCAGAAACGGAAAGTCGGCGGTGTACCGCCGACTTTCCGCTGCCCATGGGAATCCTCCATGGCGGCGCAGCTTGCTGCGCTGCCATGGGGATTCCGACCCCCTCACCGCCATCCTGTTCCTGGCGGTTTCGACCGCCAGGAACAGGATGGTGGTGAGAGGTGTCGTGGGGCCCCCGTAAGAGGGCCCCACTTTGAATTTCAGTGTCTGCTAAGCAGACACTGAAATTCGCGACGGGTGCTACTGCACCCATCGCACACCTTCCACTCCGCCGGCTCCATTCGGCGCCGGCTTCATCGTGGAAGGGTGTTTCCCACTGGGCTGGCGGGCGGCCTTTTGGCGGTCGCCCGCCAGCCCAGTGGGAAACCCAGAATGACCACCGCGGTCTTTTGACCGCGGTACGGTCTTCTGGCGGTCCCAGCCAGGCCGGCGGCTACTGCCGCCGGCCGGGGTCAGAATGACCCCCAAACTCTCTTTCAAGCACAAAGTACCTGCTTTGCATGAAAAATCTCTGCAAAGAGCTGCAGAGGAGGAGATGAGTGAAAAAAAAAGGGATGTGCTTCGATTTCACGGGCCACACATGGTGATGCATTGTTTAGTTTTCACAAAGGGATGGCTGTGCATCGATTTCCAGCGCTCAGTCGTGGATCCTCTTTGTGTTGTGGGGTTTTCAGACACCCTGGGGATGATGCGTTGATTTTCTGCACTGGTAGGACGAAGTCACAGGAGCTGCGTCGATTCAGTGGGCGTTGCATAAAATTTTCTACTGCACAGCAGGTGCTGCGTTGATTCGTCTATAGAAGTCAGGCTGCGTTGTTCCGTTTCGGCTGTGCGTCATTCCGGTGGACCATGCGTCAAATTTCCAGTCACTACGCTGGCGCTGCATCGATCTTCTTGTTGCGAAGTCGGGCTGCATTGTTCTGGATCGGTGTGCGGTGAAATTTTCACCGCGGTACAGGCTATGCGTCGTTTCTGGCAGGCTGTGCATCAAATTTCACCTCACACGGAGTCCTTCTTGTAGAGATGAAGACTTTCTGGTCCTGAGACTTCAGGGAACAGGAGGCAAGCTCTGTCCAAGCCCTTGGAGAGCACTTCTTCACCATAGCCAGAGAGCAGCAAGGCAGCAGGGCAACAGCAAGGCAGCAGTCCTTCACAGAAAAAAGTCAGGTGAGTCCGTGGGGCAGCCAGGCAGTTCTTCTGGGCAGGATGAAGGCTTCGGTTCAAGTTTCTTCTCCAGGAAATGTCTGTGAGGTAGAGTGACTACCCCAAGAAGTGTCTGAGTTGGTAGTGGCAGAGGCCTTGTTTTATACCCAAATGTGCCTTTGAAGTGGGGAGACTTCAAAGAGTGGCTTAGAAGTGCACCAGGTCCCCTTTCAGTTCAATCCTGTCTGCCAGGGTCCCAGTAGGGGGTGTGGCAGTCCTTTGTGTGAGGTTAGGCCCTCCACCCTCCCAGCCCAGGAAGACCAATTCAAAATGCAGATGTATGCAAGTGAGGCTGAGTATCCTGTGTTTGGGGTGTGTCTGAGTGAATGCACAAGGAGCTGTCAACTAAACCCAGCTAGACATTTATTGTACGGCACAGAGAGATTTAAGTGCAGAGAAATGCTCACTTTCTAAAAGTGGCATTTCTAAAATAGTCATCCAACTTCACCAGTCAGTAGGATTTTGTATCTCCATTCTGGCCATACTAAATATGACCTTCCTATTCCTTTCAGATCAGCAGCTATCACTCCAACAATGTATGAGGGCAGCCCCGATGTTAGCCTATGAAGGGAGCAGGCCTCACAGCAGTGTGAAAACAAATGTAGGAGTTTTACACTACTAGGACATGTAAACTACATAGGTACATGTCCTGCCTTTTGCCTACACAGCACCCTGCCCTATGGGTTACCTAGGGCATACCTTAGGGGTGTCTTACATGTAGAAAAAGGGGAGTTTTAGGCTCGGCAAGTACTTTTAAATGGCAAGTCAAATTGGCAGTGAAACTGCACACACAGGCCTTGCAATGGCAGGCCTGAGACAAGGTTAAGGAGCTACTTAAGTGGGTGGCACAATCAGTACTACAAGTTCACTAGTAGCATTTAATCTACTGGCCCTGGGCAAGTATAGTGCACTCTACTAGGGACTTATAAGTAAATTAAATAGTACAATTGGGTAAGATCCAATGTTACCATGTTTAAAGGGAGAGAACATATGCACTTTAGCACTGGTTAGCATGGTAAAGTGTGCAGAGTCTAAAAACCAGCAAAAAAGAGGTCAGAAAAAAGGAAGGAGGAAGGCAAAAAGTCTGGGGATGTTGGGAAAAAAGGCCATTTGCAACTTCAACCTTTCCAGTTATAATATGTCTGGCAGGGAGAGGTTGACCAGGATGGGAGAGGAAGAGTTGGGTGGCTTTGTGTGACTGGTAGCCCACTACCTGCAGAAGATGTTGGAGATGGGAGACCGGGTCTTACAGGGTTACAGGACCAAGATGTGGTGGCTGCGGTGGAGCAAGGTACTCCACCATCTGAAGAGGGTCTTTCGGAGCACGAGGAATGAGCACCAGCTCAAGCATCGCTGGGCAGATCTGGTGGCCAAGGAGCAGGATCTGCTAAATCATCTTGGTGTGGAGATCGGTGGCCCTGTTGGTGAGTCTCCTATTATCATACTATTAACTGATCACCGCTCTTAAATAACAGTAGCAAATGTTTTGGAGTGCTGCATGCAATGCTATGTGGACAAGTTGCATGCAATCAGAATGAAGTGTAACTGCACCAGTCTATACATGGATCTCACATGTCCTACCATTATACAAATGCAGGTCAGATGTCTGGTGAGTCATGCACAACCATCACTAAGTCACACATTTCAGGGGCCATGGTGACACCTGTTCCTGGGCGTAGTGTCATGTATGATATGCCAAGACACCGCCAACCTACCATATTTACCTGGATTGTGTCAACAAAGTAGGGTAATGCATGTATCGTGCTACTTTGTCATCATTTCACGCACATGATCCCTGCCATTATGTCAACAATGGGGGCTTACCCGCCCTAGGAGACAATGTAAATAGGGCATTTGATATCAACAGACAACTTTAGCACATCAGTCATAGATTACTCAACCCATGATCATTGCAGACTTATAATTGAGCTGCATGCCCATCACAAAGTGCCTCTGGGTGCCTTGCAGGACAAGCTTGAGTACCTGAGTCAATTGTCTTGCAAAGCACCAGGGTGGTGTCATGTAGGTAGTGTCATGTATTTGTTACACAACTTCCCATTATACCATGGAGTTCAATCTTCTATAGATTGCCCACATATGGTTGTTGCAGGGTGTAGCACTACATGAGTCTCAGGCCAAGTGTAGGTGTGCAGATGTGTGGCTCTCAATCACCTGAGTGTCTGTGTCATCATATGTTTGCAGTGGTGTGTTTGTTGCACTGTTTTAGACTAGGATAACTAGCTCACTACTCTAAAATAGTACACACTAAAATTTGTTGTCCACTAGTAGTGACAGTGATTTGACACTAAGCATGTTTTTTTATTCATATCTTACAGGTGGGCCTGCCCCTACACAATCGGCAAACTGGCATGATTTGAGGACCCAGATATATCCAGTAAGTGTGATAATTTGTGTCCTGTGAAGTAATCCAGGGTTTGGTGTGAGTGAGTGTTGCACACAGTGCTAGATGTGATAAGCTGTCAAATGATCAGATATCAAAGTAGGCTGGATGGTGACATTGTGTCCCATTGAAAGGTTCCCCATGCACCACCAGAGGGTCATATCTTGTGAGACTCGTGGTGCTCAATGGGCAGCATTGTGTAAACAAGGTGATGACAAGCCACATGTAAGGCCATATGTGACTAAGAAGTGCATTGCTGTGAGAATATTGGCAGTGGGGCACTCGGTCTTTCTCACAACATAGGGATGAACCATTTTGAACCCAATTTGGTGCATCCCTGTATTGTCATGAACATGGAGGACTGTGCTGGCAATTGTCCCCTAGCATGGCGCTCTGTATTTTGCACTCCATGTATGTAACACTTATGTGGACTATAATAGATGTGCATGTAGGCCAAGGCCAAATGTGTGCTGGCATAGAAATGGGTGTGTAAGGAATAGTATTGGCAGATCAGGTATTGATGTATGTCTACACCTGGACACATGAATGTAGATGTGATAGATCTATGGATACCAGCTTTCTAGTTGGCAGCCCTCCTAACATATGGCCCACTCCCTGACTCCATGTACGAGTGGGCATGCCTTGGTGGATAACCAGGACAGTTGAGGTGATGGATTGCATGTCTATCCCCCTTATGCACAGGGGGAGAGGAGTACAAAATGTGTAGGTAGATGTGATGCTCACAATGTAGGTGACAGTCAATATTGATCAGGCTTGCATGTATACCTATCAGCATTGACACCTTAAGGTTACCAACTGCATCCAATCCTCCCAATAACATGTTAAAGTTACAGGTGATGCACAGTTTTGCATCAAAAAGTATAAATCCTGGCCTTGGTCTCTAGTTGGCAAAAGTATATACCCTTCTAGGGACCACAATCCTACTCAGAGTAAGTCACAACGCAATCCAAATTATCCTCTGCCCATCCTCTGATACCTTGGCACCGAGCAGTAAGGCTTAACTTAGAAGGCAATGTGTAAAGAATCTGTGCACTAACTCATACAATACTGCAGTGAAAACACTACAAAAATACACTATACTGGTTTAGAAAAATAGAGAATATTTATCTGAATCAAATAAGGTTGGAACAAGGAAAATCCAATTTATGCAAGAAACAATTATGACTTTTTAAAGATGAAATCCCACTAAAGCACTTAGAAACACAATAGCTACAACTGAGGCTATCACAGCATCGTTGACGGAGTTGTTCCCAATAGTCTGGCACCGCAGGCGCTGGCCACGGAGTCATACACACCCCAGGGTACAGTACCTTTGAAAACAAAGAAACAAAGATGTTGCATGGAGTCGTGGAGATGAGGCGTCGCTGGGGCCTGTGCGGCATGAGTCCCTCATGGCATCCACGGAGATGAGGTGTCGGTAACGTACTGCGAGGCAGGGGAGGCAAGGCGTTGGTTTCGTCAAGTTGCAGGGGAAGCTGGTGGGTGTCAGTGGTGAGGCATCGGTTCCTCCTGACCTGGTGAATCAATGGATTCAGTCTCTCAAGACATGATGTGTCGAGTTCACAGTGATACAATAACACTGTGGGATATCAGCGGCATTGTGGCAACATCAGACTTGCATTACCGGTCAGTGCGTGTAGTGAGGTCCACAGGGCTGGGGCAGGCTGTGGCATCAGTGCTGGCATTGGTGAAGTGACTCCAGGTGTTGATGAAGTCGAAAAACTAGCTAAAAGCTAGTAGATGAAGTCTTTGCTGTCCCTATGACTTCAGAACATGAGGCAAGCTCAAACCAAGCCCTTGGAGAGCATGTTTGGGGAAAGCAGAGTCCTTCCAGCACAGTCAGAGACCATCAGGCAGCAGGGCAACAGCAGGGCAGCAGTCCTTCTCAACATAACAGTCCAGATGAGTCCTTTGGGTGGCCAGGCAGCTCCTCTGACAGAGGTCAGGTATGGATCCAGAAGTGTCTGATTTGTTGGGGTCAGAGACCCAGTTTATATACCCAAAAATGCCTTTGAAGTGGGGGAAACTTCAAAGAGTGGTTTTGAAGTGCACAAGTTCCCCTTTCAGCCCTTTCAGCCCAGTCCTGTATGCCAGGATCCCTGCGGCGAGTCCTTTGTGCGAGGGCAGGCCACTGGCCTTTGAAATGTAATATTTCCTGCCCAGGTATGCAGATTTGACTGAGCGTCCTGTGGTTATAGCTGTCTGGGTGGATTGCACAAGGGGAGCCGTCAACCAGCACAAAACAGATGTGGATTGGAGACAGGCTGTAAGGCACAGATGGCAGTAAGTGCAGAGAAATACCAACTTTCTAAATTGCCATTCCTAAAACAGTAATATTAGATTCAACTTCACCAATCAGCAGGATTTTGTATTACCATTCTTGCCATACTAAACATGACTCCTCCCTTATCAGAATGCACCACTTAAAAGTATATGATGGCAGTTCTAATACTAGTCTATAAGAGGAGCAGTCCTCACAGTAGTGGAAAACAAAATTTTAAGTTTTTCACTATCAGGACATGTAAAACACATATGTACATATCCTGCCTTTTACTAATACAGCACCCTGCCCTATGGTGTACCTAGGGCCTACCTTAGGGGTGACATATGAAGAAAAAGGTGAGTTTAAGTCTTGGCAAGCAGTTTCAAATGCCACGTCAAGGTGGCAGTGAGACTGCACACACAGGCCTTGCAATAGCAGGCTTCATACATGGTTAAGGGGCTACTTATGTGGATGGCACAATGAGTGCAGCAGGCCCACTAGTAGCATTTAATTGAGAGGCCCTGGGCACATGCAGTGCACTTTACTAGGGACTTATGGTAAATTAAATATGCCAATTGGGTAGGAACCAATGTTAACATGTTTAGGGGAGAGAGCACATGCACTTTAACACTGGTCAGCAATGGTAAAGTGTGCAGAGTCCTAAAACCAGCAAAAACAGGGTGAGAAAAGTGGAGGCAGGTAGGCAAAAAAGTTGGGGGAAGACCACCCTCAGGCTGTTAGAAATAACACACTGTAAGTCCATTTCATATTTGGCATTGCTATTTCTTAGTGCAAAATGCATCCTCACATCCATTATTGGATACAAGATTGCATTTTTCACTAATAAAATAGCACAGAATGCCCACTCTGCCACGTTGCAGAAGTCTGCAGAATCTAACGAAAGTTCAACGTTAATCTACTGAATCCCCTGGAATCAAATTAATCTAATTCCAATTACCCCTACATATAAATTAAAAGGGGAATGTAAGACTTTGTAAGGTAGTTTAAATGACAAGTTGACATTGCGGTTTAACACTGCATTCGAGCTGCAGGCCTGGGATATGTTTTACAGTGCTACTTAAGTGCTGCAAGCTCACTAGTAGCATGTAATTTACAGGCACTTGATAAATGGTATACCATTTTACACGTGCCTTACAAATAAATTAAAATTGCAAATTAGGTAAAAGCCAATTTAACCATGCTTTAAGGGAGTGAGCACAAGTACCTTAGCACTGATTAGCAGTGGTAAAGTGTGCAGAGTTCCAAGGCCAACAAAAAATATAGTGAAGTGTAACACCTGTCCGCTCTTGGTGTGGTTTTTCCTATCTCTTTGGCTTCTGACTTCCTGCTATGATCCTGTGATGAACTTCATTTTTGCTGGCTTTAGGAATCTGGGCACTTTACCACTGCTGAGCAGTACTAAAGTGCAAGTGCTCTCTGTCTAAATTGGGTTGGTAATTGGTTTTCTCCATGGTGGGCATATTTGATTCACTAGTAAGTCCCTAGTAAAGTGCACTAGAGATGCCTGGGGACTGCAAATCAAATGTTACTAGTGGGCCTGCAGCACTGATTGTGCCACCCAAATTAGCAGCCCTCTAAACATGTCCAACACCTGCCACTGCAGTGTCTGTGTATGCAGTTTTAGGATTAAGATCTCTTTATTAATTGAATATGAGAAATACAACTGTTCCACCTACAGCTACTGGCAGATGGATAACAATAACATAGAGAGAAATGGGAAAACAAGGGACAGAGAGAATGAAAGCAAAAAACGTCAGCACATGTGAATGATTGCATCAGTAGAGACCCCTAATGGGAAACCCCAGCAGGGGGCAAACTGATGGAACCTAAGAGGTGTCTGCTGTTCTAGTCGTGTGTGCATCTGGAGCAGTTAAGTGCAATGGACCTTAATTACATGGACATATCAACTCCTTTGTGGATGCAGTTTTAAACTGCTATGTCGACCTGTCAAGTGCGCCCACTTGGTAGGCCCGAACCTTCCCTTTTACTACATATAAGTCACCCCTAAGGTAGGCCCAAAGATGCCTGCATATCCCATTGGGTCTTCCTGGGCTGGAGTGGAGGGTGGTGCTGACACTTGCACCTGAATAGGGCTGTGCCTTTCCTTACACAATACAGTCTCCAACCCCCTGGACTGTGTCTGGGGCCAGGGCAGGAAAACGCAGGGTCTTGTACACTACAAATAATTTATTTAGCAGTTTGCCTACTTTAAAGGTAGAAATGAGTATAAGTATTGGACTGCTGACCCCACAACTACAGAACACTTCGGGACTGAGGTCATTCTGCCAGGGAGAAGAGCTGGTTGCTTGAGGAGGGCCTGCCACTCTGCCTGTTGCTTAGATGTGCTGGCCTGCTGCTGCTACATCTGCCCTGGGAGTGAAAGGACTGGACTTTGCTTTCTACATCCTGCTTTCCAAGGTTCTCTAAGGGCTTGAACTGAGCTTGCCTCCTGTTGTGAAGTCTCAGAGACATTAAAGACGCCACCTGCCAGCACCTGGGCTCTCTTGCTGAGACTCTTGACTTGCCAAGTGGTGCCACATCTACTCCCTGGGCCCTTGGAAGGAGAAGCTGATGTAACCTGAGAGAAAATTGGAACATTGGAGGCGAGCGGCCGAAAAATAAATTCTGCACCTGCACTGTGGGTGAAAAATTGACGCACCGCCAGTGAAATCGATGCATAACCTGCATCAGCGTGGATCCATCATTGCCATGCATTGGATTTTCCATGCATCATCCCTGGGTGTCAAATCTTCAACATCAGTGCACGGACATGAAGTTGACCCATTGCTTGCTTTTCTGATGCACCCTCACCCTTACGGCTTTATTTTTTATGCATACCAGGTACTTTGTGCTAAAACAAAGCATCTGTTGATTCTTTTGGATTAAGACTCTTTGAACTTTAAAAAGTAATATATTTTCTTGTGTATATTGGATTTTTGTCTTCTTGGTCTTGTTTGATTTAGATAAATATTGGCTACTGGTGTGGAGTCCTTTGTGGTGTTTTCACTGTGTTACTGTTTGTGTATGTTCAAAGACTTTACACATTGCCTCTGAGATAAGCCTGACTGCTTGTGCCAAGCTACCAAAGGGGTGAGCAGGGATTATTTTAGGTGTTTGTCTTCCTTACCATGACTAGAATGAGGGTCTCTACTTAGACAGGGTGTAAAATGACTGAAAACTAGAGACACCATTTCTAACATGGAGGGTAAAGGCAAAACATTTGTGGGTGATGCTGCAGAGGGTCACCTCTAACACTGCGTGATACTTTATTATCACTGCATGTATAGTTACTTAATTACATTTGGTGTTGTGAGTATCCCTATTTCTCCCTCTTCTATGCAACCATTCGATTCGTAGCACCTTATGAAGATGAATACAAATCTTATCACCATTTTGTATTCCCAGATAATTTTCTGGGCCTCATGGTCTGGAATTGACAGTAAATCTTATTTTCTGTCATTAGCATCCTTTTCCCTGTCACTACCAAAATTGTTCATCAATAAGAAATATCTCTTTGTTTTTCAGAAATGATTAGTATTCTGGTAATGACCCAATTATTCAGTTTGTAGAGTTTGTCAAAGAATGTAAAGAAAAATCTGAACTTTGGAAGTACTGGGGAAATGTTTTACACATGATAGCTCTAGTGAAAAACCTTACTGGGAACACATGAAGAATGTGGAGTCACTGAGTGCTGATTGCCAATTTGATTGCATAAACGACCTGAGATATGGCTCCTGGTATTTGAAAAGAGTGAAGAAGCTAGAGGTAGAAAAACATACCTCTAGAGAAAATGAGTTCAAAGACATTTTGTGGTGAAAGACAGAGAGGGAAAGTTCAATGTAGTGCTCCAAATATGAAACTACAGCAGAGAATCCAAAGATCACAGAAAAGCTTCAAGGGAGTTGTTGGTCAGACACATAAAAGTGAATATGTTTCTCAATGGCAGCTAGTTTCTCATGAAGTCCCTTCCATTTGCAATGTTTTCAGAGAGATGACAAATTCAAAATTAATGGACCATCGTGAAACATTTTTTCACCACGAATGTGTGGAAATGAGAGGGGAATGTTTTAATAAACATGTTGACAGCCTTCTTCATTTTATGCAGCAGCAAGGAAATCCCTCTGAAACGACTGAGCCTGTGCAACTACCTAGGCATTCTGGGCCTCTTTATATAGGTAAAAATTGCTATTTGTGATTCGCAGAGGGCTTTCTTGATACATCTGGCCCTATGTCACAATTATGAATGGCCAAGATTGTATCCATGCAAAACTTTGGAGAGGTCATACAGATATCAAAAACAGTGTGCACCTGGTAGGAACTGCACATTATCTTTGACAGTTATCTTGAACTTTCTGTCAAAGAATGTCAGAGAATCAGATGAATTTCTACAAGTGAAACAATTGGCCTTGCCTGCATCAAAAATTTGATACTTATACCTCTGCAATCTAATGAATTCTTGTCATCATCGAACAAAATGAACTTGGAGAGGTTAACTCAATAATACATTGCTGATGCTTTAGTAAACACTGAATTTCCTATTAGTGCAAGTGGAATGACTGTCAATGAGGAGTTGGTGCCTGCAGATAGATATTCAAAAGGTATGGGTAATCTTGCTCAAGACCCTAACAGAAAATGGAAGGATGCTGACCTTCGTGTTGTGCCACATGTTGAGTGGGTTTTGCGAAATGGTTCCAATCGTGTCATTGTACTGTCAAATGACACAGATGTTATTATTGTGCTACTTAGATTTGTTGCAATGTTCATAAGTCAAGGATTGTCGATTTATGAATATGTTATGGAACAGGTGAGAGAGACACTTAATCCTGCTTCACATTCTGTAAAATAAATTTGACCCAGAGATGCCCAGTGCTCTTATCAAGGTAGATATTCCTATAGGGGATGACACTATGAGCAAAATTGGATTAAAACTTGGAGCTTTAACTGCTGAACCTGTGAAGTTTCTAAAAGGATTTGCTGAGACAGAAGAAGAATGTGACTTCAAAGACATAGAAAAATACCTTGTGCGTGTCTGGAAAATAAGTTCTGACTGTCACACATTTGACGATCTTTGGTACAGTGAGTTCAATCCCGGTAAGTGACTTTCCACCAACATCAATTCTGTGCGCGGACACATTAAAACAGAGTTCTACTTGATCAGAAGATGCGTAAATGTTTTTGATCTTGTGTATGTAGAGAAACATCTGTTTGAATTTGGTTGGGAAGATATTGATGGGGTGCTAAAACCTACAAAATACCTAACGCCTCTGCCCACAGAACTTACACATATATGTATTTGCAAAACCTGTGTTACATGAAGCTGTCCCTGTCGATATGCTGTTCTCAAATGTTCAGCATTTTGCAAATGTACCACAAGTAATTTCCGAAACAAATGAATAAAAATAAAGTGAACTCTGAAAATGTGTTTAAACAGGACTGATAAGCATTATTCTTTCATACTCAGATCATAAACATTGTTTGGTGTATACATAAAAGGATTAAAAACCATTATTGTCTATCTCATTTCTATACCTGTCTCTTCTATTATAGCCGCCATTTTGGAAAATGGCAGAAGGGGTGCTCTGAGGAGCTATTTTCTGTCTCTATGAGACTACTTGACACCAAAATGAAGCACATAGCTCTCATGGTTCCTGAAATATTACAAAATCACTGCAAAACATCTGCCATTTTTAATAATGTCATCCAGAACAATTTTGCCCAGATCAGCAATGCCTACCCAAGCTAAATTACTTCTCTAATGATCCAAAAACACAATTTACAGAAGTATATCAGGGGGCCAGGATTCATATGTTTCTTTTGTACTGAATCATATCTTCTTCTCAATCACTAGTGAAAACCAGACCTGGCAAATACACTCTCTTCATTAGAATAGTAGTCATAGAATCCAATCTACATTGTGTTTGGGCTTTCTGAGAAATTAAGGAGAGTAGCTTTTTAAGAGGAGTAATCATCAATGTGTGAATGAGTCCATATGGAATGGGCATATTGTATAGGAAATTAGCAACATACCATGGTCATCAAGCTGCAGATGGTTATGTCCCCTATCTCTTCATGACAGCTGCTCTTGACTTTCTTGGAGCAGAGCAGAGTAAACGGACAATTACAGGAAAATAATTTAATCGCCACAGTGGATTTCTTCGGAAGAGTAGTTTATGAACTCAAAAGCCCAATATCAGCATCCCTGCTTTTTTTAAATTTTTGACTGCTGGAAAATGGTATATAGGTCAAAATAGTGTAAAGCCAGAAGGACTGAAAAATGCACCAATAAGCATAAAATGTTCTTTTTTAACCCGTTGTGCTGAAGTTCTTGGCAAGTGTCCCACCTATTTGTTATATTCTTGGCAGTTCATGCTTAATTCTTTATAACTTTCTCACCACAAAAGGCTTAAAGCAAGAACTACATCCGTTTTTTGCCCAACTTCTAAGGATTCTCTACGTACCCTGGGTTTGTGGATGCAACTGGAGTGGACTGAGACAATAGCCCCTATATGCTATATGGAGACACAAACATTTTACTTTGGATTTTTATTATTTTTGGAGATATGGGCAGCTGTGGTTTTGAGCCCTAGGTCAGCCAGCTCCCAGGGAAATCTACAAGCCTAGACATCTCTTAAAACTAGGCACATGAGGGAGTCCAGGTGGTGTAGTTTATTTTATATGAATCATAACACTTTTCCTGACCCAGAAGTCGCTGCAAACATTAACTTTAGTTCAAATCACAAACATCTCAAGGAAAATTATGGAATCTACAGAAACTGAAAACTTTCTACTGCCAAATATTCCCACCCTTCTCCCGATACAAATGGTACTCTTATTTCTGTGCCTACACCATACAAAAGAAAATATTCCAAAAAGCAAGCTGGAAACATAAAGATTTTTCAAATGAATTCCAATTATTCTGGTTGCCTGAGAAGCTGAGGAATTTGGGCCTGAGGCACCCAAGGAAGCTTACCAGTTGAAACATTTCAGAAAACTAGACACACAAGGGAGTCAAGTGTGGTCTGGCTTGCGTGAATTGCACTACCGTAATGCCCAACAATGTTGTTATGGACAACGGGTGAAAAGTGGTTTCACAGCAATATAATTCCTAAAGTAAACTGAATTACTATTGTGTTTTTCAGGTCTGCTGTTCTTTGGTTGCCTGCCCTTTTTATCTACAACTGTGAACTGAAGCTTCTAATTATTGACTCACTTCACATGTTTCTATTGGACTGTATATCTTCAAACAAACAAAAAAGTCACACATTAGCTAAAAATCACAAAATGTTCTCATATTTTTGTTGGGGACATTTATGAATTCTGCAGGGATTGACAAAAATCCTACCACCTACCGTTCTACCTATAACAGTAAAGGACCTAAAATGCAAATGAAAATGGTGTCCAGAGTGAGTGGTGGAGAGAGATGGTGGCCAATACAATGTACTGTAATAGACTGTAGAAACTAGACAAATACCAATGGGCAAGACAGCACCCTCAAACAACAACTGTCAAAGCACCAAGAAGCATCTGGGCAAAGGGCGGCAAGAGTACCAGAACTGCCCGGCAAAGCAAGGGGAGAACTTGAAGGAGAACAATCCCCCTGAATTCTTTTTTTTTTTTCAAGGATAGGATTGATTAACATGAAACACCAGAAACTAACACAGAACTCAGAAAAAAGCACACTTTCACTGCCCTATCCCATCTCATGTCACCAGGAGTTCTGGCCTTTGAAGCAGCAGTGAACAAGGCCATTGATGACTTAAGAAACACAACCTATCCATACTATTAGAACATGACAAAGTCAGAAAGGATGGCGATCTCTGAACTTTCAAATTCCCAAGATATTATTATTAAATCAGTGGATAAGGGTGGGGCGCAATTGTGATTTTTCCAATAGAGATGTACAGACAGTAATGCCTAAAAATATTAAATCAGTAGAGGAACTATAAGAGACACGGGAACCCACCCCGGAAATAATAGAAGAAATCGATTACCTAGTCACTACAGGTTTAGATTAGGGATGGATTACCACAAATGAGGCACAGATTCTAACAAATCTGGATCCAAAGGTACCATATTTTTATATCTTACTAAAAGTGCATAAAGGGTTAAGCCCACCTCCTGGATGCCCCATTGTTTGGTGATAGGCTCAGTACTTCAGCCACTATTAAACTTTTGTGATTGCTTTTTGAGACCCCTGGTTCAAAGAACTCCAACATATTTGAAGGACACAAAGGGGGTACTTAACCTATTGAATGATAAGAAGATTGGGCCAGAACCTGAACTACTGACAGGATTTGGAAACTTTATACACCAGTGTCCGCCAGGAAGAAACTGTGAAAGTGGTGGATACTATTCTCCAAGCATCAGCATGGGACTCAATCACTTCCAAGGAATTTGTGTTAGATTGTGCACATATGGCATTGACACAGAATTGCGTAGAATTCAAAGGCAAGCTTTTTCTTCAAATCAAATCCGTGGTACTTCTTTGGGTAGTACAGTTGCCCCAAGTCTAGCCTGTCTTTACATTTATCATCTAGAAAGAACACATATTCTGTCCCAAGATTTCCCATATTACCGTAACATCAAGATGTGGAAAAGGTTCATAGATGATGCACTGTTAAAATGGCGGGGACCAGTGAAGCAGCAGAAGATTTTTGTGCAGGGCTAAGTAGTATTGACTGGTTTTCTAAGATTTAAGAGCACTGTGAGCAATATTGAACTGAACTTCCTGGATCAAAGAATGAAGAATGAAAACTATATACAGAGGTGTTTGACAAACCCACAGACAGGAACAACCTGTTACGGTATGGGGGTTTACGCTCAAGGGGACTACAAGATAGTCTCCCAGTGGGTCAATTCCTATGCTTGAGAAGGAATTGCACACAGAAAATGGACTATAAAAAGTAGGCAGAACTCCTCACTAAAAGACTCAATGAGAGAGGATACATCAGGAGGGTTGTAACCTTTGCAGATAAAAGGACACCCAATATCAACAGAGATTCTTTACTGGAGACACTCACAAAAGAAATGGAAAATAACATGATATGCGTGACTACTTACACTCCAATTTCTAATGAGGTACAAATGATCATCAGAAGGCATTGGAAATTTCTGAGATCAGGAGAGTTGAATTTAAAAGCACCCATGTTCTCCTTTAGACACGCAAGCAACATACGGGACCAGTTAGTACCTACCAGACCAAGGAGGGTGCAGGAGGTAGATAAGAAAAACAAGTTATGGAACCTCCCAGGTGTGGTAGGACATTTTTCCTGTGGTGAATTTATCATTTGCCACCTGACGGAGAAAACAAAGTCTTTGGACCTGGGCCTCAAAAAACCATGGTAATTAAGGGAATTTGTGAACTGTACACCAAAAATGCAGTGTACATAATGATATGAAATATAGGGATTATCTCAAAATCAGTTAAGACATGTATTAATGAACATAGAAGTACGTTCAGATGTCGAAAGTCAACAATGAAAATTATGCGCCACATCCTGGAGACCAGACACAAAGTTGATGATTTCAAATGGTATATAATGGAACTTATAGCAGTGAAAAATAAGGACTTAAGGCGTGGAACAAAGATGGGTGTTTTGCCTCCACATAGATGTATGGGGACTGAACGATGAGAGACCTTGGACACAATTAAACAACTGATAACAGGTAAGAGGGGCAATGAATGTTATGGTAAGGAACTTATACTTAGGAAAGTCCCTGTTTACATTGTATCATGTCTGAGACCAAAGAGTATATGCCCACAAAAAACACCCTTCAAACTGTTGATGTGTAGTAAGTAGAAAGACACAACCCGATGGGAGTTGCCATCAAAATATAATTTTTTTGAAGAATCTGCTATTGCAAGTCACTGCGAAATAGCATACCCGCAAATACACGCATTTACCACAAGGTTGCCTTAATAATAAATGAAAAGTTGATAGTAGTAGGTAGAAAGACACAACACAATGGAAGTTGCCATCAAACTATACTGTTTTGAAGAA
Source organism: Pleurodeles waltl (assembly GCF_031143425.1). Taxonomy (NCBI): domain Eukaryota; kingdom Metazoa; phylum Chordata; class Amphibia; order Caudata; family Salamandridae; genus Pleurodeles; species Pleurodeles waltl. The sequence goes on along the minus strand of NC_090450.1, from coordinate 757,368,767 downwards.
TATGATATTATAAGTCACCATGAAATAGCAGACCCTCAAATACACATGTTTACTATAAGATTGCCTTCATAGTAAATGAACAGTTGCGACAGTACCGTTGCAGTGAGACAAGGGACTTCAGCTCCCATGATTCCCACCAAGACATCCTCTGATGACATCCAGCAGGGCGATGGGCACCATGCCTGGAACACGACAGAAACACGTAAGGGTCAGGTGGTTAAAAGCATCGACATCAGCATTTAACGAACAGAAGGGGCAGCACTATGGAGAGGCTCTGAGTAGGTGTGAACAGTTGAGGACCCACTTTAATGCAGTAAGCTGGAGGTGGGGCGGACCCATCCATTTTGTTGGGACGACCACGTCCCTTGAGATTCTTTGAAAAAATAGCGGCCCTTGAAACTTAGAAAACGGGGCACTTATCTGCAAAAGGATGTCTTTTGTGTGATGAGGGTCACAAGGGATGCGTGTATGAGTGTGGGGTAACGGATGGAGCTAACCGGAGTCACCGGGCTATAAGAGAAGTGATTTTGATATGGCAACACAAACAACCTGGATATGACAATGAGTGCTCATTTGGTGGAGTGCATGCATTTCCGAATTTTGAAATAAGATATGGCAGTACAAGCATCCATGATATGAGAATGAGAGATCATTTGGTGAGGTGCATGCATGTTTTAGTATGAACGCAAAAGTGCTTGACAGCGCACATGGGGTCTCAGTGCTCCAAAAAACAGAGTGTTTTATAATAAGATGACTGGAAATAATGAATAAGTTCACTGGCTGCGAGAAGTTGATGCCACCTCATATATTCAACATGTATGTGACAGTGCATCCTTATATGACAGAAAGGGTCCTTAAAACATGACAGCCACTTACAAAAGTAGGTCATCTAACATTTGTGAATGGTTGAAATGTATTACCATTAAAATTGACAGGGATACTTTGACTTTAAATCATCTTTTATGAGACGATATAGATGGTTCTAGGAAGTGCACTAGAAAAGAAGTGCCTTTTCCATGTACTAAATATTAATTCTCTAAATATAAAATATTGTTTATGAAAGTAACTTTTCTTTGTATATTCTGAAGCATAGTGTGTGACAATAAGTGAGATTCCGACCCTAGTG